>NW_028085694.1:0-405008 GCF_014824575.4 Sturnira hondurensis | reverse complement strand
CGGGACCATTCAGTGACACGATTCAGTGTTTCGTCATTCAGTGCGGGACCATTCAGTGGTCCCGCATTCAGTGGTATCTAACAACCACACCTAAAACAAAAGCAAACCAAGAGGACAGCTAGATCAGGAGTGGAACCATAGAAATGAAGAACACATGGAGGGTTAGAAACAGGGGGGGTGGGAGGAGGAGAAGGGGGGAGAAGGCACAGAAAATAGCATAGATGGTAGGCAGAAAATAGATGGGGGGAGGACGAGAATAGTGGGGGAAATATAGAATCTAAAGAACTTGAGACACGTGGTTATAAACTAACGGGGGGGGAGAATGGTGGGGGAGGGAGTGTGCGGGTGGAGGGGAATGAAGGGGGGCAATAGAACAACTGTAATGCTATAATCAATAAAATATATTTTTTAAAAAAGAGGTGTGTTTTTTAAAATTCATTTTAGGTTTAATATGAGATTAAACATTTATTGAGATTAAACATTAATATGAGATTAGACCTAAACATTTGAAAAGGAATCAAATGTTTAGAGATGAGAAAAATTGGTAAATGCAATCTGTCTCTTCCTCATCTTTAGTCTGAGACCATCCTGCCATTGTGTGTATTGGCCTCTGTTGTTACCTCATGTTTGTTCAAATATTTAGACATAAACGCATTTCTTTTCTATCTCATTACCTGTCTTGGATTTTATGAGGAGGCACTGCAACTCTTTCCTTTGTGGTAATCCATTAAGGTGATATCCTAATTAATGGGAGCTGATGAGTTGGCTCAGCACACCTGCATGACAAATCACTGCATCATTGGTAACTGGTGTTATAGTGATTTTATAAAGATGTGTTCCAAGCACTCTCCCATTGGAGTGACGAATCCCTGAGAATGGCAATACTTAAGGCTCTACTGCTTAAACTTTGCTGTGTATAAGAACATCTGGTAAGCTTGCTAGAGTGAATAGCCCTAGACCCCCCACCCCAGAAACTGTGATTCAATGTGGGGCTCAGGATCCATATGTTTAAAAAGCAACTCCTGGTGCTTCTTACATGCACTGAATCTTGAGGTCTTTTGGAAGATCTATTGAAAAGAAAGAAGCCCTGGCTGGGTGGCTTGGTTGACTGGAGCATTGCTCTGTACACCAAAAAAAGATTGAGGGTTTGATTCCTGGTCAGGGCACATACCTAAGTTGCAGGTTTGATACCCAGTCAGGGCTGCATGGGTGGCAAACAATTGATGTTTCTCTCTCTCCTGCTTCTCTCTTTGAAACCAATAAAAAACATATTCTTGGATGAGTATTAAAAAATTAAAAAGAAAGAAGAAAAATGTAGGTGGTCAGAATTTTCATGTGCAAATTATGCCTGAAAAATTACTATGTGTTCAACTGGTACCAAATTATTTCTTTTGGTTTAGAGTTCATGGTCTTAGTCAAAAACCTAGAGATTATTTTTCCTGGAAAAGTTTATAACAAATACATCTGCCTGCTTTGAATTATAACAGCATATTTCCCTATGCTTAATAAGGAAATAAAAAGTTTAAGTTAAAAAAAGAACAAGCAGTGAAAAGCAACTGGTTTACCAATTTGTAAATGACCAATTTAAATTTTTGGACTCATTATACTTAAAGGAAAGGGTCCTGGACTGAGATTCAAAATCCTGTATTACTTGACATTAGTACTGACCTTGAGCAAGTTCTCTGAAGTCTTTGGGCTTTCATTTCTCCACTTATCACAAGAATGAGTAAGGCTGGAAAAATCTCATAATGTCTTATGGATAAGATTGATGTATGGTCCTTTCACTTGTATATTTGGTTGAATGAAATGAAAATGATATTTAACCATTTTCACCCCCCCCAAAATGGAAATTTCATATGATTTAACATATCTAGGATGGAGCTGACCCTTCAAGCATGACTGGCCCAGGGGCTCTCTGCAGCTCCATCTCATTGTCAGCTTGCTTCATTTTCTCCAACAACTGCGGAGTATTTCTCTATGACCACGAGCACACCCACCTTGATACCCTTTAGGCTCTGTGATTTCCAAGGCCAATAACCTTTTTTACCTCTAGATTGAAAAATCCTGGAGAAGGACTCAGACTGACGTGGTTTGCATCATACTCTCACCTTAGCCAAACACTGCTGTCAGAGTACTATTTATTGGCTGGAAATAGATCACTTTCCTCCAACAGTAACCAGAGGGGTAGAATAGTGCGGATGGCAGCTTTTAGTTCTATACAGGAGGTGAAGAGACAAAAAAAAATAGGTGTCTCCTACATGTCCTTATATCTCTGGGTGTGTCGTGACTTACGATATACTTTATTCATTGAAAGGAGACATTATGATTCAACTAAACCGGAAGAAAGATTTGGATTCAAATCTTTGTGATTTGGGAAGTTATTTTCCTCCTGAATCTATTTTCTCATATGAAAAATGTATTATAAATACCTTGAAGGGTTATTATGAGATTATATGAAACCACGTGCACGAAACTTCATTGAAAACTGTAAAGCACCATAGACATTAAGGACTCATTCAGTAAACATCTGTTGAGTGCCTACCTCAAGTTGCAAGCTTTCTTAGGTGCCAGGAATATGAAGATGAACACAATATGCTGTTTTTGCCCGCTGTAACATCATATAGGATCAGGATAACATTCTGTATGTAAATAAGCTCAGCACATCTTAACTTTTTAATACGTGACAATTGAGTCAGAGAGTACCGTAATTTAATGAATGCAGAAGTAGTCTATGTATTTTAGAATAGAGATGTTATTCAAAAATTGAGTGCAAAATGAATTTCTTTCAAGCAAACCTTTCACTTGTCTCACCCGTTCTTTTCACAAAACTATATTTGATTCTGCTCACCTCTTCCACAAATGATTTCTTAAGATCAACAGTGTTTATCTCAAAGCCAGCTTTTCTCAGAACTGATCCTGTAGTTAGTGCTCTTCAGAATGTTTCTTGTCACTACACACACATAAACATTACTACAGCCATTCTAACACCATAGTCTTCTTCACACCCATCTTCAAACTATTTCTTAAACCATTTTGAACTTGATTCATGTTAGTTGTCATTTTCATCTTCTTGGCACAATTCTCTTATTAAATAATGTTGTCCTATCCAAGCTTATACTTTGGGAAAAGGTTGATAAAACTGAGATTTTTCTATAAAATTTTATAATTCTTTAGCCATTCTGAATCCAAAATTGCCCATCATCATTTGGGGCAGTCAAACTGATTTCTCATAGAGGTTTACATCCCCATCATCCTGAAACACATTTTGAAATATGACTTTTTAAACATTTTAACAAGATTAAACAACAAATTATGAGACTTTTCAGGGGCTTTCTGCCCCCAAAAAAATATTTGCTTGCTATGCACACAAGTTTATAAGCCAATCACATGTCTATTCCGCACGAACTGGTCACACTGCAATAAGTTCCTGCTGCTACCAAAACTGCATGAAGTCCCAAACCTAAAGCTGGCTTAGTGGTCATAAAGCCACTATTTATTCCTGATACTTTACACCTGAGTTTTGTCATGGGTTCCTAACCCTCTCTTGAAGTTCTTTGCCTAGATTTGCTCATTCATTTTGTTCATTAGCAAACATTTACTGAAGGGCTACTATACACTGTGTGCTGTTCTTGGCTAGGTGGGTACAAAATTAATAAGGTACAGTCTTTGCCCTCAAGGCCCTCACAAAGCCATAGAGGCAACAGAGAACTAAAAGGAGAATTATAATACAGGAGATACAATACAAGACTATGGGAACTATAGTTTGTGTCTGTTTCCCTCTAGTGCCTTCAGGCAATTCCCCCCTCATTCCATTTGTCTGAAGGGGCCAATCATATTGGTTCAGGAATGGGCATATAATTGTCCCAGAGCACTCAAAGGCCTCCTCGCAACTTTTCTGCTAGAGTTAGCAGTGGAGGAGTATCCCTATGTTGCTTTTAGACCACAAGCTCCAAGTGTGGACCTGAAGCATGCGAGTGATTTCACTACTCATGGTAAGTGCCAATGAGAAGATGCTCGTGGCACTTCCCCTACCGTGCAGAGAAAACCAATGTCGGATTAACAAAAGCTAACATGCCAGGGGAAGCAGAGTAAAACAAGACCCAAGAATTAAAGAAAGGCTTGCTGATCCCTGGATCTGATACCCATGAAGCTTTCACTTCCCTGGATTAACCAGACAGAGGTGGAGGTAGGTGGTCCTAGATTTATATATGGCATCCATGATCACCAGGGATCCATGCTCCTTCTGTCATTGTACTCTGCAATCCCTACTCAACATGTGACTTCCTCTCCCATGCAGTGACTGCACCTTTTAGATGGGTAAAAGATGCTACCATTTTCTGCAGTCGCCATCTTTCCTTAATATCACCTCAGCACTGTAGTCTAATTAATGGGAGTTATCCTTAAGCTCACAGTGTTGTCTCCTTGTGGTCTGCCTACATCAGCCATATACATAAACCACTGAGCCCATGCAGGCTTTGAGAGCATGGTCCCCGATCAAAAGAGCATTCCTACTGGCCCTGGCTGAGTTGCTCAGTTGGTTAGAGCACTGTTCCCATATGCCAAACTTACGGGTTGGATCTCTAGCCAAGGCACATACAAGCAGCAGCCAATGAATGCATAGAGTGGGTTGAGCAACAGATCAATGTTTCTCTTCTCTCTCTCCCCCCACCCCACTCCCCCCTCTCTCCCTTCCTCTCCCTCTATAATATCAACAACAACAAAAAACAACCAATAAGTATATAAGTAGAACAACAAATCAATGTTTCTTTCTCCCTTCTCTCTAAAATCAATTTTTTTTTTAAAAAAAGCATCTGAATTAAAGCAGGAAGTCTAACCACTCCTTTCTTAAAAGCTTTTGGGGAAAAAAAGGAGATCCATCAATGGCAATGTTCTCAACTTTAAAGTCAAGGGTCGGTGTGGGGGCGACTTTTCCCACTAGTCCACCCCGTCCACCATGGATGAAAGTAAACCCTGCCGAGACATGATCTGCTTGGGGAGGAGAGGTGGCCAGTTTCTCAGAGGAAAAAGGCTTCAAGCCCCTTCCTCCAGGGGCTTTTACTGGGTTGTAATATACAGGAATACAGGGCAGCAAGGATCGAACAGTTGATAACATTTCAAAGAAATCTGAGGGCTTAGTCTGAGTCAGAGTCTGTCAGGAAGGGGGTTTTGCAGAAACTTTAGAATTTCCTGCTCAGACTCTTAACATATGAATAAAATCACTCTTAGCAGAGCAGGTTTCACAGGATTTTGAGCAATTCTTTGCGATGTCAGATTCCCCCTGGGGCCGGATCTGCTCTGGCAAGGCAAAGAGCTGCACCCCTCCCCATCAGGTATTCAGGCTTAAGGGGATTAGAGCCAGGAAGTGCTTCTCCCAGAGGACCTGAGGACTCAGACTATGTTACATAGGTGGGGGGCAAGAGTCCATTGCTCCCTCTTTGTTGCAGGCCCCCCAAGTCCTTCCATCACGACCTCCCAAGTGATCGTGTCTGGCTTAGGTTGCTTCCCGCTGTAAGGAGATTTACCTGTCCTCAACATAGACTATGCTTTGGGGGCAGAGAGAGGAAACTGAGGCAGCATTTACTACCAGAGACAAGCTTTGTCTCCTTTGGCTCGCATTCCAGAGGTCGCTAGCTCATCCTTAGCCCCGGGGGATAGAGTTACAATTCCTGAAACCAGACAGAGAGGTCCCCGACAGGTCCGTGGCACTTCTACCTATTGTGTAGGACATAGGAATATTCCAAGTAATTTCTTACTAGATATATGTGTGCTTTTAAAGTTTGCTAACAGCACTGTTCCTTTTTTAGGGCTTTAAGATCATTCCTGCGATAACACCATTTTCTTTCTCTTACATTCTCATATGCTTTATAGAATGAGAAAAACGTGTCAGAATTACTAGTTAATCCACATAATTTGAAGCTTATTTAAATAAACTCACTGGTGTGTCACATATTTGATCATCATCCTTTATATGTAGCAGCAACAGAATGTTGAAAGTGTAACTCCAAAGCAGACAGATATTGTGGTAAAGTTTTGAAGGGGATAGGAAGTAGAGACCAGTTGTCATCACTAAGCACGCAAGGAAGTGGTTTCGCTATTCATTTAAATGCCAAATGGGTTACATAGTGTGTTGGCCAACTGGGGCTTTTTGTGAACTTTAGTATTATCACTTATCTCTTGGGAAAGAAAGTCCTACCTTCTGATTAGGAAGAGAAGACTGAAGTTAGGTTTGGGGTCGGAGGATTGTGGGTGAGGAGAATGAATAATCTACACCTGAGACCATGGCGCACTTCTCTAGTAATTCAAAAGGAGCAAAATTAAGTTAGGTTAATGGATCTAAGGTTAAGTTAGAATTCCAAATCAGAGATGTGTTGCCAGAGATATGGACTCTGCTGCAACATTTGTAGAAAAACAGAAGGAATCTACCCATTCAAGTATAGCTCCTAGCTCTAAAAAATGAGATTAAAAAAAAAAAGCTAAGAAAATGGTGCTTGAGACATCCAGAAAAGAATTTGGTTCTATCATTGATAGCAGATTCTGGCAACAGAAAATGGTGCAGCCAATTTTGTAGGTATAGCTTATCCAAGTATCCTGTGATTTGAGAATACTTAGTATAAGATATTATGAGCCTGTGAGATAAACTGGGGATCTGGACTAGAGAAATGGCCTTAGGGAAAAAAATAAGAGATGGATGTAAAAAACACTGATGAAGTAATAAATAGGCAAGATTTGGCAACTGGCCATAAGTGAGGTGAGAGGCATGAGCCGAAATTCGATTATTTTGGGCCTGGATAAGTAAAAGAATGAAAATACTCTTCACAGAAATGAGGAAATCAGACAGGGACCCTATTTTAAGAGGAAAGGTGATGTGTTCATCTCTAGATAATTTGAGTTTGAGGTGCCTGTTATATATTCAAGTGGAAATATCCAGAATACTCAGTAAATAGAGATCTGAGGCTGAAGTTAATGAGAGAGCAAAGCCAGGCTTCTAGATTGGAAGTTATCTCTCAGTGATATTAGTAGAAACTGGCAGAGTAGATATAATCACTAAGGAAGGTGCCCCAAAGACTGACCCGTAAGGATATCTTTTCCTTTGTTCCTATATATTAACCTTAAATGTGTAGACTGGAGCTACTCAATTATTGCAATGAACTGGCAATCATTTACTGACTGTCATCTGAGACATAAACTACCCAGTGATACCTGAATTTCAAAATTAGGTTACTTCAGTTGAGATATTTAAATATACAGAGTAAAAATAGTTGGAATACCAAAAAGTTGCTCCTAACTTGTATTATAAACTAAATCTAGTATCAGGTCCATGAAAACAGTATTGCCAGCCAATCCTGAAGGAATAGATGGTCTTCATACAACATTTTCCTTAAACCTATTTGTGGTATATTTTTCAAAGAAAAATGTGAAGATCGTTTCTGAATTTTCCTTAGTTTATAGTTTTCAGTTAGACAAATGAAATATGCCTTTTCAAATACAGCGTTAAGGAACTGAGTATACCATGTAATCCAAAATACCTGTGCTAATGTTTAATTGTGCAAAGAGCATCATGCAAGTGCTTAACTGAATAAGGAAGTAAGGTATCATCATTAATAATGATTTGAAAATGTAATTAGAAATGAATGATTAGGAAAGTTAGCACAAAAATAAAGAATATATTTCAAAAGTAGTACACTGGGGATATAAAAATAAGCCCTTTATATGTTCTTTACACACGAATTAGACATGCAAATGGTATTCCTGCTTGTGAAAATGATTTAAAGTGAAAAGGTAGGGAAAAAAGGGACCTAATGGTCTCCTAACTCCTCTGAGCAATTTTAATATAGTCTACCTATTACCCAGATTTGAACAGACTAGGGATCAGATACAGTATATTCCCACAAGAGGCCTAGGATTTACATAATGATTTCCTAAATCCTATTTTTGCAGTAACTGCCTCACTCTTCTTGTTTTCTGTACATGTGTTCTGCCTCAATCCATTAATAAATGGATTTTGATGTTCATAGTTGTATGAGTAACTGTTAGCATTAAGAGAACATAGGTTTTGCCCTGGCCACTGTGACTCAGTTGGATGGACATCCTACAAACAAAAAGGTCACCTGTTCCATTCCTGGTCAGGACACAGGCCTGGATTGCGGGTTTGGTCCTGATTGGGACATGTAAGGAAGGCAACTGATCAATGTTTCTCTCATACATCCCTCCCTTCCCCTCTCTCTAAAATTGAGAGAGAGAGAGAGAGAGAGAGAGAGAGAGAGAGAGAATGAATGAGAATATAAAAGAACAGGTTCTAGAGCCAGAAAACTTTGAATCCTGTCTCTGCCTCTTACAGTTTTGAAGCCTTGAGCAGTTCACTCAACCCCTCTGAGCCTCAGTTTCCACACTTATAAAATGAGAACTAGTAGTGCTTACTTTATAGGATTGAGGAGAATAAAATATAAAGTATTTAAAATAGTACCTGACATAAACATTTGTGTCAGTAATATAAATTACTGACATAAGAAATAAAATGTATTGAATATCTGATCCACGCAAATACACACATGCATAACACACACAAGTTATGTTTTGTTGTATGTGACGGTTGGGTCCATAAGTATACTGCTCAAGGCAAGCAGGTAGGCGGAAAAAGAATTCTTCACTCCAGCCTCAGGGAGAGCCTGGAACTTAAGTTCTAACTTAGAACTTAGAGCTGATATGGGTCCTCTGGAGGAAAATAAAATTGAACATGTGTTTTATTTAACTTGTAAGTTCCACTCTTTTATCTTCTTTGCCTCTTAGTTCTTTACTGTTTTACTCTTTAGGGCTCCATTAAGCAGATGCCAATACTGTCAGACAAAAACAAAACAGTGCAACACACGTATAAACACTAACAACAAAATTATAGGGACAATGTGAACTAAAGCTAGAGCTCAGGTATTAAATACACTGCCCCTCTGAAATAGAAATGAAGAACTTTGTTTTCTCTATTTTGGCTGATCACGTGGATCAGATCCACATGGTCAGACATGCGAGAGCCTAACACACTCCCTTAATGCTGAAGAAAATTAAATTTGGACTACAGGTAAACAAATGGGCAATTGCTGGATGGAGAGAGTAGAGTAAGTCAGTCATCCAATTAATCTAATTCTAATATATACATCTACCTGAAAATTATTTCTCTTATTTTCAATTTATAAATGTAAAAATCAGATAGGTATTCTCTTTAAAGCTGAGGTGGAGAACTGACTTAAATTTTATGGAAAACATATAGGAGGAATTTTAAGATTGTAACTTATGGGAAAAATATGAATTTTTCTTTCAAAAATTTTAAGATTGGGATTGTTCTCTTGGGATGGGTTAGGTACAAATCACTTTAGAATTACAGATTCCTATAAAAAAAAGAATTACAGATTCTTAAAGACTATATATAAAATCCAAACCCTGAAGTGAATTGATGTAATAGCTGGGTGATATTACCCTTATTCTGCATGTCTTACTTTACCAATCTATTTCAATTAATTTCTAATTACATGGGGTGAGGAAGGAAGTAATTAAGGGAGGGCAGGGAACCTGTATCAGGGACAATTATGGTTTATCGAAAAACATATTTTGCCACTTACAACTACCATTTGTCTACAAGCTATTCTCCATCAAAGACCAACATCAATATCATAGCAAGTGTAGAGGGGATGAACGAGTAGAAAATCCTAACTATCACGCTTCAAATCTTTCCCAGGAATATCCTATCTTTAATCCATTAACATTGCCTTAGGCAAAGGATTATCTTGCATGAACTGCCTATAAATAAACAACACATCTAACTTTAGCACTTGGAGTTAGCTTTGTTTTTCATAAAAGTCTTTATAGCTTCTAGCTTCATTTTCATTTCAAAAAAAATAAATTAGTTGATTATCATTATAGCTAAGAAATTTAAATTCTTTCTGCTTTTAAGTGGTAGGGCAAGGCCCAAATTGAGAGCAACTTTCACTTGGTACTTAGGGCAAGTAAAACACGTGCCAATGAAAATTGATTCATTAAGAGATGCCTTTACAAGACTGTTAGCTAGATCGTGAACCGGTGGGAAGAAAGCATTAGAAGGTTAAAGCATTAGAAGGTTAGAATAAAGACAGCTCAAAAGCAAAATTTTGAGGTAATGTAAAATCTTCTAAATAATCAATGGACTCTAAGAAATTATTTGCTTTATTATTCTGTTAACTATACTCACATAATGCCAAACCAAGAAGTTGAAAATGAGGAAACCCGACTCATCTAATGGTTGTATTAAACAAATATAACTCTATTCTGACATTACACATTTGAACCTGAATGATGTCCACATAGTGAGTTTTGGCATATCATAGTCATGGCCTAAATGATAGCCGTACTAATAACTGACTGACAAAAGCACAAAATGAGCATTTTTAAAAATATATTTTATTGATTATGCCATTACAGTTGTCCCATTCCCCCCTTCACTCCCCTCCACTCTGCACACCCCCTCCCCCACCATTCTCCCCCTTTCATTCATGTTCATGTGTCTCAAGTTCTTTAGATTCTGTATTTCCCATAGTATTCCTGCCCTCCCCCCTGTCTATTTCCTACCTACCATCTATGCTATTTATTCTCTGTACCTTCTCCCCACTTCTCCTCCTCCCACTCCCCTGCTGCTAACCCTCCATGTGATCTCCATTTCTGTGGTTCCGCTCTTGATCTAGCTGTCCTCTTTGTTTTTGTTTTAGGTGTGGTTGTTAATAACTGTGAGTTTGCTGTCCTTTCACTGTTCATATTTTTTATCCTCTTTTTCTTAGGTAAGTCCCTTTAACATTTCTTACAGTAGGGCTTGGTGATGACGAACTCCTTGAATTTGACCTTGTCTGAGAAGCACTTTATCTGCCCTTCCATTCTAAATGAAAGCTTTGCTGGATAGAGCAATCTTGGATGTAGATCTTTGGATTTCCTGACTTGGAATACTTCTTTCCAGCCCCTTCTTGCCTGGAAGGTCTCTTTTGAGAAATCCTGACAGTCTGATGGGTACTCCTTTGTAGGGGACTGTCTCCTTATCTCTCACTGCTTCTAGAATTCTCTCCTTCATTTTTATCTTGGCTAATGTAATTATGATGTGTCTTGGTGTGTTCCTTCTTTGGTCCAACTTCTTTGGGACTCTCTGAGCTTCCTGGATTTCCTGGAAGTCTATTTCCTTTGCCAGACTTGGGAAGTTCTCCTTTATTACTTGTTCAAATAAGTTTTCCACTTGTGGCTGTTTCTCTTCCCCTTCTGGTACCCCTATAATTCGGATGTTGGAACATTTAAGTTTAAAGATGTCCTGGAGGTTCCTAAGCCTCTCCTCATTTTTTTTAATTCTTGTTTCTTCCTTTTTTCTGATTGGTTTTCTTTCTTCCTTCTGGTCCACTCCCTTGATTTGAGTCCAGGTTTCCTTTTCATCACTATTGGTTTCCTGTGCATTTCCCTTCATTTCAATCAGTTTAGCCTTCATACGTTCCTCTAATTTGTGGCTAAAATCAACCAATTCTGTGAGCATCCTGATCACCAGTATTTTCAACTGTGCATCTGAAAGGTTGGCTATTTCTCGGTCACTTAGAATTATAGGTTCTGGGACTTTGAGCTGTTCTTGAGTCATAACGTTTGGTCTGTTCGCACCTGTTACATATGAGGGGTGGAGCCTTAGCCTTAGGGTGGGGCGACCCAGTCACTGGGTTGTCATGCTGTATGTGGGGACAGGGTCAGAGGGGGAAAAAAATGGCACTTTGCTTCACTCCACTCTCTCTCAGATTTCTGTCCCCTCTGTGGCTGCACCACAAGCAAATTGGGCCCCTCTGGTGCTGGTTCCCAGGTGTGTGGGCCCATGTACTCTCCAAGACCCTGTGGGTCTCTCCAACAAACTCTCTGTGAGCCTGGGAGCCTCTCCTGGCCCCTCGACCCTGAGAAAGTCTTTCCAGTTGGTGCTTTCAAGCTCCAATTCCCGCTAGGGCCCTAGCCTGCAGGGTCTATCTCACTGTTTGCTCCTTTGCTTGGTTTATCTGCACACAAATGTGTGACCGCAGTCAGCCAGCCTGCCCTGCACCCTCACTGGGTCCGCCCATCGCCACCCGACGCCTGGGATCCACCAACCGCCTCCGTCTCTGCCTCCGTTCCTGGGTCGGTCGGACCAAACAATCTTTCCAGCCTGACCCCACTCCACCACTGACTCCGCCCCTCTTACTGGTCTGGCTGAGTGGTATGTTGTTGTCAGACCTTCATGCAGTTCAATTTTCACTGTTTTGGCTGCGTTTTTGTTTCTAAAACTTAGCTGTCTTTAAATTTCATTGTGGGAGGGGGCACAGTGTTTCCACCTACGCCTCCATCTTGGCCAGAAGTTGAACACATTTTTTTTTCTTTTGATAAACTTCTGTGTCTTTTTCTTTACTTACCTATTGATCAACACATTATAGTGAATTTCAGGTTTTAATATGGTTTGATCATTATCAAAGATTATCATATAGTTGACTAATGTAACATTTTATTAACTGTCTCAGTAGAAAGAATTTTTTGAATTGTGTTTCAAGTCAGGTAGGAATGCATTTCTTAGGTGAATAATTATTTACTTCAAATACATATTTTATCAGCATAAGAAAACAGTGAAAAATGGATGTTGATAAAAGGCAACTCATTTACCAATATCTATGAAGAATTTATACTAGAACAAATATAACCTGAAAGAAAATTAAAAGTATGTCATGTTCTTTTGAGTAAAAGCCCTTCAAATATGGTTTATACTTACAGTAGATGATATAATATCATATCTACCATACTACATATTTTAATAAAACTCATTTTATAAGGTCAGTCACTTTCATTCCTTGTTTTAATATAGATAGTTCTTAGTTTTCTGTTCTTAGTATGTAAAAAATACTAAGTATTTTCTATGGGCAAATGAACTAATGAGAAAACTCCCGAATATCTTCTCTGCAGCCCCAAATTCAAGTCAATAGATTAAATGTCCACATTGATCGCAAATAATTGCTTCAGAAATGTTTAGCAGATTGCTTCATAGCAGGATAACACAGTTTGAACTATAGTTTCTTGCATATATCTTGCTGAGAGCTTATCTTATTCAGATGAAGGCAGCTGAAGCATGGTATTTGAATCAGCCACATTTTGTTCTAGTAAAGGAGAACTTTAGAAAGCTCTAGTTGTAATAGACAACACAGTAAAGCAATTGAAATGTGGACTTTATATTATATAGCATTCAAACTGTTTGCATATGTATGTGTGTGGTGATAAGATACTTTAAAAATAAAATTTCATTTGGTGAAAGGCTTACAGTAAAACTATAAAAGCAATACACAGATCATGTGAATTACCAGCATATAAAAATAAATATGCAAATGGCTATAATACTCTTTTCCAAAATAGTATCTCTAAGAGGAAACCCTTCATAAGGATCTTTATAACGTGACATAGTTTAAAGTTGTTTTTAGAAGTGCTTTTAACTAGCAGTTATTTTAAATTAGACCATGCACGTCTTTTTGTTATTTGAACATGAAAAATGGTTGCATATATACTTTTAGTATAAATAAAAAAACTACCAATAAAGTTCTTATCATGTACTTTCATAATGAGTTTTATAAATACAGGGGTAGGCAAAAGTAGTTTTATAGTGGGAAGTATGCAAAACACAGTTTATTCTTATATTATTGTTTATTCTTATATATTTTTTCATACAAACTGTAAACCTACTTTTGCCCATTAATGCATACTAGATTCTCTGAAGATTACAGAAATTTGATATTTTTTCCCTCATGAAGTGAATGATTATAAAAGGTAAAATTTGTAATTGATCCATTTAGAGAATTTAAATCAACTATTACAGAAGAATTCTATCAATGGCAAGTTTGAGAAGAGGGCCTGCCCAAATATCCAGCTTTGGCCCTGGCTGGTGTGGCTCAGTGCATTCAGTGCCTGCCTGTGAACCAAAGGGTCAGTAGTTTGATTCCCATCAGAGCACATGCCTGGGTTATGGGCCAGGTCCCCAGCAGAAGGCGTGTAAGAGGCAACCACACATTAATGTTTTCCTCCCTCTCTTTCTCCCTCCCTTCCTCTCTGTCTAAAAATAAATAAATAAAATAAAATGTCCAGCTTGGAATGTATGTTCCAGTTATCTATTACTATGAATATCTACTGTTCCCGCACCCTTAAAACAAACAAACCATTTTATTATGCTCACAAATTGAATGGTGTGGGGATCTGGTTAGCGCATATGGGGGTTGTTTGTCTCTTTCCAAGATGTCCATGGCCTCTAATGAGATGAATTCAACAGCTGGTGGCTTGAATGGATGGGGACTAGAATAGCTGAGACTAGATCTATTACCAAGATAGTATCTTCACTCACTTGTCTGGTGCCTGGGCTGGGACGATCTGAAGGCTGGGCTAGCTGGTGTTATTGACGAGAACACCAACATATAGCCTTTCCATGAGGATTTAGCTTCTTATGGAATGGTGGCTGGGTTCTAGAAAGCTCAAGCTGATAAGGAACATTCTAAGAGTACAATTGTTTTAGTGTGGAAAAATTATCTAGGAGTGTGAAAGAAGTTAGTCTCTCTTTTTTTTTAACTGACATGATAAATATAATTTACTCCAGGCCCTAGAGAATATGGTACAGGTTGGGAGCTTGCATTTTAAAGCCAATTGAAACTTTCTGTTTGGTGATTTCTAATTTTTAAAGATGTTTAAAATCACAATGGAAAATGTTCAAATGTGCCTACATAACTATTTTTACTGGTAATATAAATTAGAACATAACTTCAGGTGAACTATACTTAGGACTCCCTAAAATCATTTACAAATAGGTACTGAATACAACTCATCTAAATCAACACAATATGGGTTTCCATTAAACTTCTTCAAGTGTGCTTCATTGATTACTTTGTTGCACGTACTATTATTTCTCCACCCCACCCCCACCACTGAACAGACTATGAGATGGGTAGTAGTTTTTTAGCTTAAATTAAACTAATTTACTGTTGAAACTATTACGTTTTGCAGATTACCAGTTTTTATTTTGTCTTGTTCTCTTCTTTTGTACTGTACTACTTTGGGGTTTGTTGTTTAACGAATCCCAGCATAACGAATCTCAAAAATACCTGTAACTAAAAACTTTGGGGTTTGTTGTTTACATTCACATGTGACATATACAATTAAAATTATCAATACTTGTTTTAGCCATAAAAATATGCAGTTTGAAGTCTTTTTCTATGGTGAAAATTTCAAGGGGCTATATAAACTTTGAGTTCAGTTTAAGTGATTTTATTTTTTTTAATTTTATTTATTTACTTTCAGAGAGAGAAAGGGAGGAAGAGAAACTCTGATTGGTTGCCTCTTGCACACTCCAAGTGGGTACCTGGCCCACAACCTAGGCACGTGCCCTGACCAGGGATCAAACCGATGACCTTTTGGCCTGCAGGATGACGCCCAAAACACAGAACTATACCAGCCAGGGCAAAGATTCTATTTTAAAGTACTATAGCAGCATGGTATAGGTTAACCCCAGGACTTGCAATTAGATTAGGAGAGTCAGGTTCTAGGCTTCACTTCTGCCACTGAGTTGCCATGCTCCTAATGAGTAAGTAAATTTTGTCTTTTTTCCCCCTACTTATAATAAAAATTAAGCTAGACATTCTAAGTCTTTTCTAGTTCTAAATTTCCATGATGCTAAAAATGTGAAAGTTTTCTATCTTATATCTAAATTTATTTTTAAAAAGAATGCTCATTGACTATATTTCTAAGTCCTAACATAGGTAATTTTAAATTTCATCATTGTTAAGCACCTACTATGTGCATGCCAGCCATATTAAATCTACTCTAGAGTAAGGCAAGACAAAAATAAGCAAAATACATCTGCAAACATTTAATGCCACTGAACTGTACACTTATAATTGCTAACACAGTAAGTTTTGTTATATATATTTTGTAACACAGAAAATATATGTGTATTTATCTAAATGAAGTGCTCCCCTAACATTTCATGCCTACCTTTTAAAATTGAATTATAGTGATTTAGACACAAGTCTGTTCCTCCGTCTAAAGGAATCAATCACTCCAGGGACAAGAATTCTTGCGTAATCCTAGCTGTTACCTCCAGGGCCTAGAATACTTACTGTCTGACTTTTAGTTACCAGGGAGGGCATTTTATAACCTGGCTTTTCCAAGTATTGTTATTTCATATATTTTAATTACCATTTTCAACCAAGGCAATGCACAGAAAAAGCTCTAAATCTTCTGAAATACACACTAAAGAGTTCTTTATCACATATCATGAGTTGGAGTTCAGAAAATGTGGCTACAGAACTCTAGACCTTCAAAAAATGTTTGTCATGAGATTTGTGAAGACAAAAAGATAAAGACTACCCCCCCAGCATCAGTCCAATAACAACCTACATGGAGTGTAAGACAAGTACATAATGATATATGTACTTAAGAAGTATGCCAACTAAGCCATTATTCAAGTAGCTAACTAAATAATTCCTACCACTTTTCTCCAAGCAGCTTTTAACAAAGCCTTTGTATTTCAATCTCAAACTAAAGGTAGGCAGTTGCCTAGAATATCCATTCACTGCTCAGACAAAACAAAAGCTACCTTTGGAGACTTTATTGGCATTCCTGAATACTATGCATACAGCCGTTTTTTAAACCTCATTTTACACTATTAAGCTCTATGTTACTAATAGGCTATCTTGGATGTTTACACCAAGGAAAGTTGGCCTTTTTCCATTCGCGGGGCTGATCCTGCCCCATGTCCCTCAGTTTAAATTCAGTTAAAACAACTCAAGAAGCCAGCTAATTCTAAACTCTGTGTAGTTCCACAGACAAAACCATACCTCAGCGCCTGAAATAAAGGTTATCTCTTAAAGCCTGTGCGTTAAAAGTTGTCAAGGATCGCGAGCCGCTTACATTTCTTAATAAGGACAGGCCACACCCAAGTTGAGCCCTGTGCACCTTACTGGTCCGAAAGGCTCGCTGGGGGTGGGAGGGAACAAAAGGCAAGATTAATAGCTTGGGTGATGGCGGGCGGTGGGGCGTGGAACGAAATAATCCGTAAAGTTCGAATTCCGAAACTTTTTAGGGTGTGGAGGTTAGAAAGGAAACAATTTACGTTAGGTCTAAACTTCGGGAAGAAAAACGTAAATGGTCTAGGGAAAAAGCAAATAAAAAATTGCGAGCAGTCTTCCGAGTTCCAGCGTTCATAGCGGGGCCGTTAAACCAAACCGGAGAGCGGGCGTGTTTTCCTCCTCTTCCCGCCTTCGGAGACGCCAGTCCACTCCTTCCCCTCATTTTCACCCCTTCAGGGTCCAATGACTGCGCCCACCATGGAGGTGGGCAGAAAACTGCTCCGCCCCACGCAGGGTCCCCTCCGCCCCACCTTTCCCGCCCGCTGGGAGGCTGCGGTCACGTGCCCTGGCAGCCGCCAAGTGAGGCCGCTTTTGCGACACAGTGACAGCCAAATGGTGCGACAGGAGGAGTTTCCACCCGCAGCCGCTGCGCCCAGAGAGACTTGAGGCGGGTCCTGGCGTCGCCTTAAGGGAGCGACTGAGCGAACGGAGTCCGGCGCCGGCGGCGGCGGGCGGGCGGCAAGGGGGAGTCCGCTACGAGTGCCCGTGCTCCCCGCCGCTCTCCATGAATCGGGCGAAATAAACCGCACCTCCAGCAGGGGCTGCGTCTCCATGAATCCCTAGTTTTGTTTTGTTTTGTTTTGTTTTGTTTTGTTTTGTTTTTCTTTCTCTGCTCCTCACCCCGCTCCCCGGGTCCCATCCTGCCTTCTCCCTTCTCGAGCCGGCGGTCGCGTCCAGGTGCGGAGTCCAGAGCTGAGTGCAATGGCGTCCAACCCTGAACAAGGGGAGATACTGCTCACGGAGCTCCAGGTAAGGGCCGAAATCTGGGTGCAAGGCACTGGCAGAAGAGAGAGGGGAAAAATCTGGCGTGGGGTCGGGGGCCCGGTGGAAGCCTCGCGGCTACCGCGCCCCTAACCCGCTAAGTGCGGAAACTTGGGGATGTCACTCCGGAGCCGCTTTCTTCGGGAGGTGGACCCTCTGGCGCCTAGAGCACTAGATTGCTTCTGTTTTAATTACCTACTACAGGGACCCCGTCTTTGCCTGCAGCCCGAGTCAGGTCTCTCCGGGTCCCCAGAGCGGCCAGCTCACAGCCCCCATCTCTGCGTGTCAGAGCCTCAGGCTGACGCCCCAGCTGCCCCCTCCCTCCGCCAGGCCAAGCCGAGCCCCGCCCCGCCTTTCGCTTGTACACCGCTGCTCTAACTCCTTTGAATGACTCCTGAGCTATTTTCTCGACTCTCCCCTGCCCCTTAGACTTCGCACAAAGAGCGCCCTCGTAACTTCCAGCCCCCAGACAAGTGTTATATTATTTTTGTTTTTAAAAGTGTCTCACTAATGCTGGCTTTACTTAACGAGCCCTCTTTAGGTAACTGCATTTTCCCCCCTCTAATTTAAGGACTACCTTTTTTTTTTTAACCAAGTGATACATGTGGTCTCCCTTATCAGCTGCTTTCCCCTTCTCAGTAACTCCGTGCTCAGATTCGTAAGCTTAGGTGCTGATGCTTTTAAGATTTTCGTTTTCCCTCCCGTTTGAACACCAGAGAAAAAGATCCAGAAGTTGTTTACAAATGAGAAAGCAGTCGACTAAGGGGAAATTCGGGACACTGCAGAAAATGAGAGCAAATTGGGTCCCTTAATTAGTTAAATCCATGTCGAGTAGCAGAATTACTGTTTTCTATTTCCAGCTGAATATTTGATGATGTAGGCACGATTTTTTGTTTTTAGGTCTCTATGATGTACCAGGGTATTTACGCTACCCTGTTGGGTTTATTTTTCATTACTTTGGAGTTTTCCACAGATGTTTACATTTGGATTAAAATTTCTTGCCTGTTTTTTAAGTTTGTTTTAATGTGGTCTTCTATAAGAGAAGAAAAAAATCACATACTAACATTTCTTTTTGTGCATTGGACAGTTAATATTTTTAAATACTGAGTTTGGACACGGATTGATTCTTGACGTCAAAATTAAGTATTGCAGCTGCTTCTAAATTTTTGCCTTTCAAATCTGTTTTTCTATAGCTCCTTACAATAAGCCTGGTTTGTTGTGCATGATGTAAGCTGGAATGTATTGTTATACTTGATATTTCCTTCACAAAAGTAGAGATTACAACAAGGTATGCCAATGCACTGTTGCAAATTTGGAGTCTTGGAAATGGAAGGCTGAATTTTGTATTGAGCATGTATAGTATTTTAATTGGTCTTAGACTTTTGGAGGAGGCCATACAGTACACCACATTTGCTAAATGAATGAAATTTATTGTTTTATTAATTTACACAAGCATTTAAAATGAAGTTTGTTTGAGGTACAATTAGAAATGCATTTCATCGCATAGTCTTGATACATGAAAATCATACTCTGATTCTGAAAAAGCCATGAAAATGACGGGAGCATATTTTTGAATGGCATGACTTCAGAATTATAAAGTATTTGGCATCTTTATTTGTATTTTATAGAAAGTTGACATAAAAGACTTACTTTGACACTGGACCTGAAAACATTTTCATATGTATAGTACTTGTGGACTTTTAATAAGATCAGTTTTGACAATAACAAGGAAGCAAGTTGGAGAAATAAAGAGTTTTTAAATATGACTAAAACATGAGACCAATGTAAGGAATGTAAGGAACCAAACTAAAATTAGACTTTTAAATAATATAAAATGTAATCCTCTCCAGAAAAAGAATAGCTTTTGTTAAATGTTACCTTATACGTTGTCATATATATCCAGGGCATTTTTCTTAGTGTATTTGACTCCCAGTTCTAATAACAGCTATTGCATTTGAACTTTATCATGTTTACTAAAGTAATTAAGAATATTATTGTCCTGGCTGGTGTAGCTCAGTGGATTGAGCGCGGGCCCGCGAACCACACAATCGAGGTTCGATTCCCAGTCAGGGCACATGCCTGGGTTGCAGGCCAGTTCCCAGCAGGGGGCTCATGAGAGGCAACCATACATTGATATTTCTCTCCTTCTCTCCTTCACTTCCCCTCTAAAGATAAAAAAATAAATAAAAGAATATTATTTATATTTGCACTTAACATAAATGGTGATAAAATTTGCCTCACCAAGCATATCTATGCAAACATTTTATTATTTCACTGGGTTAAGAAACTAGAATATAGTAACTAAATATTTATCAAACTTGCTAGTAGAATCATTTTTTAAACTCTTACAAGTTTGAATTTATTTAGATTAAAAAATTGTGTAGTATAAAGTTATTAATCTTTCTCTGCCAAACTCTTTTAAGTGTTTTAAATAGTAATTTACATCACAAGCTTTAAGATGTGTTTAGTTGCTAAAAACTTTTGCCATATCTTGTCTCAAGAATACTTATTTCACTGTGAAAGTTACATGTTACCTACTAATAATGAAATTGATATTTAGAAATATTATATATCCGACATTTTAAAATCATTTTCAAATTATATTGCAGAATTTGAAATACTTAACTACTTGAGCTGGAATTGGATTATTAATAACTTTGGTTGTGGAAAGACAAAACAAAGAATATCTAAAACCACAGTACTTTATTTTGTTAATTACTGTAATATTTCTGTGGAGTAATGTTTAAAGTACACAGAAACTGAAGGCTAGAGACTTCAAAGTATAAGGAAGAATATTGGTTTGCCGTAGTAAAAATTAAAATACGCTATTTAAAAATACAAAATTAGTTGACAATTTCTAATTTTTGTCTTTTATAATAAACTTCTTAGGTCCCGTTCTCTTTATTTTTTATTTGAAATGTAGTGGGAAACTTAATGAGATACTTTTGTGAAGCCACAGAAATTAAAGTTTATTTTCAAGGAAACTGGATTAATGAAAACGATACAAAGAACCTCAAACTGAAAATGTTGGCTAATTTTGTAAATGCAGACCCAAATGTTGAGTAACATACTCTAATAAAGTTACCTTGTCCATTAATGGAGATTCATCTTCATCAAAATGCCTGACAAAGTGTTGGGAATGTAAAATTCCATTCTCAGCAGAATTTATTTATGTAGATGTGACTTGGTCAAGTGAAAGATTGAAGTAGTTAGCCTTAAATTATAGGGATTCACTTCAAGAAACACTGAGTGAGTACCTACTAAAACTGTATTGAAGTATGTAAAGATGACAAGGTGTGGTTTTCACTTTCTAGAAGAGAATGCAAATAAAATTTGTTGATTATTTGTTGTATGTCAGACATTGTATTGGTATCCTATACACCTTATTCTTTACAACAATCTGATAAAGTGGGCGGTGTTATTTCATTTTACAGATCAAGAAATTAAGTTCAGGGATGTTCAGCAAATTGTTCATAGTCACATTGTAAGTCAGACTTTGCTGCTAGACTGTTCCTTAAGCTGCCAGAGTTTTGTGGGCCCATAAATGTTTTGCATTCCAATTTAGTAGATATGCAAATTTTCTAAAAATTGGCCAAAAATGTCATTAATGAGCATTAACTTTAGTATAAAATTTCTATTTCTTGCTAGGTTTCTCTATAACAAGAAAAAATGATTTCCACATTCTATTTGGTAGTCTGCAATTTAGCAGTATTTTTATTACTGTGAATGAGGTGGGATATTCTACAAAGAATTACATTATCAATACCCTTTTTTCAGGTTAAAAATTCTTTATTCTTTATTCTTTATTCTTTCCGATGAAAGTTGTTAAATGTTTGCATTAAACCTTCCAAAATGTTTTATATTTCTCTGTAGACTATCCATAAGGTAAACCTTGCTCTAAAAATTTAAGCTTATAAATAATCAAGCTTTGAGTTTCTCATTGATAAGGAGTTTCCATTTGTTATCTGGGATGAGAAATGTCTTGGCTGTTCTAAGAAAGTTGATTATACTCATTGACAAAAGAAAATTATTTCATCTTCTTTCATTTACATTTTTAATCTCTTGTCTCAAAAATATTCTCTTGACAAGTTCAAAATGGATTTCTGCGCTACTTATATTACCGTATTTTGCTGTGTATAATACACACCGTTAGACCAAATTTTTTAGGGGAAAATAAGGCCGCGCATTCTACATGGATATAATGATTACATGCCATGGGTATAGTCCCGTGTATAATGCACACAAAAGTATGGGTACACATTATATATGGAAGCACATTATACATGGCAAAATATGGTATATCTGCATATATAGCACACTATTTTATTCGTTTGATGGAAGATTAGAAGATGGCATCTGGTTTTGCAGTGATACTAGAAAGGAGGAGATGGGAAGATCTCTTTGTTGGGAGGATTAAAATTTTAGGTCAGGTTGAAGGAATGTAGTGTGAGAAAGTAGGAAGGATGGATAAAATAGATTTTACAGGGTTTTGTTTTTTTTCAGTTATAAAAGCGATACATGTTCATTGTAGGAAATTTGGAAAATGTACAAAAGCACAAAACAGACAGAAATATGCTCATAGTTCTCAGAGCTAACTGACAAACTTTTCCAACTTATAAGCTCCATGGTATTTGAGTCTATTTCCCCTTTTCCTCCCCTTTTAATTGAGATATATTTAATATACCACATTGTGTAATTTTAAGGTGTTTAGTATATTGAATTTTTCTTCCCTTTATCTCATTTTACTTATTAGAATTTTTAAAGAGAAATGAGGTTCATAGAGTTTTAATACAGAAATAGCTATAGGTTCAAAAACATTTTTGCCATGAATTCTAGATAAGTGGCTCTAACTAGCTTTATTAACTTTTTTTAAATCTCAAAACATTTAATTATGAGGTAGTACTTGGAGATACAGTTAAGAAAATAAGTGGTGAGTTCAGTATGTACTTAGTAATCGACAATGATATGTAGCATTGGCTCTGAACAATAAATCAGTACAATGTGGTTTTCAGCTATTTGATTGATACTCTTAAAAGAAATCTGCATACTTTATTGAATACGACATAGTTTAAATAAACTGCCAACTTTTAATTGGCTACCTAGGTAACCATCTCTGTACTAAAACTAGTGTTAGAGAGCAATGGCTCTAACATGGATCATGTTTTTCTGTCATCTCTAATCAGTATAGTAGAGATTAATTCTAGTCTCCTACCACTCCTACTATTAATATTTTATCAATGTTTTTTAAAAAATAGGTTAGGGACACCTTCTAGGCATTCTCTGTTTACCCCAGGGCTTTGAATCTGATTCTTTTGAGTTCTTTTCTGTTTTTCAAAGTTGGCAACAGTCTTCATGCCTTTTATAAGTTTATTCCTTTGTGTTGTATTTTTAAACAAATGAGGAAAGTGGAATAGTAGTTTATAGAGATGAAAATAATGTTACTTCCAGAAACGTACATGATATTTGAATGGAACAGTTAATTCTGCATAATTTTTTAGGAAAATGTATTGCATTGAACAATTGTCGACTCTACATTAAAAACCAGTTTTCCTCTTAACTACAGTATGAAAAAAATCATATGACATTGAATATGATTAATTTTTAATATACAGCTGAGTTTAAACCTGGCAGCACAGTTAGAAAGTTGAAAACTAGTTAAAATTATTGTGCCCTGGCTGGTGTAGCTCAGTGGATTGAGCACAGGCCTGCGAACCAGAGGTTCGAATCCCAGTCAGGGCACATGCCAGGGTTGCAGGCCAGTTCCCAGCAGGGGGCTCATGAGAGGCAACCATACGTTGATGTTTCTCTCCCTCTCTCCTTCCCTTCCCCTCTAAAGATAAATAAATAAAATCTTTTAAAAAAAGATACTTATTATAAAGTTTTGAATGGGAAAACATACTAATGAAAGCAACTTCTGATGTCTTGGAAAAGCAGAATAGAGAGCATTTATTTTGCTACATGTTTAGTTCCTCTTAATTATATCTAATGAAATAATTTGAAACTAGCTCTGTTGGCATTGTTTTTCACAATCTCACAGAAATTACATTTGAGTAACATGTACATAAATATCTTTTAAAAATAAGGAACAAGAAAGCACAGGAACAGTTAATAATAAATACCTTAGATTAGAAGGTAAATGTTAGTGTCACATTATAGGAGTGAATTGATACACAAGAATTACATACTATATAACATTACTAGGATTTATCTATTTTAAAAATTTGGAAGTGATTACTTTTTCTAATTGGTTAAGACATTTTACCACCCTGGCTCAGAAAGACCTTATTTAATGGAAAGTTGTTATGGCAGCATTTGGAATTTATTTTAGATTATAGGGGACCTCTATTTTCTACCTAGTACATGCGGTAGATAACATAACTTTAAATATTAGTCATATTTTTTCCTTTGCCTATAGTTACCTTTAATGATTCTCTGCAGTGGTGCTTCTGCCTATTTCAGAATTTTCACTGGACAAATTTAATTAAATTTTTGGATTTTTTTCTTTTATTAACCTTAGGTACACTGCATTGGATTAATCATTATCTGTCACTATCTATCATTGTAATAAGCACCCATGGACTACCACTCACTCCCCACCTTTCCCCCAAAGCTAGGAACTTAACCTACATGTGGTTTTTCTCTTTTCCATCTCCCCACCTTTATCTTCTTGTTAATCAAGGTAATCATCATCTTAAATTCTGGGCTCATTGTCTTACTTCCTTTGTATATTTTTGTTGGATATATAATTCTAAAAGATAAATCTTTTACTTTAGTTGTTTTTATATAGTTATATTGAACATAATCTTTCCAGATCTGCTTTTTTACCTATTGCTGATTTATCTATATCACATATTGCTAAAGTCACTCATTTTAATTGCTGTATTATATTTAGTAAAATATTCACTAACTCTCTCCTTGTTGGTCACTTGGATATTTTATCCACTCACTCTCCATTGTTGAGCGTTAGTCATTTTCTGTTTTTATAGTTGTGAACAGAGCTACTGTAGACATTCTGTGTACTTTTTTATTGTGTATTTCTGTTTCTGTCGATTATATGCCTAAAGGTAAAATTGGTGCCTCAGCGTAGGTTAATGCCCAGTTCTAGGAGATGAAAATAAAAATTCATCCTAAGTATAGGTGAGCCAGTTTGTATTATATCAGCAATTTATGAAATTAAACAGGTCTGTTGGTTATCCATCCTCTTAGACACTTAATATTGCCTTTTAATTTTTGCAAACTGGAAGAATGTAATATGCTCTATCACTATTGTTTTGATTTGCATTTTCCTGATCACTGATATAGAACATTTCTTTTTATGTTTACTGGCCTTTTGTTTTAAGTGAAATTCCTGTTCATGCCTCTTGCTGACTTTTCTGTGTTTTTTCTCATTAATTTATAAGAGTTCTTTATATTCACATCAATGTTTTATGTATATTGTGAATGTTTTTTCTCAGTTTGTAACTTGTTTTTTCATTTTTGGGGGGAGTTTGTGGAAGGGACAATTTTAAATGTCTTACTTTTATGGTGGATATCAGATTCCTTTACATCACTGTGATCAGCAAGGCTGCACTTAAAATCTATTAAAGATTTGGTATAGAAAGAGTAAAGCACTGTGTTTATTTTCCATGAACTTAGTTTTCCAAGTGATTTTCAACTGGTGTGCCACAGCATGCACTATGTGAGTATTAGTCAGTGCCACTGACCGGGTTTTCCCTTAGATTGTCAGGTGAGCTGACAACAGCCAACACAAAGCTATCTGGTGTGAATAAATCAAAATTATACCTGTCTTTTTTGGTCAGATCAGCAAAAAATATGGTTTTTGTTGAGCTGCATAATTTTAGTACTTAGTTTATGTGCGCCATGAGATGAAAATGGTTGAAAATCAGTTATCCAAGTAAACAGCCATGGAAAGTTGCATAAAATATTGCATCACTTAACATAACCAGACACTCACTTGACTCAAAGAGTGAATTTAAAAACAAAGAAATAATGAAAAATCAATATGTAAATGTTCATCAACTGTTCATTTTTCCATTCCATATCTCTTCAGTGAAAAATGCTTATTAATAATTTTAATGTTGTATTAATATTTTATTTTTTAATATTTTTTTATTCTAGTCCTTGGAGGCAATTTATACTGGTTCAGCTTCCTGAAAGTCTCTTGTTTAAATTAAGCTTCATGAACCCTGCACAATTTTGGTTACTTTTCATTTATCATATCTATCTTCATTTGCTACTATTGCTTTCTTTTGATAACTCCTTTCTAGTTTAACTGTTCTACACTTTCTGCCTGTTTTTCTCTAATTCTTCAGATTAACCACCAGAATTAATCACTTTTATCTCAGGGTTCAGGGGATAGAAACACATTTAAATTACTTAGTTAAACAAAAGATGGATTTATTGCAAAGCTACAGGAATATCTCACTTAATCAAGAATAGGATATATAGCCACATCCCATGAGGATTAAATAAGAAAGTAGAGGCTTTCGTTAGCAGGACTGTATGTTCTCGTATCTCTTTGAGTGCACACTCCTTTACGTTTCCTGAGTACTGGTTCTCCTTTCCTGTCATCCCTGAGTGGCACTCCTAACTTCTGAAATTACATTAATTTACAGGTGCAATGCCCAGAGCTAACTGACTCACTTATTCTGTGCCGCAATTCAAAATTCTTGAATGAGAAGAATCTGATTGACACCATACAGAACATGTCCATTCTGTGTGACATGTCCATGGTCCAGTCAGTTACGGCAATGCAAGAATGGAGTTCTTGTGCCAATATGTGCTAATGTGCTGCAAGGAATCTCCTGTGAGTTAGGGACGGGTCTGTCTTCTGAGAAGGTATAGGTTAAGGAAGCACTTCTCTGCTTAAACCCTTTAAAAATAATTTCTTATTGATTACAGAATAAAATATATTAGATCTTTCATCATCTGGCCCTTATCAATCTTTTCAGATTTATATCCTTGTACATCTTATACTCTGATATTAAAACTGTTTGCAATTCTTAGAACAACTACACTGCTTCTTTATACTTCTGTATCTTTGCACATGCTGTTTCTAATTTTAAGAATACCAATATTGATTGCCTGAAAAGCTTTTGAGAAATTGGACATTCCTTAAAATTCTGCTGAGAAAAATATATCTGTTGAATATATCAATATATCCATATACATAAGCAAAATTTTGCTTAAGATACATTTTTAATAAGTAAGTAAATTTAGTAATTGGTTATGTAGTATTTTGATCCAGTGGCGTATTAGCTTACCTCCCATGTTGCATCTTTTGTTACTGAATACAAGGTGGGACCCCCCCAAAAACTGGAAATATCTTCTGAAGGGTGGGCCTCTTGTAGTACAGGCTTCTCCCACCCCCAGTAGGTGAGTGTTCTGAAAGCTGGCATTGTTGTGAGAGGATACGTTGAGCTTCAGTGAATTTATTTTGAAGATTCTTTAATCATGTTTGCCCATTTCATGATGAGTGGGTTTACAAGCACACCAGCCCTCACTGCTGAGTGTTCAGCAGTTTTTTTGACCAAAAAATGGCATGGCCCCAATGCCCACCCTCCCTATTCACCTGATCTCGCCCCAAGTGACTTAAAAAATGGCAGTAGCATTAAAAGACATCAAAATTGACGTGTTCAAAAACTGAGCAGTGGAAAAAAAGGCTTGATAGGTGTATTACATCAAATAGGAAGTACTTTGAGGGAGACTGAAATTTTAAAATGTAAGAATAAATACCCAATTTTTTATAAATAAATTCTGTTTTAGGGGGAATCCACCCTCATCTCATATATCACCCAGTAGGGCAATTAATTGTTAAATTATATGTATCTTTCCCATTTGCAGAACAGGAAGTATTTCTCACTCATCTTTGTCTCTAGCACTTGGCATATGGTTTATTTTTGATTAATTGGTCAATATATAAATGACTAATTTCTATGGCTGATTCTATGATGGTTTTACTACATCTGACTTCTTGGTATTTCTGAAGGTTATCATTCTGTCCATGGTTGCCAGTGCTAGAAATTCACTAGTCATTTTTGACTACTGTCTCAGCCTCTTCAGTTGAGTCTCCTAATTATTAACTTGAATGAATCACACAGCCACTCTTCAGGTTTGAACCCTCTTTATATTTGGATGGTTACAATATCTTGATATCTTACCTATATCTCTTTCTCATTTTGTTTTTATTTAGACTATGTACATCACTAGATTCAGAAGTTGTCTCAAGCATTTAGTGATTCCTTACTGCCTGTGACATATAACCAAGGGAACCTTAAATATCATCTAAAGCAAAAATCTTGCTTTGCCAAATACTAAAAGAAAATTTATACTGAGTCTCTTTATAAAGTTGACCTTTCCTTTTGTTTTATTTGAGATTAGCAAAATGGCAGATAATTATTTAGTTTAGTAGTATAATGATAATTATAGAGAAAGAATTAGTGTTAGTTATAAAGGTAGCCCATACAAAATAAAGAAAACCATGTTGAAAAAAATGAGTAGTGTTACTGATAGATAATACTAACACTCCATGTTTCCGAAGCATTTTTTGAGTTATAAGGCACTTTCACATGTCTTATTTCACTTGATTCTTAAAATGACCCTTCTAATTAAGGATGGGAGGGATTATTATACCTAATTTACAGTTCATATGTATTCAGCCAATGGCTGCTCTAACCTGAGTCATTCTCACTTTTGTTCCTTCATTTTAGTAGTCCCACAATTCTAGTTTTATTTTCTTCCGTTAGTATACTTAAAAATTTTCTTCCTGTAGTGTACACTAGTATACTAGGAAAAATTCTAGTTTTATTTTCTTCCTTTAGTATTTAGAGAAGGTTAATATCTTCAAAGCCATGTAAAAAATAAATGCAAAAAATTTTTTTTTCCAAGTGAACTGAAAATAACTATAAAAGGGAATCTATAATTTGCCACCTAGTTGTGAGAATTCAAGATAGTATCCAAGTTCTTTGTAGTATTTTTGTAACATATATAAAAATATTGTACAAGAAAACTGTACTTTAACAAAAGTTAAATAAAAAAATTAAAAAATTTAAAAAAATGTAGAAGTGCGATGATTTCAGCAGCAGTAGTGTGTAGTTTCTGAAGAGTTTATCATGGTTTAAAGTTTATGTAAAATTTAAGAATCATTTAAAGCTATTTCTTATGAAGTCAAAAGATGTTTTCTGCATTCACAAATTATAATAAGTTAAAAGAGGCCCCTCATGTTACCCACAATATAGACTTGCAAAGTTAGTGTCCTATGTGCATGAGATATTTTTTTCTCATGAATATGAGAAACCATATTCATGTTTTATATCTTTTAAAAGGAATAATATCTTCTTCCCTGATGTTAAAGGTTATTCTGCACTTATTTCTAATTTGTGATTGTTTTTAGGGATCAAGATCTTATAGTGATAACCTGTTTTAAATTTTTTTTTAAAGTTGTTAAAAAGCCTAAGAATAAACTTCATTTTATATGTCCCTTCCACTTTAGTGGCTAACAACTTTCCTAAAATTATTTGTAATAATATTTTAACACTTTTAATTATGGTAACATTGGGCCTAAATACATTCAGATAGATTTATAAGGAAAAGGATGATCTCTTTCGTTTTTGTCGTGTACATTATGTTATCCTCCTTGGTTGTGCATGATTTATTAATGGTAATATTCTCCTCAGTACCGTAGTTTTCCTGACTATGCTCTTTATTATCCGAGAGCTGTACTTTTACTATGCCTTTCCTCTAAAATAGAGTTAGTCTTATCTTCTAAGGAAGTTAGAAATAACTGTATACAATTAACAAATAACTGAATACATTTCTGGGCTTTGTTTTTCTTGTTGCTCAATATGTGACTTGCTCAAGGCCAGCTCTGCTATTACTGGTGCCTACACTGGAACCAAACAACAGAACACTACAGTTTATGTTTGACACTACTTCTTTCTAGCCTTGTGACTTAAAAGAGTTCTAATATACTCTGTCCAGTGAGATCCTGTACAAGGTAAATGCTTAGCTCTTGGCCATGGTGTGGTAATGTAGTATAACTTGATTCATTATAGGATTACTGTAATCTTGTCTCAGCAAATTAGATGTTTCCATCTTCTGAGAAGCACTTTAATTCCTTTATTGGTGACTTTAGATTTCCAGTTAGCTATGCTATCAGAAGTACTTATTTGTGTAAATCATGGTGCTTTAAAAAATTTAATTGTGGTATACATGTAAGTCACTGTTTTAACCATTTTCCATTGTGCCGTTCGTGGTATTAAGTGCATTCACCATACTGTGCAGCTGAAACTCTTTACCCATTTATCACTAACTTCCCATAACCCCCTCTCCCCAGGTCCTGGCAAACACTTTTCTGCTTTCTGTCTTTATTAATTTGATATGTAAGCCGAATCATACAGTGTGTCCTTTTATGACTAGTTTATTTCATTAGCTTATGCCATCAAGGTTCATCCATGTTGCAGCATATGTCAGGCTTTTCTTCCTTTGTCAGCCTGAATAGTATTTCATTTTATGTAAATACTACATTTTGTTCATCTGCTTATCTGTTGGTGGACACTTGGGTGGCTTCCCATAGTGCTTTTCTTTATCACTATAGCACCTTGCAGTTACTATACGTAGTTACGATCGATTGCTAGTCTGTAACTTATTCAATGCAGTCAGTAGCCACTAGCCACATATGGCTTTTAAATTTTTAATTAAATAAGATTTAAAATTTAATTCTTGAGTCAGTCTATCCATATTTTAAGTGCTCGTAGCCATATGTGACTAGTGGCTGTCATACTGAACAGCATTGATATTCCCATCATTCCAGAAAGTTCTCTTGAACTCTGCTAGGTAGTAAATGCTCAGGTCTGTATTTCAATACCTTGAATTTAGAGAAGAGAAAAATGTCCTTTGTGGGCTATACAAATTATTTACATTTGAATAAATTCATTTTCTTTAGAAAGTAATTAGATTACTAATTACTAATTAGTAATTAGTAATTAGTAATCTGTTCAAAGATGTTTTTGCGATGAGTCCAGAGGGTTTTGTTTACATTCTGACTAGAAAATCTTAAAATACTTTGTACTGTCTGATTTTAAAATTAATTGGTTTTCAAATGGAGTGAATGATAATCAATGTCTTAGAAGTTTAATATATTAAAAATATATAAGTCTTTGTATATATTTGTATGCATCAAAGATTTACAGAAAAATAGTTTTGAATTTGAAGTCATAGTTTATATCCATCATTCTTTTAGAGACATATGTGTTAAATTACATTCTTTTTTATGTGTTGGAGTTTGATCTCAGGTGTAGAAAACTGTAAATGATGATAGTAGTGATTTGGCCAGTTTTTCATGTTGAGATATTAAAGCCACTTATCCAGGGAATTTTATATTCTTTTTAAAATTAACTTTATCTTATTAATAAGTATGTTGTATATAACATACTAGTTTTAGATATACAACATAATGATTGGAAATGTATATATATTGTGAAATGATCACCACAATAAGTTTAGTTAACGTTATCACCCCACGTAGTTATAGATGTTTTTTCCTTTTAATGAGAACTTTTAAGATCTATTTTCTTAACTACTTTCAAATATACTGTACCATATTGTTAACTAGTAATTTTGTATTCTTTAGCATTTTTACTACCACTGAGATTAGATGAAGCTGGTCTTTTTTGTTTGTTTCATTTTGTTTTTTCCTGACAGACTCAAAGGTCAGTTTTAGGGAACTGGAGGGGCAGGTTTAGTGTGTGTGTAGTATTTTCTTTATCATGTTTGATCAGTTGTATGTTTCCACAAATACCAATTTGTTAGCCTGTCTTTTAAAATTACTTTTTAGAAGATACCACAAGATATTTTTCATGCTTAAGAGTTTTGAACTGGATTTTGAACTATGATCAGAAATTATTTTAATTTGTTGAATAATTACTTGAGCTAGAGGATTCATTTAAAGCTAGCATTTTTGATTAATTATAAAAACTATAAAGTCTTAATATATTATTTGAAATACTTTCAACTAAAAGTATAAAATTCCTTATTTCAAAGAATAATGGTTTATATATTTCTTTTTAAAAGTAAATAGGAAATTGATCTAATCTCTTTAAAAAAGTATCTAATGAATTTTCCCATAACAAAACTTTTGACTATTGCACTAATTTAAAAACAGTCTTCAGTTTGAACTAATCGTAAGGAATAAAAATTAGCTTGTTTATTCTGATTTTGTAGAAAGAGAAAGGAGTGATATTAATAATAAGCAACTCTGGAATAGGCGTCTTTTTAGGTTTAATTATTGGAGTTGAACTAAGAAAGGATACCAGTTGATACTCCAGCTCTTTGTAAAACAGAAAATTTTGTTTTTCTGTTATTAACTTGGCTTTGTGCAGTTACAATTAATGAACTGGTGTAATAATGAGAAGTTGCTGAAAGCTGAGGAAAGTAAATAATTTTTTAATTTTGTATATATATAGATACCATTAAAAAACCTTCAATAATCAGGATAGATTTAAATAAAATGATTTCTCTCGCTTTAGGTTTTCTATTATTCAGATAGCAGAAACAAATAACATTGAGTTCAGGAAAACATTACCAAATCAGAATTTCACAGTTCACTATTTGCATACTAACATTCGATATTTATCTGATGATATTTGCAGCAAGTTTTTGTTCCATATGTAGGCAAGGATATAACTCATTAATTCAGTCAGTTGCCTATTGTATACCCCCTATAGTAGTCAAATACAAGCAAATGAATTGATAGTATCATGAAGTTAAAACAGACACCTTCATTTCAATACTCCATAGAGAAATATTTTAAAACTAATTTTAGAAATTGCATTAGGAAGATGTTTATTTGAGAAAGTCACCTTCACAGAAAATCAATTCTTATGATATGGGCATTGACAACTAGACACCAATGAAAGTTCTAGTTTAAAATCTTTCATTTGAGTAAATAGAGCAGTTTACTTAAGGGCTGGCAATCCGTGTTGAAAGGATTATCAAAATGGAGCCAAACTATTTTAAGTACACTACTTACTGCTTTAGAAAGCCGATCAAAATTAATTCTTGTATTATTTAATAAAAAATAATATTTAAATGTCCATGGAGGATGGAGGAGCGGTCACAACTACTAACATGCCTTTCAAGGGTCTAGGCAAGTAACATAAATTAGTGAAGCAGGAGAATGTAATGGACGTATATCCATTTTGGGCTGGGCGTTGATGGGTAAGCAGATACAAAAGTATCTGTGGCACGCACTTCTCATCTGTGGTAGTTTGTTTCCATGTGGGCCCTTATTGCCTTTTACTGGGAGATATGTTCTATATTTAAAAATATTTGTTCAAATTCTTTTNAATTTAAAAACAGTCTTCAGTTTGAACTAATCGTAAGGAATAAAAATTAGCTTGTTTATTCAACTACTAACATGCCTTTCAAGGGTCTAGGCAAGTAACATAAATTAGTGAAGCAGGAGAATGTAATGGACGTACATCCATTTTGGGCTGGGCGTTGATGGGTAAGCAGATACAAAAGTATCTGTGGCACGCACTTCTCATCTGTGGTAGTTTGTTTCCATGTGGGCCCTTATTGCCTTTTACTGGGAGATATGTTCTATATTTAAAAATATTTGTTCAAATTCTTTTAAGTATTTTTATTGATTATACTATTACAGTTTTTCCAATTTTCACCCTTTATACCCCCTCCACCCTGCGCCTCAATCCTCCAGCATTACCTCCCAACTTAGGTCATGTCCATGGGTTGTACATATAAGTTCTTTGAGTCCTCTGTTTCCTGTACCGTTTTTTATCTCTCCCTGTCTACCTTATGCCACTAACCATGCTCCTTCTTCCCTGTACTTTCCCCCTTCCCACTGAAATCCCTCTGTGTGATGTCCATTTCTCACTCTGTGAGAAACCAGAGCTCCTGTTCTGGTTGTTTGCTTAGTTTTGTTTTTATTGTTTTTCTTTTCTTTTAGGTTCATAGTTGTTGATAGTTGTGAGTTGTCATTTTACTGTTCATATTTTTGACCTTCTTTTTCTTAGATAAGTCCCTTTAACATTTCATATAATAGGGGCTTCATGATGATGAACTCCTTTAACTTGACCTTAACCTTGACTTTATCTGCCCTTCCATTCTAAATGAAAGCTTTGCTGGATTGAGTAATCTTAGATGTAGGTCCTTGCCTTTCACGACTTCAAATACTTCTTTCCAGCCCCTTCTTGCCTACAAGGTTTCTTTTGAGAAATCAGTTTATAGTCTAATGGAAACTCCTTTGTAGATAACTGTCTCCTTTTCACTGGCTTCTTTTAGAATTCTATCCTTATCTTTAATCTTGGGTAACTTGATGATATGCTTTGGTGTGTTCCTCCTTGAGTCCAACTTGGGACTCTCTGGGCTTCCTGGAAGTCTGTTTCCTTTGCCAGATTGGAGAAGTTTTCTTTCATTATTTGTTCAAATAAGCTTTTGATTTCTTGCTGCTGTTCTTCTTCTGGCAGCCCTATAATTTGAATATTGGGACATTTCAAGTTGTCCCAGAGGTTCCTGAGTCTCTCTTCATTTTTTTGAGTTCTTGTTTCTTTCTTTTCTTCTGGATGGATGTTTATTTCTTTTGTTCCAAATTGTTGCTTTGAGTCCTGGTTTTCTTCCTGTCACTATTGGTTCCCTGAATATCTTGCTTTATTTCACTTGGGGTATCCTTCATTTGTTCTTTTATTTTTTGACAAAGCTCAACCAGATCTGTGAGCATTTTGATTACCAGGGCTTTAAATTCTCCATCACATAGGTTAGCTATCTCCTCATCACTTAGCTCTCTTTCTGAGGCTTTGCTCTGTTCTTTCATTTGGGCCCTATTTCCTTGTCTTGGTGCAGCTGATGGGGGCGGGGCCTTAGGTACTCACCTGGGCAGGGCAGCCCTCTGTGCTGTGCTGCAGCACTGCCTGTGGGAGGGGTCAGAGAGGGAACAGTGCACTTTTCCAGGAATTTGTGTGAGACTGGGAGTTACTCTCACCAGGGCAACTCCAGCTATGAGTCTCAGTTTTCCCCTTAAGTCAATCCCTGCCTCGCAGCCCACCCTGCCCCCAGGGCTGCCTGGTTGCTGTGGTTTTTCTGAGTTGGCCTGCAGAGTCCACCTTACCTGTCTGGTTGTTCTGGTTGGTTTTTTTTTTTCTTTAATTCCTTTGTCAGAGTTTCATGCAGTTTGATTTTCTAGCAGTTCGGGTTGTTTATTGATTTTAGATTTGTTGTTATCCTCCTTTTGGTTATTCGAGGAAGCAAAGAGTTTCTACCTATACCTCCATCTTGGTGGGAACCTATTTGTTCAAATTCTTAACAAAATAAGACATATTTGTAGGACCATCTCTGCCATGACAGTAATGTCTTTATTCAATCAAGACATTTCTGTATTGAATGAATATTGAAATGCCTACCATATTCAGGTACTTTGTTAAGAACTATAGTATATACAAAGAAACATTGGGCATGTCCACTACCTTTTAGAGCAATTTTGTTCAATAACATACATCCCAGGATGATAGAAGTGTTATATGTCCTTTCGGTAACTATCCAGTAGGATAGCCTGAGCCACATGTGAATTGGGGCTAGTGCAACTGGGGAACTAATTTTTTAGTTTAATATAAATTTAAATATACACAGCCATTGTGTTTCTTGACTACTGAACTGACAGTGGCCCTCTAGAAACTAAATTCAGTTGCTAAAACAATCATGAGAAGTTACCAGTTCAGTATTTAAATTGCATTTCAGAACTGCAAAGGAAGGAATGGCTTGAGGTCACATGTAATTTCTTAGTAAGTTGTACACATAGTTACTATAGGACTTCAAAGGAGGGAGTGGTCACTTCAAGAAAAGCTTTAGAGAGGAGGTAAAATTTAACCTGGCTTGAAGAATAGCTGGATTTTTTTTTACTTTTATTTTTTTAATTTAATTTAAATATTTTTTAGTCCTTTTTTATTGATGTTTGCATACAGTTGTCTCCATTTTCCCACCACCACTTTCCCCCGCCCTGCCCACTCCCACTTCTCACCCTCAGTTCCAACCCGCTCCTTGGCTCCGTCCATAGGTCCCTCATACATGTTCATTTACATACCATTTCCTTCTTTCCCATGTTGTTTCTCTCTCCCCTCCCCACTGGTTACTATCAGTTTGTTGTCAGTTTCAATGTCTTTTGCTATATTTTGCTTGTCAGTTTTTATTAATTAGGTTCCACTTATAAGTGAGATAAGATGGTATTTGTTTTTCGCCACCTGGCTTACTTTGTTTAGCATAATATACTTTTCAGTTCCATCCATGTTGTCATGAAGCGTAGGGGCCCCTTCTTCCTTTCTACTGTGTAGTATTCCATTGTGTAAATGTACCATAGTTTATTAATAGGTAGAATTTTATTACAAGGGAAAGATGTTCTAGGAGAGTGGAATAATAGAGACCAAATGCATGCAGGCAGTAAAAATTAATGAAAACTTTCTATTTTTTCATTCAGAGAGCTGCCCCAAATTATGTCCTTTTGGTTTTTTCCTCACTTGACAGGCACATCATTTAACAATTGAAATTGGCCTTGATGTATTACTGGTTCTAAACTTTGGTCAACAGCTCGAAAAATAAGGCATTGTGCTATTTTTATTCTTTGAGCTAAACAGCCAAAACAAAGATATAAAGAATGAAACTTTTTCAAAATAGCTTTACTTTATATTATAGTTACTTTTTCCTTGGAATATGCATATTTTACCACTTAAAAGTTTTTTAGTCAGTTATGTATTTTCTTTCTGTTGTGATGAAAGATAATTTAATTCAAAGAGCTATAAAGGAAAGCAAATGAAAGCTCTCAAGAATATAGTTTTCATGAAGTATCCTAGTTTCAGTTGAAAACTTTTGGTTTAATAGTTGCTGGATCTTATCTTTGGGGCAATTACATTGAAATCACAGCATGGTGTTTGAAGTATTTTGTATTCTGTTTATTCATATGCCAATTTAAAGGAATGATGTCTTTATAGTTTAGCCAGGGAAGTCTTTGGCTAATGATGGCGTATTTTGTGTAAAAAATATTTTATGAATTAAAATATACTAAAATTTCTTCAAAAAATTTTTATTAGATAAGAACATTTCCTTCATTACCTTCTGTAAAAACAGTAGTACCTCTCACCCTACCTTCCACACCCCTATTCTCTCCTCTGCTTCCTTGGTTTACTTGTATAGAGTAAATGAAATAAAGCATTTATTATTTATGTAGCTGATACTTGGTGAGCACTTGGGAAATATTCTTGCCTAACCTCATTCATGGTGAACAACCAAATTCTTTTTTTTAATAATTTTTTTTATTTTTTAATTTATATTTTATTGATTATACCATTACAGTTGTTCTGTTCCCCCCCTTCATTCCCCTCTACCCACACACTCCCTCCCCCACCATTCTCCCCCCCTTAGTTTATAACCACATGTCTCAAGTTCTTTAGATTCTATATTTCCTCTACTATTCTTGCCCTCCCCCCTATCTATTTTCTACCTACTGTCTGTGCTATTTTCTGTACCTTCTCCCCCCTCTCCTCCTCCCACTCCCCTGTTGCTAACCCTTCATGTGTTCTTCATTTCTATGGTTCCACTCCTGATCTAGCTGTCCTCTTGGTTTGCTTTTGTTTTAGGTGTGGTTGTTAATAACTGTGAGTTTGCTGTCCTTTCACTGTTCATATTTTTCATCTTCTTTTTCTTATATAAGTCCCTTTAGCATTTCATATAATAAGGGCTTGGTGATGATGAACTCCTTGAACTTGACCTTATCTGAGAAGCACTTTATCTGTCCTTCCATTCTAAATGAAAGTTTTGCTGGATAAAGCAATCTTGGCTGTAGGTCTTTGGATTTCATGACTTGGAATACTTCTTTCCAGCCCCTTCTTGCCTGTAAGGTCTCTTTTGAGAAATCCGCTGACAGTCTGATGGGTACTCCTTCGTAGGTGACTGTCCCCTTATCTCTTGCTGCTTCCAGTATTCTCTCCTTCATTTTGGTCTTGGCTAATGTAATTATGATGTGCCTTGGTGTGTTCCTTCTTGGGTCCAACTTCTTTGGGACTCTCTGAGCTTCCTGAATTTCCTGGAAGTCTATTTCCTTTGCCAGACTGGGGAAGTTCTCCTTTATTATTTGTTCAAATAAGTTTTCCACTCATGGCTGTTTCTTTCCCCCTTCTGGTACCCCTATAATCCGGATGTTGTAACGTTTAAAGATGTCCTGGAGGTTCCTAAGCCTCTCCTCATTTTTTTGAATTCTCATTTCTTCATTCCTTTCTGGTTGGATGTTTCATTCTTCCTTCTGGTCCATTCCATTGATTTGAGTCCCAGTTTCCTTTCCATCACTATTGGTTTCCTGTGCATCTCCCTTCATTTCAATTAGTTTAGCCTTCATATGTTCCTCTAATTTGTGACTATAATCAACCAGTTCTGTGAGCATCCTGATGACCAGTGTTTTGAACTGTGCATCCGAGAGGCTGGCAATCTCTTGGTCGCTTAGAGTTATGGGCTCTGGGGCTTTGAGTTCTTCTTGTGCCATCTTTTGGGCTGTTCGTGCCGGTTATGTAGCAGGATCGGAGCCCTAGGTGTTCACCAGAGCAGGGCAATTAAGTCGCTGGGTTGTGATGCTGTATGTGGGGGCCGGGCCAAAGAGGAGCACTGGTGGTCCCGTCTGCCACCTCTCACCACCGCTTCCGCCACAGGTGCCACAGCTGCCACTGTCACCGGGGCCCACGATTTTCGTCCCACTGCACGCGAGTGTACCACCATGTCAGCCCTCCACCACTGGGTTCGCTGCTGGGGCCTGCGCGGTCTGTCTCACTGTGCGCGGATGTGTGACCGTCGTCAGTCTGCCCCACACCCTGACTGTGTCCGGGCTGTCGGTGCGCCTAGGTCGGGGGATCTTTCCTGCCTGACCCTGCTCTGCTGCTGGCTCTGCCCCTCTTACCGTCCAGGTTGAACAGTTCGTTGTTGTCAGATTTCCATATAATTCAATTTTCTGTTCTTTGGCTGTGTCTTTGTTCTCCAAACCTTTGTTGTATTCAAACTTGGTTGTGGGAGAAGGCACAGTGTTTCCACCTAAGCCTCCATCTTGGCGGAAGTCCCCAAATTCTTGACTGTAAAAATTTATAGTGAGAGATACTTTTTAAGTGCTTATTTTAATTTATATTAATAATATGCTGCCACATTCATGTATTACAGCAAAGTTTAAAGTATACAAATAGTTTTATAATTTAAAGCACTTTTATCATTAAAATAATAATTTTAATTACCAGTTATTGAACACTTGTTATGTAACAGGAATCTGCTGATCATCTCACCTTTTTTATTTTACTAATCTTCACAACATCCCTAAGAGGTATTGTTTTATTTTTTTTTCTTATTTACGTGTCAATAGAAAACTGAGGCGTGGAGAAGTAACATTACTTGCTTATGTTAAATAGTAAGTTAGACCCAAATGGATTTTGAAACTAGGTCTAAATCCAAGCCAATGCTGATTTCACTATATATTTTATATTTTAATATTTTAAACAGTTATAAGGGTTTATTGTTGGATTTTATAATAAACATTCTTCCTATCACAGAAGGTGATTGGATTTATTACTGAGTTCTGGGAACAACATGATGTGATAAAAAGCCAAGACCACTAGTCCTTAGATTAATAAAATATTAATTGAGATTGGCGTTGTATCTGTTTAGCCTAATCTCATTTTACAAATGAGAAAACGAGACCCAGAAAGGCTAAGTGATTTGTCTACCATCATCATCACTAAGTAAGGGAACTGGGACTAAAACCATGATGTTCTAACTGTAGAGTATGGTTTTTAATGAACAACCTTGATTTTAATAAAAGGAAAATATAATTGTGTATACATTAAGGAAATAACAGAATTAAGGTTTTCTCTTCTTAAAAAAACACTTATGGGATATAATTGACATATAGTAAACTGCACATATTTAAAATATAATTTGATAAGATTTGATGTACCTCTGTACTGCTGAAACCATTACTACAGTCAGTATAGTGAACAAATCTCTGACCCCCAAAATTTCTTCATGTCTGTAATCTTACCCTCTTGCCATTACTCTTTTACACCCAATTCCTAGGCAGCCAGTTTCTGCTTTCTGTAACTATAGATTCATTTACATTTTCTAGAGTTCTGCATGGATGGAATCTTACAGTATGTACTTTTTCTTTTTTTTTTGCTTAGCTTCTTTTACTCTACCTTGATAAAGACCCCTGCCCTTGGTGTCCATGTGTTGTGGATGCAACAAACAAACTCAGGTGGACTTCAGAAGTCCTGTGGAGAAAAAAGGGATGGCATAGCCACTCCCTGAGTGAGAAAGGGCCCCAACCCCTTCCTGGACAGGCTTTTATTGCTTTCTGGGCACATGACATCAAGGATCGTCCTCATTTACTATGCACAGGTTTGCTTTAGGTGGTTACCTCTTACAGATAACAAAGAAGAGGAAGTTGCTAATTACCACAAAGAAAAAGGATATTTGCTAATGCAAAGGAAAAAAGTGGTTGAACTGGTTGCACTCCATCCTTGGGAGGTTTAGCATAGATTTTAGGAAGTTACTTTAAAGATGTGTAGTAAACATTCGATGCCTCAATTCGGGGTGAGGGAGTTCTAGCAAAAAGCAAGCCTCGAAGCAGCCTAAGTACAATGCAGGCCTGATTCCTCACAGGAAAACCAATCTGTGGGTTTGACTTACTGTGTGCCGACCTTGCTCCACTGTTGGTTTTCCAAATTGGGCTGTGCTACATTTGCCATACCATGCAGACAGGTTCCCTATACTATCTAGTGGTTTTGAGATTCCACCATGCTGTTGGATGTATCAAGTTTGTTCCTATTTATTGCTGAGTAATATTCCATTGCATGGGCATGCTAAATTTTGTTTATCCATCTACCTGTTCACGGATATTGGGGTTCTTGCCAGGTTTTTTAGCTATTACACATAAAGCTTCTGTGAATATTCATGTTATAATTTTTTTAAACAATGGATTTATGATTCCATTATTCTTGGATAAATGCCTAGGAAAGGAATAGTTTATTTTTGTATAAAAAGGCTGTCTTTGTTTTAATTGCATCTTTCTGATTATAACAGAGGGTTGGTGTATTGTCATTTGTTTATTGTACCATTCTTTTTCTATTAATTACCTAATTGTACTTTTCTAACCTAAATATTGAGGGAAAGCAACACTAATATTTCATATTTATCTCAGAGTGCTCTAGACAATGGCAAAACTAATCTATGTATAACTTATATTTGAATTACTAAGGTACTTGGGTCTGTAATTGTTCTTACATTTTTCTTTTGCTGCATTTTTTAACTTATTTTGTGTATTTGAAGAAAAGCCAGCTTAATGGACAGTATTAAATAGTACATGGGACCAAAACTGCCATTTGGTTATGTTCGGTGTCATGACTAACACCAATGCTGGTTGTCAGCAAGGTGGGGGGGCTCAAATTATTTATTTTAAGTGTTTCCTTGATACATAATGCCTCAGTAACATTCTGTAGATCTGCAGTGATAGCGTAGTACCTGTTATACTGTAACTATGATTTTTGTGGTTCAGCCTGTCTAACCTGTCGTTCTTGTGTTAATGTGAATAGAAATAGGGAAACTAGTTATGGATATTATTAACTGGGTCTCTGTAGGTTTTAATCTAACTCCACCCATGGTGGAATGTCATTTTATAAACTTCCATTTGGTAGTAAAGAATAAGATAGCTGATAGTCTCAAGTGACTATCTTCTTTTGGGGGGCTGTTTATACCAGGGGGAAAGTTGCTTCTTCATTTTGGAGTATGTGACCTGATGATATATTGTGATATAATAACAAGTCATACGTCAAAATTACCAATTCTAAATTGTGATTAAAATGTAGTTTTGTTTTTTTTAATATTCAATCATATTATAATGCTTCATCGATGGGGAATGAAGTATATTTTCCAAATAAGTTTGTCTTAATGCTTTAAATATATAAAACATTGATGTTGAACATTGTCTTTGGAAATTACATTCATGCAGCATGTGTCACATTTTGCTGCCTGAGTTACATAATATACACAGAAAATTTGACTTTTTCTTGAAGTGTATGGTACTTATTCCTGTACCAAAGGCCCTCGTAGTTAGTATGGTTTTTTTGGTTTTCTACTTTTTCTCTTAGGTATTACTTTTTACTCAGTGTGTTAACTTGGAGCAACCGTTTCTCCATTCATTCCACAAATACTTAGTATCTTCTCTATTCAGATTGTGTTACTCTAGGGCATAATATAATAATGATCAAAATACTTAATAGTGATTAAATCTGCCTTATTCTCTCAGGGAACTTAAAATATGAAGGGGAAGGTACACGTTATGTACTATAATCATACAAGAATATTGGGACTTTTAGGGGACTTCAGACTGTACTTTGAGAACTGCTAAAGTAGGATAGTGGAGGGAAAAAAGCATGTGATCCCAAGTTATCATTAGAGGAAAGGCTGTTTATAGGATTCAAAATGGATGTAATATAAACTTTGAGTTAAAATTAGTATCATTATTTTAGGGAAAAAACTATTGAAACACTTTAAAAATTTACTATGGATCTTACAGCAAAGCAGTGACAGAACCTTGAATAGAATTTGGGTTTTCTAATTCATAAACTCTTTCCCTTTTTCTGTTTTCTCTTTCTTTCTCTTTCTGTTTCTCTTGCTGTCTCAGTCTCTTCCCCTTCCCTCTTCTCTCCATTGCCTTTAATATCCCACCTTAGTTTAATAATTTTAGATGTTTTTGGTTATGAAATGTACTTCTGTGTTAAAAACAAGTGAGAAGAGCCTGAGATTTGTACATGCTGTTTATTAAAATAGAGCTAATTTTAAATTGCACTTTTGATTGAGTTGTCTTTTTTACCAATAGTAATTTTAGGAATATAAAATGTGAGATATGATTGGGCAAAAAATGTTTCCATATTAATGAAACAATTAAATTGTAGGTATTTATTCCTTTGGATATGCAATGTATTTTAATAAGAATCCCTTTAGAATGCTTCTAAGACACTTACTTTACAATTGTAGAAATAGGACAATTTGTACAGGGTAGGCAAAAGTAAGTTTTCAGTTGTGAGTGTGAGAAACAGTTAAAACTGTTGTGATAATCATAACCAGCACATCTTTTTCCATACAAACTACTATAAACCTACTTCTGCCTTGACTTGTATTGATCAGGAAAGTAGATGAACTCTTCACAAAAGTATAAGAGTAAAATGATGTTTGAGGAATCATAATCAAACTTAGAAAGAAGGGACTGTATTTTATGTAATTTTCTCTTATTGTAATGTGGAGAACTTAGTTTTAACATTTCTTTTCCCTAAGCTTTTATAATTCTGAAGCAAGTTTTTATGACACATTATTGTTTTAAAATTATTTATGCTTTATGTATATGTGATATTTTATAGGCTTAAAATTATCACATTTTTCTAATTAACTTGATCTGTAATTTTCAAACAAGTTATATTAAGTAGATATGTTTATGTGTACTTAGGTCTAAGTCACCAACTTATAGGAAGATTGGCTTGATCCTTGTGTCATCAATGTCTGTAATAGGACTTTACACATAGAAGATATTTAATAAATTTTTTGCTGAATAAGACAGTGATTAAAAAACATGATTGTTTGCTAAGTTTTAGGACAGAGGAGATATCAGAGGCCCTATATGCCAAAAAACTGAATTATCATTTATATCTGATCAGACTTGTAAGCTACTCCCACCGCTTCCCATGTATGTTTTCATAGTATTTCATAGAATATCACCTTTGCAGCAGTGATATGTTTGCCGTTATGATTATTATATACTACCATAAAATTTTATTTAGAGAGCTAAGAATACCATATTCTGTATTAAGAATGTAATGTGGGTTATTCCTTTAGAATGGTAATAACCTGGGTAAGTTATAAATTACTAAAAACATTATATTCATATACCATAAGATGTAAAGTATTTTAAATTAAGGTTGTAAGTCAGAATTCATTTAAGACACCAAGTGCAAATTTCACTTGACTGTTAATACATTTGTGCCATTTTAATTGTTTTATTCTGATTTATTAATATTTGTGGACATCAGCTTTGCAATATGGAAAAATGCTACATTACTAAAATGTAATTAAAATTTTAAAAACTTTAATTTTTAGGAATTATAAAAGATGCTTGTATGTTATATTGAACATAACTCAATAATTCTTATATGTAGAACTATGCTCAGGAACATAAAATTCTTAACATGTTTTTAAGAAACTGTACTCTCAGAATAGAACAATTTTAAGATGTTGAGAAGTTATTACCTGCACCTGCAGTGTGAAATTCGACAGAGGTCTTTCATACATTAGATGATCTTGGAATTCTGCAGACTTCTGCAACTACTTACCCAATAATAAAACGGAGTGTCTTACTATTATATAGCTCTCTCCTTTAAAAAATTTTTTTGTCATTTCTTTTTCTTTTTATTATTTAATATTGTAGGCATACCAAAAGGGTACATAGAGTCATAAAATAAGACACCATTCATTGTATTCATCCCCCAGCTAAAGAAACATTATAAACATAATAGATTGAAGCCTCCTGGATAGTTCTGACATTTCTTGCCCTCCTTATCCTCCACCCCAACTACTATATGAAATCTGGCATTTATCGTTTCCACACTAGATATAATTTCTTGATGAAATCTCTGGCTCTTGATAAAACTCTCATGGTAATTGTGTGTGTGTGTGTGTGTGTGTGTGTGTGTGTGTGTAGGAGAGAGAGAGAGAGAGAGATCAGCAGGCGTGAAAACCAACGTGAAGGGCACTGGGAACCTTGCGTTTGTTTTCATCACATTCTATCAAATTGTCGGCAGTATAACATTTTACCACTTACTAGTTTTTAACATGTTTCAGCAAAGTCACTTGGTTCTTTTATTGTTTCTGTTTGTAAACAGCTATTACTTATCCTGCACTTAACAAATTAATTTTACTTCCTCGGGGATTTTTTTTGTATTGTCTATATCAGGAGTCCCTAACCCCTGGCTACAGACCAACTAGTACAGGTCCTTGGCCTGTTAGGAACCAGGCCACACAGCAGGAGGTGAGCAAGCCCTTTGCTGGAATTACCGTCTGAGCTCGGCCTCCAGTTCTCCCCTCCAGACACCCCACCCCCTTCCTCTGCCTGTGGAGACATTGTCTTCCGCAAAACCGGTCGTGCTGCCAAAAAGATTGGGGACTCCTAGTCTATATAGTTTCATTGTTGATTTCCCCATCTCCTCTGAGTAGCTGACAATTTGCTTTCTATTTTGCAACCAGTAAAATAAAATATTTGATGAGGGTCCTAAGCCTGATTCCCTTCTCTCTGCCTTTCCCTCTCTTTCTCCCTCTTCCTTCCCTCCATGTATGTCTATTCATACATTTATCTCTGTTTATAATTTTAGTTTGGTTGGCTTTTATTGTATACTTTCACACAACAAGAAAAGCATCTCTGGGCTTTTTTTCCTTAATAAATAATATGTCTTTATTAAGCCCTATTGTTAATTATGCTTGGAATAGATATGCTACTATGTTATCTCTTTTATGTATGCCTAGTTATTTAAAAAAACATGTAACGCTTCAGCACATTGAAGGTTTTGTGATAAGTCAGATCTGCTTTGATTGGAGAGATACATATTCTTCTTTAAAATATTGTTGCATATATTGGGTGCATAGGTTCAAGGTCATGACTAGCTGAGCATTTAAACATGACTAATGTTGACCCATAATGTTTAAGCCGTCAGTTTGGTTATAACAGTTTCATAAGGGTATGCAAAACTTGATAGTAAATTGTATCTGAGAAATGCCACAAACCCCAAAGTCAGTGTTGGTGTAGTTAGGTGCTATGCATTCAAAATGAGTCACTTATCAAAATATTTTTGCAAGTGTTGTGAGAAGTATTTATGCTTTAAACATAGCAATATTGTTTGTGTTGACTGTTACAAATGGTTTGCAAAGCCAACTATTGAAGACTGGTTAATTAATGTTAAAGGCATTTTTGCTTTATTTTTTAGCAATATGCATGTTTCCATCATTTGAAAAGAAAAAGTTTTATTCTTTGTTTTTATACTCCTTTGTTTAATAAATTCTAGGTTGTAACTGAAAGTAAATAAAAAATCATGTATTTTATTATATAAATACAATAAATGCAAATTTGCAGTGTTTTTATTTCTTTTTCACATTTCATCATATATTAGTAATGAATGTATCTCTTGGATACATGTGACCTGTGTAATTTTTTTGACCACAGCCTCTACAGGGTTAAGCATGGCAGAAGAATTTTAGCTTCATCTTTTTTCATTTTGATATTCTGCTGTCTTTTGCCCACTTTCTGGCTGTACTATTTAGCAATAATGGTAATGTGGGCTCTTATGTTAATGGAGTAAGTGATAAATGCCAGAAACCATGACAAAGATTTCTTATTTTAATTTAATCATTTATAGTCTTGAGACAAAACCTTTGTTCCCAGTTGTTCTGGTGGACTCTTAAGTTTTATTATTTTATTAGAGTCTTTGGGGTTTCTGTTTCATAGAGTCTCTATCTCTGCCTGTCACTTCCCACATTCCAGCCTCTATCTTCACAACCAGAATTTCCACATATTTCCACAGTGCCTCTAGGAGATGATAAAGCTTCTATTGAGAAGTTCTGGCTAGGGGAAATGACTTAGTTCACATTTAGAGAGGAAACAAAATTATAATGTGTAAGTAGCCCTTTAATCTTTTTTTTTTTTGCTTTGTTTTAAAAAGTGCCAGTTATAGTATTATGGTCACTGCTAGGTGTATGAAACTGTTATCATTATTTCTTATATTAGGACAAAGAACACAAAACGGATTGTGTGTTATATATTCTGATAAGTTCAGGAATGGGGGAAGTTCACGATCAAGAAGGTCCCATGCTTTACCTGTAAGAATAGAGTCCAGGTACTCAGGAAGATTTGTTTCTTTGATCATCCAGAACTCTGCTTAACATAATTTAAAAGTTACTGATTTTTTTTAACATGAGTGATTTTGTACAAAGGAGGTGTTCTAGGAAGTTAATCAAGGTCTTATTGTATGCTTTTTTACTGAATATGATTATTTTCCTAAAAAGTCTTTTTTGCATATTAGGCTCCTAATAAATAGCTGTTAACTAGAAGGTAACCAGTTAATGAAATGCTAAGCTTTCATGGGTGCTTGGATGGACTTAGGGATCTGTGAACCATCTGAGACCTCCTGCCGTTCTGTGTGTGTGCCTGTCTGTCTTGCACGCATGGAACTTTCTGAGACTTCATTGCTTTCGTCAGGATCCCTGAGTACATCTGGGAATCTCTGCTCCCCACCCCCAACCCAACTCCACATACGGAAAAAAGTTAAAGAACCACTGCTAGGGGAAAATTAATAAAAATTGATTATTGGGTGATTAGATGCTTCTAGAGTTATTGGTAGCTCTCGTACTTGTCACTTATAATAAGCCCTCTAGTTTATAATACTGACAAGGTAAAATTATTTCTATTTTAAGCATATAAGGTTCTAAGAATTTACAGTGTGAACATAAAGTAACAAAGGAAAATTAAGTAGTCATTAACAGGACAATTGAAAAATCTAGATTGTACTTTGTAATTTTTTTTTGTACTTGAATAGGCATGTGACTTAATTGAAAAGAACAATGACTTGTGACTGAAAGACCTTCCCGTGTTATAAATGCGAGGATTGTCTGGATTTCTGACTCTGGCTGTGTGTTTCCTAATACCTTTTTCTTTTTGCCTGAAACTTTCTATAACTAGAAAAATTTGGGGCAGTAGGTAGAGTTTTGGGTTTGTGTATGGGAAATTGCTTCTGTACCTATGAAAGTTGAATTACATTTTTTATCTTAAAATTTCCTTAAATATATTTATTAATTAGCTATGATGTGCCAAACACTGCTGAGGACACAGTATTGAAAAAGACAGATCAATAGTGCCTGTGCTCTTACAGAGCTTACCTTATTTTCAAGCAGGAAAGACAGTGTGATAAGTAATGTGTTAGGGGACGTGTTTGGGTACTGTGGATCACCCTCTGAGAGCGCCTAAGCAAGGATTGTAAACGATACTATGTTTTAACTTGAATGTCCACATAGTCATTGTGAATACAAAGAAATACAGTTGATTTTCAAGTGTTCTGTATCTTGTATTGCTAAAAGCTCTTATTCCAGAAGTTTCTGTTAAACTTCTTGGAATTTCCTGTGAAGATGATCGTGTTATCTCCTAATAGGTACAGTTTTATTTCTTCCTTTCTAATTTGTATACCTTATTGTCATGTGGAAATGGTTCAAATGCCTAATACTGTGCTGAATAAGAGTGCTGAAAGCAGACGTCTTCCTCCTGATCCTGATCTTAGGGGAAAGCATTTAGTCTTTCATCATTACAGATGATTTAGTAGTGAAGTAGATGCTCTTTATCAAGTTGAGGAAGTTCTCCTCTATTCCTAGTTTACTGAGAGTTTTTAATTATGAATGCCTGTTGAATTTTGTGATTTGCTTTTTCTGCATCAGTTGGTATTATCATGGGATTTTTCATCTTTATTCCATTAGCATGGTGAATTGTATTGATGGATTTTTTAATATTCAGCCAGTCTTCCATATCTGAAATAAACCCTCCTGGGTTATAATGTATCATTTTCTTCATTACTGGATTCAGTTTTCTTATATTTTGTTGAAGATTTTTATATCTAAATTCATGGGAGAAATTGGTCTTTGTGTTCATTTCCTGTATCTGAGTAATATTGAGCTCAAAAGGAGTTGGGAAGAAATCCCTCTTATTTTCTGGGGGGAAAAAGCTATAAGACCATTCAGATTATGTGTTTCATGTTGGGTGAGTTTTGGTGGTTCATTTCATAGAAGTCCCTTTAACATTTCTTATAATACTGGTTTGGTGGTGATGAACTTGTTTACCTTTTTCTTGTGTAGGAAGCTCTTTGTATGTCCTTTGATTCTAAATGATAACCTTGCTGGGTAGAGTAATCTTAAAAGTTTTAAGTCCTTCCTTTTCTTCACTTGGAGTATTTTTGCTAGTTCCTTTTGGTCTGCAAAGTGTTTGTTGAGATATCAACTGATAGTTTTATGGAATCTCTCTTGTGCTTTTTGGATCTGTATTTCTAGTCTTCTTCTGGTCCCCAGTATACAACTGTTGGTATGCTTGATGTTGTCCCACAGGCCCCTTAGAGTACTATCCTTATTTTTAATTATCTCTTTCTTTCCTCCTTTCTTTTGTTCTTCCCTCCCTTCCTACTTTCCTCCCTTCTATTTTTCTTCCTTCCTTCCCTCCCTCCTTCCCTTCCTCCTTCCTTCTTTCCTTCCTGCCCTCCCTCCCAGCTGGTTCTTGTGTCCCTCTGACATACTTCTATCAATGTGGAAGTTTTTATTTTGCTTTGGATGCTTTTTTACTTTTTTGCATTATTAGATGCTCAAGGCTTGTGTCGTGTGTCTCCGTCCTAAAATGAGCCAGAATTCCTTGGAGTCTCTCCCTGCCCCACAGCTCTGGAAACTTCTATTAGAAACCAAGTTCTAGGCACTAGGGATATTTGTTGCTACTGGGTTATCCCTTCTTTTAGGCTCTCTCATCATCATCACGTAGAGCATATTCTAATGTCTGTATTTACACATAAATATTTCTTTATGTAATGTGCAAATGAATGCTTATAGCTGCTTTGTTTATAATTGGAAACAACCGACATGTCCATCAGTAGGTGAATGGATCAGGCCTGTCTGGCCAGAGTGTGAGACACTATGGTTTAGCATACTTAGGTGTCCATCTCCTTTAACTGTGGCCAGGCATATAGGATCACGTAAGAACATTGAAGACCTCACTAGAATAACATGGTTTGGGTGAGATAAACATTTCACAGAAACTCGAGGAAAGGAGCCTTATACTAAATAAGACTGAAATTTATTAGTGACATCCTTTGAAACACAGGTGGAAATCTGACCCCTTTAGGTTTCATTTTGTGGTTTAAAATGAGGTTATGTAGAATTGTAGAATATGCAAATACTTTAAAGGAACATTGATCCTGATAATGGAAAATATTATATATAGAGATCTGGAATTGCAGTTATCATTCCTAAATTAGACAAAATTTCATGTTTCAAAGTAGGAACTATATATATCGCATTACTTAGGATAGTGATTTGTGTTAAGATAAATCTTAAGCATACTGACTCAAGCCAAAGGGGGTTGGTTGCATTTTGACTAAAAAGTTTAAGGGTATAGAGTATGTTTGCTGTAAGTATGATTGGATTTAGATGCTCAACCTGTGTTCCCAGTCATCTTTTTTTCTTTAGGTCTCACCTTTGCTTTCCAGGTTAGCTTTGTTTCCTGTCTATCTATGAGAAGAAAGGCACTTCTCTCTATGAATAGCTTTAGATTTTTATTTTCTTTGCAACTGGTGTTCCCAGGAAGAATTCTGTCAGTCCCTGAAAAGGAGATTTGCAAGGGCCTACTTCAATCACATGACTGCTCAAACCAGTCAGTGAATCAAAAGAGTGGGTGCTTTTGCCCATGTGCAGCTTGTGTTTATAGTTTGTGACAGGGATGATGGGGAAGCAAGGCAATTTTTTAAAGCAAGTCTGTTTTTAAAAGTAATGATTTTATGTTTTGGTTTTTTTTTTAAGGTAAAGATTATGTTTCTTCCTACTTCCTTCTCAGAATGACGGGGGGGATGCAAAAAGTGGGGAAGAAAATTTTGTGTTTTTTAATATGATAATATTATTAACACCCCTGTCCCTCAAATTATATTGTTATGCTTTTTATCTATTGGCAGTGGATACAAAGTAATTAGTCATTGTCATTGAAGAGAGTCCTTACAGTTGTCATCTTTTGCCTGGTTTACTGCAGTAGCCTCTGTATCACATCTATTATAGTAGATCACAAACTCATCTCAGTATAACAAACTCACACCCATTTCTGTGGGTATAGCAGGTGTTTGTACTGCTTGTCTTGCCTGCACTCATGCAGCTGCATTTAGCTGGTGGCTAACCTAAGCTAGACTGGAATGGCCACTATGGCCTCACTCACATGTTGTCCAAGGCTAGAACAGCTGGGTTGCTTTGGTTCTCTTCCACATGGCCTCTCTTCACATGCTCTCTCTCATCCTCCAGGGCCCTTCTCTCTAGCAGAATAGTCTGGACTTCTTCAAATAGAAGGTGGGTTTTTAAGAGCAAAAAGAAGCTATATATTGTCTTGAGGACTGTACTTGAAACTCCCTGCCTATCAGAATGTCACTACCATCAATCGCACTTACAGTCCATAAATCAGAAGGGGAGCCATGAGTACGTGTAGAAGTGGGGCTACATGATGGTGTGAATGCAGGAAGGCAGATTCATTGGGGCCGTTTCGTGATGCTCTACCGTGGCTTGATAATGGGTTTCCCTTTTATCTGCTGCCTCTTAAATCTGTCTTAGCACAGGAACATACTATATCACTTCTTTGTCTAAGTCCTACCCCCATTTCACTCAGAGTAAAAGCCCAAGTCTTTATATTGGCCTATAAGTCCCTATATGATCCTTAGTTTACTAGAGGTTTATATTTCATCTATAACAGGGAGTCTAAAGTAGGCATGCCAGGACTTGTATAGCTTCAATAAAGCCATCAGGGTCTAGGCTCTTTCTCTGCATTGCCATTCTTAGTGTGACTTTTTGTCCTATTTGTTCCCTTTATGTGACAGGATAGCACTTAGCACTGTCTGCTAAAGCAGTGCTGACTGTGTACCAGCGACCGTCCTATTGCTATGAGAGCATACTTCTTAGTCCTGGACATAGCCATTATGAAACTTAAAAATAATACAGTCAAGACAGTTGTAATAAGTCTGGTTTGCAGATGGTGAGATTTAAACTTTAACATGGTTCATTATCAGAATTTAATCATGGTCAGCCTGACTCCAAGTACTTAGTTCTTTCCATTGTACTATATTCCAACCAAGCCTTCTGTTACCTATCTCTAATGTGTGTGTGTGTGTGTATATATACACACATACACAATAAGACTTGTATTTGTGTAAAGCTTTGCTGCTTCTTCAGATTTTTTGGTTTTCATTTAAATTGAATACCTGAAAGAAAGCAGAATTGAGCCATTTCCTTTACCTAGCATTCAGTAAATGTTTTGACTAAATGAAGTTTAAAAAAACTCAGTCAGGAAAGCCAAGCATCATTTTGCAGATGAGCAAACAGGAGCAGAAAGAAGGGATAACATTCTTGGGTTGCATAGCTGATGACAGAGAGCTGGTGTTATAATGGGTTTCTTGCTTTCTGGTTGAGAACATTCTCCCCTGAGACACAAAAGATTGGATTAAAGCAAAGGTAGGGAGTAAAATAAAATATATCCTGCTGATAACCCTGCTTTAAGGCCATACCAATTAATTAATGCAAGTCTCAATTAGGTCTAGGTGTAATTCAAGTATAGAGACATGGATATTTCAGAGATATCTTCTAAGAAGGCATTGTGGACTAAAAGAACACCAAGTGAGGAATCAGGAAATTATTATGCTAAACTCAGGCAAGTCGGTGACATTTCTTTATGACCCTGGGCAAGATACTTAGCTGCTTTGAGCCTGCTTTCCTCAAAACTAAAATCAAGAGAGTTAGGCTGCATGATCTTGGAAATTCCTAATAGCTAAACAGTATATGAATCACTGTACCCAGTGAGTTTTTATGAGTTTTCTAACATTTCCTGGCACTTACCAGGTTAGCTTTCTATATTCCTATCATAGAGAAAGTAACAGCTTTTTCACTTCTTCTGTGGGAACTTAGCCAATGAGGAGTAAACATCCTTTCTTCTCTCTCCCTTAGTGTAGTATTGGATCATAAGTGACAGACTTTTTTCTTCATTTTGTTATTTAAATTCAGTCCTGTTCTTATTTTAGTGTTTTTCTTCACTGTGAGTTTGTTGAAATGCAATAAATTGAAAATGCCAATTTATGTTTTAGATCACAATTTCATAAATAAAAATGTATGTGTCAAATATATATTAACACATTTGTATATTTCAAATATTTGGCTGGCATGTGATGTGATCTAATTAAAGTGGAATATATAGCTTCCTACTTTGCAGTAAAACTGTACTGACTCAAAATAACCTAGTTAAATTGCAAATATACTGTAGATTGTAAGATATCGTTATAAGCTTGTACATCTGCCAAAATTGAAAGTGAAAGTTACTTTTGGCTTTTTTGAAAATAATGTATTTTCCTCCTTATTAGACAGGCAATGTATATTCATTGCTTTTTTAAAAAGAAAATATAACATACTTTGAAGAAAAGTGAAATTTTCTTTTAATTTTTTTACCCATTGATAATTATTGTTAATATCTTAATCTCTTTCCTTCCAGTCTTTCCATTGCCCATCCCACCCACCCAATTGTTATTTTAAACATATTTTGAAATAAAGCTTTGTGTACATAGCAGCAATATGCCGGGCTAGACATTGCTATGAAATAATAAAGGACACAAATGAGAGAAACCTTTCCTTACTCTCTAGATTATTTGAAATTTTTTGTTAGGACATCCTGAACTTTCTCTTTTGTATAAGTTGGTTTAAAGCCATGCTATTTGTAAACTTTATTTTTAACTTTTCTAAACACTTATGGCTTACAGCAGGATTGTTGTCAGTTTAAGAGGTTAAAAATAGTACAGTCTCTTTCTCCACAGCATAATTTTCTTTAATGAAATTAACATACATGATTAATAAACAGGGTACTGATGTAAGTATAACATGGACTATGGGTTAGTTGATCAGTAATTTCCCCAAGAGTGTTAATACTTTGAAGCACTTCTTTTTTAGTAATTTTAGAGAAAATCTTAGCAATACAAGAAGTCCTTAAGATAAAAGTTAAAAATCCTATAGAAGTTTGTTAGTTTGGGGTCTCTGTTGTGAGTGAGGAAAAGTCTTATGTTCACCCAATTGTCATTCACTTGTAGATAAATGCATTTTCTCTGGGTTTACTTTTATTGTTGTTTTTCATTCTCTTATTTGCATCTTGATGTGATCTATACCAGTCTGAGGATGTATATCATTCTTCACTTCTGGAAAATTCTTACCCATTTATTGCTTCATGTAGTGCTTGTCCCTATTTTCTTTATTCTCTTACTCTGGAGCTCTTAGTAGATCGGTCTTAGGTCTTCTTATTTAATCTTCCATGCTTTTTAATTTCTTTCATCTCTGTGTGATGAATTCAGAGTGCTTTTCTCAGTTATCTATTTGCCATATACTAATTCATTATCTTGGGCTATTCTGCTGTTTAATCTACCTACTGAGTTTTTCATTTATTTTGGTTCCTTTGAAATCCATCTAATTTTTACTCTTTGTTTCTTACTCATTCAGGTTTCTCTTTCTGTATTTAGTCACTTGAAATCTACTTAGCTGAACATTATTTTGATTGTTCTACAAACGCTGAGGGTATTAATTGCAGTGTTTCCTTGTGTTCGTATTTGACCCATTGGATTAAATGACTGCATTGAGGATACAGATAATATAAAATTTAAAGTACATTGGAAATTGGTTGGTAGGGTTAATTTTGCAAAACTGGAAATATTTTTTTGGAGGAATACTTTATGATCATGAATTTAGATTGATGGGGAAAGGGATAATATAACAAACATGGTAAAAAATGTAAACAGCACAGTGTTAAATAAACTTGGCTAGAATGAAATGGCTAAGCTTGTGGTTTCAATGATAAAAGATATAAGAATTATAGGGTTTCTTTTACATCTAGATAGTTGGTGTAGGATTGTGAATACTCTTAAAATTTATGTTTAGTTTTATGCTTAGAATATGTTTAGAGTTAGTTCTTTTTTATCTTTTATCTCTATTTCTGAGCATATTAATGAATTTTAAAGGGATTTTGTGATTAGAAGTTGGATCTAACTTTGTTTTTAAAAGTTGAAAAGGTGTATTCTGTTTAGTTTTGGAAAAGGGATGAAATTTTGTAGAGTAGCAAAGAATTGTGAATGGTGAATAAAAGTATTAAGCTTGTAAACAAATTAATACAATGTAGATGGTGTATGTAGTTACTACTGTTGTAATAGACTCCATTCATACTGAGATCAGCACTGAGACTTTCACTAGTTAAATAGCTATTTATATCCCTGAGGCTAATTTATCTTCCCTACGTCAAGAGTATTATGTAATTGCCTACTACTGGTTTCTGGCATTTCTGATACAATTTTTGGAGGGATAGAGACATAAATTTTAATAGATAGTATATCTCATTTCAGTTTCAAATGCAAGAAAGTCACATTTTTCAATAATTTTCACAGTTTACTGCAACTAAAATTTTTAGAAAAAAAATAGAAAGTATGGTAAATTTTCCTCTCTGCTCTCAGAAGGCATTTCTTTTTTCATCTTAAATTACAGATTATATTCTGTGTATCTCCTGCTCCTTTCCAAAAAATGTTTGAGCACAACAAAAGGCAGGAGTAAATATATGATTATGAAAAATCCAGGTCTATGCTATGGAAAGAATATGGAAAGCAAACATGTTAAGTACATGTGGGTCATATCTAATCCTAGCTAATATAGTTGCTATGATTGAATATCAGTTTTGTCCTTGAGCTTGGAGTATTATCAGAAATAGGAAAGCATAACTTCCTCAGCAGCGACAGATTTTTCTGAATTCTAAGAGAAGAATGTTAGTTAGTATAATAGACAAATCATTAAGAAAATAAAACTACTTTGCTAAGCGTAAGCCCTGCCCTCAAATTGCTCATAGTCTTTGTGGGGGTCTGATAAGAAAATGGATAATTGTTTGAACAGTATCCATATTATTAGCACATATAGGAGAGACATTTAATATAAATTCCAAGAAAGGGCATAGGCAGGAAATTCTTTCCTGGGAAGAATTGTAGTGAACTTAGAGAAAGTAAAAGTTAGCGGAACAAAGAAGCCAGCAGGAAGAGGTAGTTGAAGAAAGAAGAAAGCAAACAGACAGAACAGAGACAGAGGCATGAACACATGGAAGAGACTAATAGCTGTCACACTGCATGAAAGACCTTGAGGGATTAGCCAAAGAGCATACATATATAACCCAGGGACACAGACAACAGTGTGGTGATGGCCTGAAGGAAGGCAGGGGGGCGGAGTGAGGTCTGGGTGGAGGTTGGCAAAGAGGGAAAAAATGGGGACATCTGTATTAGTGTCAACAATAAAAATAAAGTTTTTTAAAACAAGGTTAGTATATCTGAAAGGTGGAGCATGTCTGGTAGCTGAACCAAGAAAGATTGTCTTCGTCAGTGAACTTCTGTAATGTCATTGGCATTTAGGAAGCAAGTTGAAAAGAAATGGGAGTTGAAATAGGCAAGGGCCTTCAAAGGGTTCACATCAAAAACAAGATATTTTCCTATAATAGTGGGGTTTTTTTGTTGTTGTTCTTTTTTTTAATAGCCTTTTAGTACCATGATTCTCAGACTAAGCACCAAAGCACTTGAGGGTACCTCAGCAAACTCTCAGATACTGTAGTATATTTTAAATTTTTGAGAGCAACACAGTGGCACAATTTGTTGGTTACCATGTGAACTAACTCGAGTCAGTTAAGTTTCATTTAGATTATTCTACATTCCTTTTGTACAATGGAACAGGAAATGAAGGTGAGACTATCCAATATGATTTTAAGGTTTGAGAAATTGTGAAAGTACTTAACCTAACAAGTAGATACATCCCATTGATAAGTAATTGCACTTATTAAAGGATGAAATAAGAATGTAATTTTTTCTTTTCAACTGGTATCATTTCAAACACCTTATATCTCCTAAGGTATAAGTATTTATTAAGTTATTTGGATCTTACTACTTAATTAATGGAATTGTTAGGTATGTCTGTCTTTTGGCCTATTGGGCATAAGGAAAATATCACTGAAACACTAGGGTCACCAGGAACCAAGAAATTCAGGGAACCTCTGGCTTAGTACATAATATTAAAGAACAAGTTTTCTTTTCTTTAATATAATTTATTGATTATGCTATTACAGTTGTTCCATTTTCCTCTCTTCACTCCCCTCCACCCTGCACAGCCTCTCCCACCCACCTTCCCCCCTTTAGTTCATGTCCGTGTGTCATGCTTAACAACTTCTTTAGCTTCTACATTTCCCATACTATTCTTACCCTCCCGCTGTCTATTTTCTACCTACCATCTATGCTACTTATTTTCTGTACCTTTTCCCCCTCTCTCCCCCTCCCACTCCCCTGTTGCTAACCCTCCATGTGATCTCCATTTCTGTGATTCTGTTCCTGTTCTAGTTGTTTGCTTTTTGTTTTTGTTTTAGGTGTGGTTAATAATTGTGAGTTTGCTGTCATTTTACTGTACATGTTTTTTAATCTTCTTTTTCTTAGATATGTCCCTTTAACATTTCTTACAATAAGGGCTTGGTGATGACGAACTCCTCTGGTGTGACCTTATCTGAGAAACACTTTATCTGCCCTTGCATTCTAAAAGCTTTGCTGGATAGAGCAATCTGGGATGTAGGTCCTTGTCTTTCCTGACTTGGAATACTTCTTTCCAGCCCCTTCTTGCCTGTAAGGTCTCTTTTGAGAAATCAGCTGACAGTCTGATGGGAACTCCTCTGTAGTTAACTATCTCCTTTTCTCTTGCTGCTTCTAGAATTCTCTCCTTCATTTTAATCGTGGCTAATGTAATTATGATGTGCCTTGGTATGTTCCTCCTTGGGACCAACTTCTTTGGGACTCTGAGCTTCCTGGACTTCCTAGAAGTCTATTTCCTTTGCCATATTGGGGGAGTTTTCTTTCATTATTTGTTCAAGTAAGTTTTCAATTTCTTGCTGCTGTTCTCCTTCTGGCAGCCTATAATTTGGATATTATAGGAACATTTCAAGTTGTCCCAGAGGTTCCTGAGTCTCTCTTCATTTTTTTGAATTCTTGTTTCTTCATTCTTTTCTTTTTGGTTGTTTCTTTCTTCTTTCTGGTCCACTCCACTGACTTGAGTCCCAGTTTTCCCATCACTATTGGTTCCCAGTACTTTTTCCTTTATTTCACTTAATGTAGCCTTCATTTCTTCATCTAATTTGCGACCAAATTCAACTAATTCTGTGAGCATCCTGATCACCAGTGCTTTGAACTGTGCATCTAATAGGTTGGCTATCTCTTTGTTGCTTAGTTGTATTTTTTTCTGGGGTTTTGATCTGTTCTTTCATTTGGGACTTTTTTTTTTTTTCGTCTTTTGTCTTCACGTGCTTGTTACATAGTGAGGAGCAGAACCTTAGGTGTTCACCAGGGCGGGGCAACCCACATCACTGGGTGGTGATGCTGTATGTGGGGGAGGGGTCTGATAGGGAATGATGGCACTTGCTCCGTTCTCTGCTGGGTTTCAGTCCCTTCCCCCACTTCCCCTAAGCAAAGTGGGCCCTTCTGGTGCTGATTCTCATGTGGGTGGGCTTTTGTATGTTCTAGGACCCTGTGGGTCTCTCCAGTGAACTCTCCTGTGAGGCTGGAAGTCTCTCCCAGCACCTCAACCCCCACAGGTGTTTTCAGTTAGTGGTTTGAGGCTTTATTTTCCCACTGGGACCCTGTCTCGCTCCCCAGATTCATCTGGTTTATCTGCGCTCGAATGTGGGACCACCTGGTCTGCCAGCTGCCTTGTGCACCACACCCCTCCACAATCGCCACCTCTCTGGGTCCACTAGCCACTGCTTTGTAGCAACTCCTCTCCGCCCGGCCACCCAGCTCCAGCCCTCCTATTGGTCTGAATGTTTCTTCTTTGACTCCTTGGTTGTCAGACTTCCATACAGTTCAATTTTCTGTCAGTACCGGTTGTTTTTTTTTGTTTCTAAATTTTTGTTGTCCTTATTTTGGTTGTGCAAGGAGGCACAGTGTGTCTGTCTACCTACACCTCGATCTTGGTGGGAAGTCGAAATGTCTCTCTTTTCTATGTCCTTCACAAATTTAATTTCTCTTTCAAAAGGTAAACATTATCTTTAGTTTCTTATTTTTCAGAAATTAGTAATTTTAGCACCAAGAGTATTATATATAATAATGGAGTTTAAAATATTAAATGGTATACAAATAGCTGGAACATAATTTTGGGTCTTTTAGATGTGCTTGCCTCAATTGATTTTTTATTTAAGATTATTAACGGATACTGTGTATAATCTTAGCTTCTGTCAATAGGACATAATTTATTTGGTTGGCCAAAAAGTTTGTTTAGTATTTTCCATATGAGGGTTCTAGTACTGCTTATTAGTTGTCTTTAACTTCATTCAAAATAATTTTGTTAGATTGTACTGTGACAGCTGTCATATCAGCATCATGTTAAAAAAAAACAAATTGCTTAATTTTGTGCGGCCATTTTAATGTTGAAGATGGAAAAAAATATGCAACATTGTTGGCACATCATGCTTTATTGTCCCAAGAAAGGTAAAAACACAACTGAAGGGAAAAAAAATCTGCAGTGTATATGGAAGGTGTTATGACTGATTCAATGTGTCACAAATGGTTTTCAAAGTTTCTTGATACTGTTGACATTTTTGCCAAGTAATTCTGTGCTGTTGGGGCTGTCTTAATGCATTGGAAGATGTTTAGCAGCACTCCTGGCCTCTGCCGACTAAAAGCCAATAGCAGGAGATAGCTGATTTACTCAAAACATCCAAATCAATACAGTTATTTGTAAAAATGAAAAAGGTGTCTTTTATTTTACCAAAAAAAAACCCCCAACAACTAAACAGACTTTCTGGCCAACCCAGTAGATATATTTTCTAGTAATGATGTTTTTGTAATGAGTCAACCAAATTATCAGTTGCAATGGTTAGCCATGAAAATAAAAAGATCTGAATATAGTCTCATGAACTAATGCACGTCTCCCCCAAGCCTTAATGCATGTAATTCATGAACTAAAAAATGGTCAGAGGATAGAACTTTATTTTATTTTTGCCAATTTTAGTTTATTTTTAAGAGCTTTCCTGTAGAAGATAAAGTATCATTTTATCTCAGTGTGGAACTTATATTATTTTTCACTTATTGACTACGTGAGCCAAGAATTATATGTAGAGCTACAGTTATACTATTTTGAATTATCACAATATCTCTGAAAGGTATAGTCAATATTATTATTTAGATTTTATAGACAATTAAACTCAGTGTTGGAAAGGTTAAATGACTTACTCAAGATTCATAGTGTAGGCACTGGATCTAACTGAAGTCATAGGATATTGAAAATCTGCTATTTTGCCCTGGCTGGTGTAGCTCAGTGGATTGAGCACAGGCCTGTGAACCACACGATCGTGGTTCGATTCCCAGTCAAGGGCACATGCCTGGGTTGCAGGCCAGTTCCCAGTAGGGGAAGCATGAGGGGCAACCATACATTAATATTTCCCTCCCTCTCTCCTTCCCTTCCCCTCTACAGATAAATAAATAAAATCTGTTTTAAAAATCTACTATTTTATACAATCTCTTGTGTAGATATGTTGTATTTATTTTAATATAAATTTGTCAGGTATTGCTATTTAGTGAGTTGGCAGTTTTTGAAATTAGTTACAATGTAACTACCTTCATTATAATTACAATTAAGGAAATAGTCTGTTGCTTATTAAAGAATTAAATATAATGTACCTAATAAAGAATCAGTCACTTCGTATATAGTTTTATTCTTATGCTGCACATTTTACTGAGCAACTAACTTTCCTAAACTCTCACATACATGTTTTTTTTTCTGTAGGGAGATTCACGAACTCTTCCATTTTCTGAGAATGTGAGTGCTGTTCAAAGATTAGACTTTTCAGATACAATGGTGCAACAGAGATTGGATGATATCAAGGATCGAATCAAGAGAGAAATAAGGAAAGAACTGAAAATCAAAGAAGGGGCTGAAAATCTGAGGAAAGTCACAACTGATAAAAAAAGTTTGGCCTATGTGGACAACATTTTGAAAAAGTCAAATAAAAAATTAGAAGAACTGCATCACAAGCTACAGGAACTAAACGCACATATTGTTGTATCAGATCCAGAAGATGTTACAGGTATATGTATATTTTTCATTTGATGTATATATGGTATAATAAGAAGAAATACATCCTTTTTAAAAATAGCTTCATGATACATACTTTTTGGTTTTTCTGAAAGTACAGTTTTTTTATTTTCTCTTATAGTTAAGGTCTTGTTCATATTCTGTTCAGAAGTGCGTTGAATTGATGGGTATGAAAATTGAAACATTTACTTAGAGATGAATAAGCCTGCTGTCTACTTACCCTCTGTCAGTAAGATATTACTCAGAGTTATATTTTAGTATTAATGTTTCGTATTGAGTCAGCCACATGTTTTTACCTGATGCATCCTTGTGATCAGCAGCATGAATTTGCCAGATGACTTTTTAAAGTTAAAAATGCATTCTGTGACCAATGGCTGTTTTATTCTTTACAAATATAGTTACTCAAATGTATGACCTTTGTTCTTTGTGCTATAAGCAGCTAAATTAACAAATACAACCCCTGGCAGATTGTTTAAAAAACAAGAAGACAATTTTAAAAGCCACACATTATCATTTTTTTCTTATTTTAATTTTTAAGTATATTTTATTGATTATGCTATTATAGTTGTCTCAGTTTTTTTCTCCCCTTTGCTCCCTCCACCTGGTACTCCAATTTCCTCCCTCTAAGTCTAAGAGTAATACCCCTCTTAGTTCATGTCCTTGGATCGTACATATAAGCTCTTTAACTTCTCCATTTCCTATACTGTTCTTAACCCCTACCCCATCTGTTTTGTACCTACCAATTATGTTTCTTAATTCCTGTACCTTCCCCCCATTATCTCCATTTCCCCCTCCCCAACGATAACCCTCCATGTGATCTCCATTTCTATGATTCTGTTCCTGTTCTAGTTGTTTGCTTAGTTTATTTTTGATTTTGTTTTTTTTGGGGGGGGGTTTAGGTTTAGTTGTTGATAGTTTTGAGTTTGTTGTCATTTTATTGTTCATAGTTTTGATCTTTTTCTTAGATAAAAGTCTCTTTAACATTTCATATAATAAAGGCTTGGTGATGATGAACTCCTCTAACTTTACCTTATCAGGGAAGCACTTTATCTGCCCCTCCTTTCTAAATGAAACCTTTGCTGAATAGAGTAACCTGCAGTGTAGGTCCTTGCTTTTCATGACTTGGAATAGTTCTTGCCAGCCCCTTCTTGCCTTCAAGGTTTCTTTTGAGAAATCAGCTGACAGTCTACTGGGAACTCCTTTGTAGGTAACTGTCTCCTTGTCTCTTGCTGCTTTTAAGATTCTCTCTTTATCTTTAAACTTTGGCATTTTAATTATGATGTGTCTTGTGTTCCTCTTGGGGTCCAACTTGTTTGGGACTCTAAGAACTTCCTGGACTTTTTTTTATGTTTATTTCATTCACCAGATTGGTGAAGTTTTCTTTCATTATTTTTTCAAATAAGTTTTCAGTTTCTTGTTCTTGCTCTTCTCCTTCTGGCACCCATATGATTTGGATGTTGGAATGTTTAAAGTTGTCCTGAAGGTTCCTGAGTCTCTCCTCGTTTTTTTTTGAATTCTTGTTTCTTCTTTGTTTCAGTTCAATGTTTATTTCTTCCTTTTGTTCCAAATCATTGATTTGAGTCCCAGCTTCCTTCCCTTCACTGTTGGTTTCCTCTATATATTTTTTTAATTTCACTTCACATAGCCATCCCTTTTTTTTATTTTGCAGCCATACTCAATCATTTCTGTGAGCATCCTGATTACTAGTGTTGAGCTCAGTATCTGATAGGTTGGCTGTCTCCTCATCACTTAGTTCTTTTTCTAGAGTTTTTTATCTGTTCTTTCATTTGGGCCATATTTGTGTCCGTGTACCTGTTATGTGGTAAGGGACAGAGCCTTAGGTATTTGCCAGGGCTGGGCAACCTGCTCCACTGCATTCTGGTGCTTTAGGTGGAGGAGGAGTCAGAGAGGGAACAATGCCAGAGATCCATTTTCCTCCCACTTTCAGTCACTTCTCCCTCTTCCTGAAAGCAAAGGTCGCCCTTCCAGTCGCTCCATTGGTGGTGATTTTCAGAGGGGGTGGGCTTGTGTACACTTTAGTTCCCCATGGGCCCTTCAGATGGATTCTCCTGAGAAACTGGCAGTTTCTTTTGCTACTGTAACTTTTTTTTTTTTTTGGAAAAATATAACCCATAAGTCTAATTGAAGAACATGATTTTAATTACTTGATTTTTAAATTGAATTTATTGGGGTGACATTGGTTAACAAATTTAAACAGTTTTCAGGTACACAATTCTACATACATCATCTGTATATTGTGTTGTCTATTTACCACTCCACATTAAGTCTCCTTCCATTACCATTTATTCCCCTTTACACTCTTCTCCCTCCTCACCCCCACTTTCCACTGGCAGTCACTGTATTGTTGTTTGTTCCATGAGTGTCTTTCTTTTTTTCTCTTTACTTAATCTCTTAACTGTTCTCACCCACAATAGAATTAACAAATGTTTATGTTGGACATTTTTTAGTGCCTCAGAAAATAAAAATAGAAAAGCTACCTTGTTCCATCTTAGGCCATCTCTCTGAAGGTAGCATTGCTAACTTTTTGTTGTTTATACTTCGAGAAAAAAATTTCTGTGTTTGTACCAATATTCATTCATTTATATATACATTATTTCTAAAAATTTTTACTTAAAAATTATTTAATACACATTTGATCTAATAGTTTTTTCTTTGCAAAGATGGTATTTTGAGCAAGGTATTTAATCTCTATAACCCTCCATTTCTTTTTTTAAATGTATTTTATCCATTATACCATTACAGTTGTTCTATTGTCCCCTTCATTCCCCTCCACCCTGCACACCCCTCCCCTACCATTCCCCCCTTTTGTTTATGTTCATGTGTCTCAAGTTCTTTAGATTCTATATTTCCCCTACTATTCTTGCCCCCCCTGTCTATTTTCCACCTACTGTCTATGCTACTTATTCTCTGTACCTTCTCCCCCCTTCTCCTCCTCCCACTCCCCTGTTGCTAACCCTCCATGTGTTCTTCATTTCTATGGCTCCGCTCCTGATCTAGCTGTCCTCTTGGTTTGCTTTTGTTTTAGGCGTGGTTGTTAGTAACTGTGAGTTTGCTGTCCTTTCACTGTTCATATTTTTCATCTTCTTTTTCTTAGCTAAGTCCCATTAAAATTTCATATAATAAGGGCTTGGTGATGATGAACTCCTTGAATTTGATCTTATCTGTGAAGCACTTTATCTGCCCTTCCATTTCTTTATTTGTGAAAAAAAAGTGGTGTGTAAGGAATGGTAGAGTACTAATGTATCTGACTCTGTAGAAATTATATACGAAGTAGTGTTAGGTGATAAGTAATAGCAGATATAAGTAAAATTAAATTTAATTAAGAAACTCAGATTACCCATCTCAAAAGTTGCATAAAATACTTTTGATATTCCCTCTATTTATTAGACAACTATTTTACTGAATCAATTTCAACATTTGGGACTTTTCTTAGGAGTTTCATTTGAAGAACTCTCTATGTACAGACTTCACACTTTCCTTAGGGAAAGTCTAAAATAAGAAATGACACTGGAGCTTTTAAACTTTGTTTACTTAGGGAAAGTATTTTACTTCTCACAGAATACCCATAACTACCTTGTAATTGGAATGCAGAAGAGTTTTTACCACACAATGAGTAGTCCATTTGGTTTCCCCCAATCCTTTTGAAAATGGTAATTTTACTGAAGCATAAATTATATATGATAAAATGCACATATTTTAAGTTTATGACTTGATGAGTTTTAACAGATGTACTACATATACTCAGGTAACCTTCACTACCACCAGTGATTCTGAAATTTTCTGTCACTTCAGTGGTTCTCTTGTATACACACTTCTCAATCAATCTCTAATCCCCATCTCTGACTTCAGGCAACTGCTGGTCTGCCTTCTATGACTGTAGATTGAATTTGTTTTTGCTAGAGTTTCATATAAAGAAATGATGTTTGAGTCTTGACTAGCAAATTCCTTTTCTCCCTCAAAGGCCATTTGGCATATTACTGTAAAACACTCCCTGACTTTCTCTGATTATCTTCTTTGTTGTACTTTGTCCATTCGTTATTTTATTATATTGTGTTGTACATGTTTATATCACTTACTAAACTTTAGGCTCCTTGAGGGCAGAGTTGTGTTTTCATCCACTGTCTTCAGGACTTATCTTAGAACTTGGAACATAGTAGATATATAGCTTTCAATGTTAGCTCTCCAAAAGAAAAAGAAGGGAAGGGAAGAACTTAAGATGATTGTCCAACCACAGGCTAATGAAAGTGTTCTGAGCATATTCTACATAGTCTGGACTAAGCTATGATGTTCAGTAGGTTAGGGGTATTAAGTGCATTTTGATTTAGGATATTTAAAAATTTATAGTAGGTTTACCAGAATGGAACCCCACTGTAAATTGAGCATGTATGTGTGTATTAATAGCAGAAGTATTTGGCTAATTCCTGATGTCTTCGGGAGGACATGTAAGCAAATCAATGTAAAATCAATGTAAAAATTATGTAAGCAAAACTACTACTTTTACTAGTTTAGATTTGGCTAGGTTTACGCCAGTACTTCAACTATATTTTCTCCTTTAAAAAAAACACACAGTAAATACCTTGACTCAAAAGCAGAAATTCTGATTGTTTTAGTACCACTTTATGAATACTGAGCATTGGGAGTCCATTGGCTATAAAATAAAGACCAAAGGTTATATGATCTGAGATGTCATCCCAGCTAGAATGAATATTACGTAGTTGTATGGTTGTATACCACTCGCAGCCCCCTCAGGCCTTTCTTTTTCTTACTTGAAACCCATGTCAGAGATAGAATCTATAGGGTTTGATTACAGGACATGCAGACTTTCACTGGAAAGTGAAAGTGAAAAAAAAAGGAAGCATCTTTAGTAAGTCAGACTTTAGTTATGGATTATTAGCCTTGCCAAACAGAAAACAAACATTTAGAAGTAGTCTCCCAGGAAAGAAGAGTTCAATTTTAAACACGATGAAATGCATAGCCAATAGGATATTCAGCTAATATCCATAAAGTTATATATAAGGTTATCCATAAGGTTTATATCTGTATATAAATTACCAGATGAAGCTCAGAAAATCCATTTTAGCTTGAGTTACCACTTTGAAAGTACCAGAAAATATGGTGTGGTAAATTCCAATCTACTTTAATTCCACTTGAACTTATTTATATGCCATTGCTATTTATATTCTCGACCTATTATCTTCAATTCCACAAATTAGATCTAATTATTATTATTTTACCTAGTCATTGTTGGTTTACAGCTACCCGCATGTTTATCACTTTTTTTGTCCACCATATTTTAAGAAAATTCTCACCAAAGGTATGTTGTTCTATTGATTTTAGAGAGAGAGAGAAAGACACACATCAGTGTGAGAGAGAAACATGGATCAGTGGCCTCCTGTATACACCCGGACTGGGGATTGAACCCAGTACCTTTTGGTGCATGGGACAATGCTCTAACCAACTGAGCCACCTGGCCAGGGTTTTGTCCACCATTTCTTTATAATTCTCAGACCTTCCTTCTAGAATCATTTTGTTTCTTTTTTAAAAAATATATGTTATTGATTATGCTATTTCTTCCTGAAGCTACACACTGTAGAAAGATATTTTCCCTTATTTACAATTCTAGGTCAACATTTGTTTTCTCTCAGCACTTGGAAACTGTTACTTCAGTCTTCTCCTGTTGTGGAGGAGGAGACAGATGTCAGTTTAATGGTTGAATCCATGTAGATTCTATGTTTTCTCCCTAGATTCTTTTAAGATATTCTTTGTCTGCAGTATTCTCTTTAAGAATAATTGTGTAAATTTACTTTCATTTGATCTGCTTGGGATTTGATGTGTTTCTTGAATCTGAGATTGTGTATTTTGTTGATTATGAGAAATTCTTAGCCCTTATGTTTTTGAGTACTGCACCTTTTGTATTCCCTCTGATCCTTCACTTTGAACTCCAATTAGGTACATGATGATTTCCTCAAGTCTGCCTCCATTTCTCTAATATTCTTTTTACCTGTGTCCAGTTTGCTCTTGATCACATATATTGTATTTCTAATATATATATATATTTAGAAATACATACTTCTAAATAGGTATATGTTTAATTCTAGAAGTTCTGTTTTGTTATCTTGGTAATTTATTTTTATCTTTACCCAAGAACATATTTTTCATTGCTTTTAAAGAGAGAGGAAGTGGGTAGGGGGGAGAGAAAGAGAGAGAGAGAAGTATCAATGTGAGAGTTCATTGGCAACTTCCATACTCACTGCAACTAGGGATCAAACCTGCAATCTAAGTATGTGCCCTGACTAGGAATCAAACCTGCAACTTTTTGGTGCACCGGATGGTGCTCCAACCATCTGAGTCATACCAGCCAGGGCAATCTTGGTAATTTTTTATAGTTTCTTGTCCCAGTTGTTCTTTTGATACGTCTTATATTTAATTTTACATAAGAAATACACTTTTTTTCACATTCTGTATAATATAATGACAATAAGTAAAATCTTTGCCACACAACTCATAGTTTTTTCTTATTCATGTTGATTTCCTTTTCCTATCTGAGCTTTGTGACTGTTTTCACTGGAAATTTCTCTGTGGAAATTCTTTTCGCTCTGAATGTGAATGCCTTCTTTCAAAGAGGATGTGTATTTGTTTCTGTCAGATGCCTAAAAGCATTACTAACTTGAGGACAGTTAAAATAAAGTTTGAACTTAAAATTTGGGGTGAGGGTCACTTAACTAGTGTGATTTCCTGCCTCTAAACTTTATGAGAACAGTAGGAATTTTGAAAGAGCATCTATTCCTCCCCCCGCTGCCCTTCTCCCAGGCATCGCCAGCCAAAGGCACGTCAAGAAATAATCTAGTCATCAATGACGCCATTTGAGATTCCTGTATTTGGTCAGGTTTTTCCTGATTTGATTGCGCACTATGTAGAGTTCCCAAGGCCTTTTCTTGTGCTCTTGTTAAAATCCCGTGTTTACTCCACTAGGTTGAGGAACACCTTCCAAGTCTGTTTTTATCAGAAAAGCAAAAGCATTCTCAGAAGTCTACAGATGTCTAGTTATATCTGTCCTGGGATTAGGTCACATACACCATGATCCACCTTATCCCTAGCTCCCAACTGCAAACTGAGAAATCTTCTTTTGTTTGTTTGTTTTTCCTCTTAATGCTTCTTATTTTAAACAAAATAGAAGGACAGAGGTTTTGGAGTTTTTGTTAGCCACATTATAGTGTCAGGCACTTAAAGATTGTAAATACTGTGTCTGAATTCTTCTACAACTCTGTGATTTATTTGAGGTGTCTTGTAGCACTTTGAATTTATTTGTAATTGTTGTCTTTAGTTATTTTTGATAAAATTATAGTTTCTTATTGTGTTCACCATTTTACATAATTTTCAAATGATTTACGTAACTTGTATCTGTGTATATCTGTAGTAACATTCCCTCTTTTATTACTGACATTGGTGTGTTCTTCATATTTCTTCCTCGAACAATTTTCTTATTGTATTGTTATTCTGCTCCCTTCACAGAAAATATTTTTTTTTTTTGCTCTATTGATGTGTTTTTGTGTGTGTTTCTACCTTATTAATCTCTACCCTTGTCTTTTTTTTCTTTCTCTTTGGAATTAGATGGGTGTTTTTTTAACTGAGATAGTTGCTTAACACTTTAGATTTATTCTTTTTTCTCGTGTATTCATTCAAGGTTTGTGAATATCCTAAGTATTCCTTTAGCTGCATCATAGAAATTTTTGATATATAAAATTTAAAAATTTATTGAAAATACTATTGATATACAACACTGTAGAAGTTTAAAGCTTACAACCTGTATACATTTATATATTGCAATATGATTATCATTGTAGCATTAGAAAATGCCTCCATCATGTCACATAATTACCATTTTGGGGTGGGAACAATTAAGATCTAGTTTCTCAGCAACTTTGAAGTTTATAATACAATATTGTTGTCTGTAATCACTGTGCTTTGCATTAGCTTTCCAGAACTTATTTATCTACTGGTTCCCAGTTTGTACACTTAACCAGCATATCCCCAGTTCTCCCACCCTCCAACCACTGGTAACCACCTTTCTGCTGTTTTACAAGTTCTTGGCTACTTTAGAGTCCATATCTAAATGATACCATGTCGTATTTGTCTTTCTCTGTCTGACTTAGTTTAATTCCTTCAAGCTCTAACATGTTACAAATGGCAGAATTTCTCATTGCTAAGTAATACACACAATATCTTCTTTAATTTTTCTTTATTCTCGTATTTATTCAGTTATTGAGGAACGAGTTGTTTTCATGTCTTGGCTATGGTGAATAATGCCACAATAAACATGAGAGTGCATTTATTCCTTTCATATCCTGTTTTCATGTCACATAGATACATACTCAGGAGTGGGACTACTAGATTATATGTTAGTTATACTTTTAATTTTTTGAGGAACTACCGTACTGTTTCCCATAGTGGCTATAGCAGTTTACATTTCCACCAATGGTATGGGAGGGTTCCCTTGTATGTACAGCCTTGAAACAGTTACTATCTCTTGATGAGGAGCCGTTTAGTTCTTCTGCCCATTTAATCAGATTGTTTCTATTTTTTTCATTTTTTTTATTTTTGAAACATTTTTCATTACTATTTATTCCTCTTTATTGCCTCCCCACAGCAATCACCACACTGTTGTCCGTGTCCATGAGTCCTTTTTCCTTTTTGCTCAAACTCTCCACCCCCTCCCTGCCCACCCCTCCCAGAGCTATCAGCCTGCTGTCCATCTATAAGTCTGTCTCTGTTTTGCTTGTTCNCTCTTGATGACAGCCGTTTAGTTCTTCTGCCCATTTAATCAGATTGTTTCTATTTTTTTCATTTTTTTTTATTTTTGAAACATTTTTCATTACTATTTATTCCTCTTTATTGCCTCCCCACAGCAATCACCACACTGTTGTCCGTGTCCATGAGTCCTTTTTCCTTTTTGCTCAAACTCTCCACCCCCTCCCTGCCCACCCCTCCCAGAGCTATCAGCCTGCTGTCCATCTATAAGTCTGTCTCTGTTTTGCTTGTTCAGTTTGTTCAATACATTTCACATATGAGTGAAATCATATGGTATTTGTCCTAATCTGACTGGCTTACTTTACTTAGCATAATGTTCTCCAGGTCCATCCATGCTGTCACAAAGGGTAAAATTTTCTTTTTTTACCATCAAATAGTATTCCATGGTGTAAATGTCCCGTAGGTGTTTTATCCACTCACCTACTGATGGATAGACACCTGGGCTGCTTCCACATCTTGGTGATTGTAAATAATACTGCAGTGAACATAGGGGTGCTTCTGTTCTTTCGAATAAGTGTTTTGGGTCCCTTCAGATATATTCCCAGAAGTGGGATTGCTGGGTTGAAAGGCAGATCCATTTTTTAAATTGTTTGAGGTATCTTTAATACTGCTTTTCACAGGGGCTGCACCAGTCTGCATTCCCACTAACAGTGCATAAGGGTTCCCCTTTCTCCACATCCTCACCGGCATTTGTTTGTTGATGTATTGATGATAGCCATTACAACCAGTGTGAGATAATATCTCATTGTTGTTTTCAATTTGCTAGTCTCTGATGATTACTGACATTGAGTATTTTTTCATGTGTCGTCTATTGGCCACGTGTATGTCCTCTTTGGAGAAGTGTCTATTCAGGTCCTTCACCCACTTTTAAATTGAATTGCTTGTATTTTTGTAGTATCCTTATCTGGTTTAGGAATTACACTAGTGCTGACCTGGTAAAATGAGCTTAGGAGTCTTCCCTCCACCTGAGTTTTTTGTAATAGTTTGAGGAGAGGTGTTAGTTTTTCTTGGAATGTTTGGTAAAAATTTACCTGTGAAACCATCCAGTCCAGCGCTTTTGTTTGTTGTGAGGTTTTTTATTACTGCTTCACTTTCACTAGATCTAATCTGTCTATTCAGATTATTTGCTTCTTTCTGATTTAGTTTTAGAAGAATGTATGGAAACTGTTTCTAGGAATTTATCCGTTTTGTCCAGGTTGTCTTTTTTGTTGGCATGTATTTGTTCATAGTATTTTCTTATGCTTCTTTGTAGTTCTTTGTCGTCAGTTATTATTTCTCTTCTCTATTTCTGATTTTATTTGGGTCCTCTCATTTTTTCTTAGTGAGGCTGGTTAAAGGTTTGTCCATCTTGTTTATCCTTTCAAAGAACCAGGTCTTGGATTCATTGATCTTTTGTATCGTTTTTTAGACTATTTTATTTCTACTCTATGCTTTATTATTTCCTTCTTTCCACCTACTTTGGTCTTTGTTGTTCTTTTTCTAGTTCCTTTAAGTGTAAAGTTATATTGTTTATTTGAACTTTTTCTTCTTTCCTGAGGTGGGCCCTTTTTCATTATGTAGAGTCCTTTATCTCTTATTACAGCCTTCGTTTTAAAGGCTAAGTTGTCGGATGTAAGTATTGCTACCCCATCTTTTTTTCCCTTTCTATTTGCATGAAATCTCTTTTTCCATACATTTACTTTTCATCTCTGGGTATCTCTCATTCTAGGGCATGTCTCTTGGAAAGAGCATATGTGGGTCTTGTTTTCTTACCCTTTTAGCTACCGTGTCTTTTGATTGGAGCATTTTAGCCATTTCCATTTAAAGTGATGATTGATCTGTATTTATTGCCATTTTACTTTTTAACTTTTCCCTTTGTTTTTCTTCTTCTTAAAGCAAGCCATTTAATATCATTGCTATACTAGTTTGGTGGTAACAAGCTCAGACTCTCCATGAGGAGAGTCTGGGGTTAGTGGGCAAAAGTCATCTAACACAATGAATGCACTGAGGAATATCAGTTGTTTGTTCTCACCTCGAGATCACATTGCTGACTTGAGCTGTGTCTTGCTGCTGCTGCCAAAATCATGAGGGAGTATCAAACTATATATCACTAGCTCAGGAAATTCAAAGTACAGTTTCTTCTGAGTACATAATTGCTTTTGCACCATTACGAAGCCAGAATATTGTAAATCAAACCATTGTTAAGTTAGAGTTTGTCTGTGTATTTCTTCCATACGTTTTGGAAAATCTGTAGTCATTATCTCATAACTGTCTTTGAATCATCATTTTTATTTTTCTTCTGAAGCACAATAAGATGTGTTTGTTTTTCTTTGTGCTGTGTGTCTCTTAACCTCTCATTTTCTGTCCCCTTCAGTTTTAAAGCTGACCTGTTTTTCAGTACTGATTTGCTATTTTTCTGTTGTACTACATGTTAAACTTATCCATTAAAGTGGTTAAGAATAAGTCCCATCACTCAAGATGCTAATAGTATCAGAGGGAAAACGTACATGAATAATAGATCATTATAATACTATGTTATACATAGTTCAGTGGAAGGAGGAAAATATACTTTGAACACATTAGTAAGGGCACCTGATCAGACTGGATATGGTTGGAGATTTTCTGAAGAAAGGAAGACCTAAGATGAATTAACGATGGTATGGAGGAAGTCACATGCATTGCATTTTTCAGAAGTAGAGAGATACAGGTTTTTTTAACTGAACATAGGATTTCACAGGAGAATAGTAATAGAAAGTTAACCTAAAGTGACTCACTATAAGGCCTTTAATGCCCAGCTATGAAGGTGCAATTTATTTGGGGCTTCTTTAATCTAGTATCTTAATATTATATTGAAACCTTTTTATTGAATTGGTATAACATACTAACATACATTTTAGAATTGTATGCTAATATTTAGAAGGTTAAAAGTATGAACTATTTTATATAACACCCCCCCACCTCAAAAGCTGATTTGGTAATTAGTAGCAGTAGCAGATGGAACAAATGGAAATTTGTCATTAGCATTAATCATGATGTATAGTTTTAAGTGTCTACTTAAGAGTAGATCCAACATTTGCTCTTACAATTTAAATGCAGTTTTTTAGACTGGAAAAATAATTTCATCCTTCAGAATTTTTTTAAATGAGGAGGACATTAATTGGGAGTTCTAGTTACCCCTATTTTGAAATGTTTCATCGTGAAGAAAATTGCTTAACAGATATATTGGCAACTGTATGTTTTCTGTGCTGTAACTTACCATACCTATAAGAAACAAAACTGAAAAGAAGGAAAGTGGCAGTTTAAAAGGGAAAATAGGTGAAATCTGAGGAAAATAGCAAAATGGTTCTCTAATTTTTAGATTAATAATAAGTGGGCTTTATAAAACAAGATGTACCTAAAGGTTAAAATTCTGCCCAGCATACACACTTTGTGACCTTTACAAATTACTTAACCTCTCTGAGCTTCTGGGGAACGGGGTTATTTGTAAAAGGAAGTTATATTACAAATCTTGTGAGTTCCTCTGAAGGTTAAATGAGCAGAAATACAGCTACTTAACTGAGCCCTGACATGTAATTTTATTGCGCCCTAAACATTGGTCTAAGACTATATAGGCTTTATCTTCACAATAACCCTCAATTTGTGGCTGAGAAAACTACAACACAGAAATGTTAAGTATGTGATCAAGACCACACCAGTAAATAGCAGCTACAGGATTCTAACCAAGACATTTTGACCTTTACTGTTAATTATATTTCTTATGTTTTTGTAATCCTTATCCTTAAGACATACTTTTCCATAAAAGTGTTAAATATTATAATATTATTACAAGTTCACAGACTGTTAGAATCAGTACATACTGAATGTCTTAGTACAACCTGCTTTAATGTGCAAGGATTTCTTATATAGCATCTTCAATAGATTATAATCTAGCTTCTGTTGTAATGCTTCCAGAGACAGGGATTTTACTAATATTGAGGCAAACTCTCACTGTTAGATAACCAAAATGGGAAGGATTTCTCTTTATCCCGTGATGAAATATTTGTTCTTTTTATTTATTACTTTCACCAATTGGTTCTAATTCTCTGCCTTATGGGGAAATACTAAGTGGACAGATTTTTTATAGACAAATGTTTAAGGAATAATTTCTCTTTTCTCATCCTAGGATGAACACTGTCAACTATCCAACAAAAACATAATCATACTCTTCTCAACTGATGGCCTTCTACTTTGAATATATTCCATTTCTTTTTTAAAATGTGCTTATAAATTATATACCATATTTTTGTGATCTTGATTTCTTGAGAGTCTTGTGTTGTTTATGTAGTTAATAAAGGAAATAAAAATTATTCACATATCCAAATACACTTAAGTGTTCAGGCATTGCTATAACGTGCAGTTAATTTATGAACTTAACAGAGATATGCTTACTCTGCCTACAGTGACTGCTGTTAATGTTTGTTGAATGTTTGCTATATACGATTCTCTTTTCTAAAGCTTTATACATATAACTTAATTACAATCATTCTGTGAGATGATGTTCACTATTTAACAGATGAAGAAAATGAGACAGTGTTGTTTATTAAGTAACCAACCCCATATTACATGATTTGTGTCAAAATTAACATTTAAACCTAGGCGTTCTTCTTTTTAAGTCTATCTCATTGATTATGCTATTACACTTGTCCCAGTTTTTTTTCTCTCCTTTATGCCTCTCTGCCTGGTATCTCCATTCCCTCCAGCCATACCCACCCCCCTCCTTAATTCATGTCCATGGGTCATATATATAAGTTCTTTAGCTTCTCCCATTTCCTATAATAATCTTAACCTTCCCCATCCCATCTGTTTTGTACTTACCAATTATGCTTTTTATTCTCTGTACAGTGATCCCACACCTATCACAGGAGTTACATTCCAAAGACCCCTCGCGATACGTGAAAATGTGCGAAGTAGCAGCATTATATTTATTTTATTGTTTATATATTTTTAAGGCTTTATAAACCTTTCCCACTCTCTTATTAATCTTTCCCACACTCTTATAAACACTTCATATGCTCTTAAACACTTTCTACACTCTTAAACCTGCATAATTTTAACAACATAAAATTCTATATGGGTACAGTGTACTGCCAAATCCCATGATATAACAAAAAACCCGCCATACAGTGCGGCCACAATAAGTGAACCGTGATATAGTGAGGGCCGACTGTACCTTTTCCCCCATTCTCCCTCTTCCCCATCCCCACTGATTATGCTCCATGTGATCTATGATTCTGTTCCTGTTCTAGTTGTTTGCTTATTGATAGTTTGTTTTTTATTTTGTTTTGTTTTGTTTTTTAGATTTAATTCTTGTATTAAGTTTGTTGTCATTTTACTGTTCACAGTTTTTATCTTTTTCTTAGATAAGCCCCTTTAACAGTTCATATAATAAGGGATTGGGGATGATGAACTCTTCTAACTTTACCTTGTCTTGGAAGCACTTTATCTGTCCTTCCATTCTAAATGATAGCTTTGCTGGGTAGAGTAATCTTGAATGTGAGTCCTTGCTATTCATGACTTTGAGTACTTGTTTCTAGCCCCTTCTTGCCTGCAGGATCTCTTTTGAGCAGTCAGCTGACAGTCTTATGGGAACTCCTTTGTAGGTAGCTCTCTTCTCTTGCTGCTTTTAAGATTCTTTCCTTTTCTTTAGTCTTGGGTAACTTAATTATTATGTATGTGTCTTGGTGTGTTCCTCTTGGGGGTCCACATTGTTTTGGGACTCTCTGAGCTTCCTGGATTTATTTGTCTATTTCCTTTGCCAGCTTGGAGAAGTTCTTTTTCATTATTTGTTCAAATAAATTTTTAGGTTCTTGTTTTTTCTCTTCTCTTTCTGACACCTGTGATTCATATATTGGAATGTGTAAAGCGGTCCCTGAGGTTCCTAAGCCTCTCCTCATTTTTTTTGAATTTTTATTTCTTTATTCTATTCCAGTTGAATGTTTATTTCTTCCTTTTGTTCCAAATCATTGATTCAAATCCTGGTTTCCTTCCCTTCACTATTGGTTCCCTGTTTAATTTTCTTTATTTCACTTTGCATAGTCTTCAGTTCTTCCTTTATTTTCAGGCTATACTCGGTCATTTCTGTGAGCATCCTGACTACCAATGTTTTGAACTCTGTATCTGAAAGGTTGGCCATCTTCTCGTCACTTATTTTTTTTCTGAAGTTTTGATTTGTTCTATCATTTGGGCCATATTGCTTTGTCTCAGCGTACTTGCTACATTGTAAGGGGTGAAGCCTTAGGTATTCATCAGGGCAGGGCAACCAACTTTGCCAAGTTGTGGTTTGGTATGTGCAGGACAGGTCAGAGACAAAACTGTAGGTTGCTCTGCTCTTGCCCCACTTTCAAGATGTAGGCAGTTTTTCCCACCATCATAACCCCCACAGGTTTCTACAGCCAGAGGTTCTGACACTTTATTTTGTCTGCACTGAAACCCTGGGTTGCACGGTCTGTCCTGTTCCCCCATTGTTCCTCCTGGTTTATCTGCACACAGATGGGGGCTACCCAGTCAAGTAGCTGCCACCTCATACCCCCAGTCTGCCAACCACCACCTTGCCATGTGTCCTCTTCCCTTTTTGGCTGCACATTTCTGCTCCTCCAGCAGTCTGGATGAATGTTCCTTCTTCAGCTCCTTGGTTGTCAGAATTCCATATAGTTTGATTTTCTGGCAGTTCTGTTTTTTTTGGTTTTATGTTTGTTTGTTTAAAACAAACAAAAAAACATTTTAAAACATTTTTTTTGGTTTTTTGTTTGTTTGTTTAAAACAAATTTAAAAACAAATTGGTTGTTTCCTTCTTTTAGTCACACAAGGAGGCAAAGCATATCTGCCTATACCTCCATCTTGACCTGAACCTCTCTCATTTGTAAAACCTAGGCATTCTTAACTGTAGGCCTGCTTTAACAAAAGGCCATCAAGTGACTTAAAAAACAAATTTATTTCTCAAAGTTTTGGAGGCTAGGGACTTTGAGATAAGGTGCCAGCATGGTCAAAGTTCCAGTGACGGACCTCTTTGTGGTTTGCAAATGGCATCTTCTCACTATATCCTGTCATGACAAAGAGAGACCACCCTCGATACCTAATAACTTACCAAAAGGCTCACCTCCAAATACCATCACATTATAGCTTCAACATGTGAATTTTAGGGAATACAAACATTGTCTATAGCAATATGTTATGTAGTTCTTTTATGAGGCTTTGTGAAACCTTATCTACCTTACATATCAGTTATTTACAAGAATATGTCACTTATAAAATCAACTTTTGGTGCAGCACACTTGTAATTTGGGGAACTCAGTTACAACAGACACCTTTCTTGGTGAATCCCGGCCAATGATTGTGTGACATTGCCTGTTTCCTGATGTGTAAAATGTGGGTGATGTCTCTCTCAAAAACTTTGAAATATTAATATGCATACATATATTTGTGTCTGTATATATCTGTATATGCATTTAAGTATGCATATGTCTATGGAGAGGCTAGTATAGGTGTTTATAAGTTTTTAAATGGCAAAAGCAATGTAGCACAGCAGTTACTAAAGTAACTTTGGAATGGAACTGACTTACTAGATGTTTGACCTTGGGCAAGTTTCTTAACCTCTCTGTACCCTAGTTTTCTTTTCTTAATATGGGTGTATGTTTCTTATAGAGCTATTTATGAGCATTAATGGGTTTATAAAGCACTTACTTAGATCAGGACTTAATACCTTGTAAACTAGTATATTAATGATGAAATAGTGTTATATTACATCAATATCTAGCATAGCACCTGTATTTTTGCAAATTAATAAACAAATTATATTTAAATGTTTTTGAACTAGTGAATTTTTAAAAGAAGTATAAAACCAAATATGAAAATTCATTAAAATCAGTAAGTGACGTCATCTTCTATTGCAGAGGAGTGAAGGAAACCCTGAAACACAAAGGTTAAGTAATTTGCATTTTAGGCAGTTTTCCATTGATTAGTGAGTTACTTAAAATTAAACTAGGTCTGGTACCCTAGTGTTCTAGCTTCCTTTTTTTTTTCTTTTAAATAAGCAAAGGACCTAGTGGGGATAAAACACAAAATATTATGAACTTTAATGTGAAGATTTTTTTGTTACATGATTGTAATAATAATTAGAATAATAATTAGAGCATTCTAATTATTATTAGAATTATTGGAATAAATATTAATTATTCTAATTAATAATTCTAATAATTCTATTAGAAGTATTTCAACCATAATGGATTACCCAGAATAATTACATGGTTTTATTTGAAGTTTTTGTTTTAAAATAGAAGTACCACAATATGCTTTATGAGAAGGCATGGATTTGAATTTTTGGTCTTTTTATATCCCTGCCACCATCAATGTGATATCAGTTAATTAATATCATTGAAACAGTCCATTCTACTGAATACCTTCATAATAGAAAACAAAATGTGTTGGCTTTTTATGTGTATGCTTAGGTTATTACTAATTAATGCTAGTATTATATTTGAAATACCGTTAGTTCGTTTCCAGAGAATTACTTCAGTGGAATTTCTGCAATATTTGAATATGCTTTGACTCAAACTAATGAGGTAATGAGTAGAGAATTTTATTTAATTGTCTACTATCCTAGTCAAATTGATTTAATTTTAAAATAATAGTATTGCAAAAACCTTGGGCAGTGATCTAATTCAGCTTCAGTTTCAATGTAATCCCTTCTACAGTATACCTGGTAGAGATGGTCCTGCAAATCTACTTACATATTTTCTTAGCTTCAATTTTTACATTATCTGGAAGCATAAGGAAATTACATTTAGGTGACTTCAAGCTCATCTCCCACCCTATAATTCTTTTTTTTCCCCAATTTTTAAAATTTATTTTAAAATATTTTTTTCTTTATTTAAAAATAATTATTTAAAATAATATTTTAAAAATAAATTCTAAAAATCAGAAAAAATAATTATTTATTATTATTATAAAATAATAATTATTTTTCAAGTACATTTTTCTGTCTATTACTCCCATCCTATTCCACCCCCTGACCTCCCCCCTCCCTCCCATTTCTACCCTTTATTCTTTGAAAATATTAACTTCCAATTTTAATCAGCAGTTAGTACTAGTAAGTAATTTTAACATATTATTTAATTTACAGATTGTCCAGGAACTCCAGACACTCCCAGTAGTGACCCTCGTTGTTCTACTAGCAATAATAGATTGATGGCCTTACAAAAACAGTTGGATATAGAGCTTAAAGTAAAACAAGGTGCAGAGAACATGATACAGATGTATTCAAATGGATCATCAAAGGTAAGTACAGTAAATGTAAGTGTAGACAGTCAGCCCCCATTATTCTCAGATTCCATAAATGTATATTCACCTACCCAATAGGATTTATTTGTAACCGGGACAACAGTACTCATGACACTTTCACAGTCATTAGTGGACATATACAGAGGATGAGTAAATTTGAATTATCTGATGCATATGTTCACAGCTGAGGATGAACAAGATGACACTCCTTTTTGTATAATCACTTATACTGTAAACCAGTAATTTTTCATCCAGTATGCTGCAAGAATTTAAAAAACTTGCAATACCTGACTATTTAGCCAAGGGCACTCACCACCTTTCCCTTAGGTTGTCAAATAAAAAGACAACAGCCAACACAATAGCCGTCTGGTGTGAATCAAATTTATACTTTTTGTGTGTGTGTAAGATTGGCAAAAAAAACAACTTTTAGTGTGCTACAGAATTTTAGTAATTAATTTATGTTTGCTATGAAATGAAAAGGCTGAAAAATTGCTGCTGTAAACAAGTATTTTTTAGAACAAGTTGGAAAGAAATGAGTTTTAAAATACCTTATTTCTATTTAAACCCAACAAGAAAAAATTTTGGCTGAAAGAGTAAAGGATACACAGGACCTCTTCATATTTGCAACTTTTCTGCAAATCTAAAGTTGTGTGAAAAAGTTCATTTTAGAACATTTAGGCTCTAATGAGTTTTCCATCACTTACATACAGGTTTTGAGAAAAGAACAAGTGAAAAGATGAGACATTCTAGAATTAGTGATTGACTTGACCTGTGGGTTCTTAGGGAATCTGGTGTGAGCATTTAACTCCTAATTGAAAATCAGTGTTGTAATGCAAATGTGTCTTTGTCAGTAATGCAAATGTGTCTTTGTTCTCTGATATAGTATGGAAGAAAAAAGTGTTGGGAACCACTAAAACAGATTATCATAAAGGTTCTTTTTAATCTCAGATTCTATAGTTGTATAATTTCCAAAAGTCTTAGAAAGGTGGATTTATTATAAGATCCATCCTTGAATTTTCATTTCAAACACTCATTTAAATATTTCAAATATTCTTGCCTCTACAAATCAGTTTTTCTTCTGTATTTAACAGAAATTTGTTAAGTAATTTCAGAATTGAAAGTTCAAGCGTTATTATTATTATTATTATTATTATTTCAGTTTAGGAAGAATTTGAAATTGGAGGTGAGGGGAGAATCTTTGCTTGGAGCCATACACCATGCCTACCCACCCAAATGAAATCTGGGAAGATGCAGAAAAGAAAGAGTATATTATAAATAAGATTTTTAATCTTAATTACGAAAATTAGATTTTATGCTGTGTTTCAAAAGAATTTTAAATTATTTTTAGAGAAATATATTTATATGTGATACTTATATGATATGATACATTATAGCATATTATTTCACTAAGTTTAAACATTTATTATGGGGTGGTAGAATTGGTTTTCGTGTGTTTTTATTTTTAGTGTTAATCTTTAGTGTCTTTTTAATCTTTATCAAACATTATTTTGGACTTTTTACGGGAAATATGTGAATGCACCATATTATGCAGAGCATTTTAAAATTAAATTAACTCAGCTATCACCCTCTGGAGTAAGGTTTTTTAAATTTAGGGTTGATGGATTAGATTGAGAGATTCATGAACTCTTTGAGGTTATAGGAGAAGTGAGTGTGATGATGATAGATGAATGATGAGAGAGGCATAGATTTCACCATATTCTCAAAGTGACCTGGAACACCACCCCCCTCCAAAATTGAGCAGGGTTATGGACAAATTAAAACAAATATATAACTTATGATAACCACAGTCCAAAATGAACAGGGCTATGAGCAGCCTTCTAAAACAAATAGATAATTTCCTATAGCTTTTATTTATATTTTTACATTTTTGAAGATTTTATTTACTTATTTTTAGAGGACGGGAGGGAGACAGAGAAAAACATCAGTGTGCGACAGGCAGCATCCATTGGTTGCCTCTCATACACTCTCAACTGGGCATCCAGGCCGCAACCCAGGCATGTGCTCTGTCTGGGATTCGAACCAATGACCCTTTGGTTCACAGGTCAGCACTCAATCCACTGAGTCACACCAGCCAGGTCCAGTAGCTTTTACTTTTAATTAGAAGGTTCATTTATTTGAGAATGGCTCAGGCGAAGGTCCAAAGCATATTAACAGCTGCTATAGTTTCTGAGGTAAGCCCGCTAGTTATTTTATCTAGATTGGGTTTTTTATCTTTAAACTTCTCAAGGAGTCATAATATATCCTTGTGAGATTAAGGGTGATTGTAAATTAAAGTTTTATGGAATGTTAATTTACTCAGTAAGGCCTGCCAGTTTGATGGCAGTTGTGATGGGCTCTGCAGTATGAATGTATTAAAGATAGTGTATTACATATAGTAGGTACACTAGAGAAAGACCCTGCTTTCAGAAGTCTTGCTATCTGAAAAGGAGATAATTAATATAATTAATTAATATAATTAATTACAATATGTAATAGTGGTATGTACACAAATTACTTTAGAAGCATATAGTACAGTCACTTAGCTGCCTGAAGAAATTATGAAATTCTTTGTATAAAATTTTAAGTATGATTTGGAGTTTAAAAAGGAATTACTCTGTAGGAATGGTGAGCTGGGTAAACCCAGTATACAAGGTCTGTCCAGAAAGTATCCAGTCATATACTATGAAAAATTGAGGCATTTATTGAAGAAGATACAGGATACAAAAAAACATTGTACATAGGACAATGATTCCTCAGTCCCCTTCAAATACACACTTTGGCATCTCACACAGTTCTCCCAATTGCCATCGGATGCCCCATCATATTTTTCTTAATCTCTTCGATGGTCTGAAATCTATTCTCTTTCAAAGGTGATTTTAGTTTGGGGAAAATCCAGAAGTTGCAGGGCATCAAATCTGGGCTGTAGGGGGACTGAGTCACCTGGGTGATTTGATATTTCACCAAAAAACTGCACAAGATATGATGCATGAGCAGGTGCACTGTCGTGAGGAAGCTGCCAATTACCAGTTGCCCATACCTGTGACCATTTTCACTGCATGCATCTTTCAGCCATGAAGATCATTAAGGTAATACTCCTTAATTGTTTGGCCTGGAAGAGTATACTCATGATGGACACCTTCCCATTCAAAAAACATATGGTCTTAATCTTGCTGCACCTTTGCCACACGTTCTTCAGGTGTGGAGAACCAGGCAACTTCCACTGGGATAACTGAGCCTTCGTTTCCAGATTATAGCCATGGATCCATGATTCATCTCCATTTATAACCTTCTTAAGGAAATCTCATTCTTTGGTAGCAGTTTGAATCAAGTCATTAGCAACCGCAGCATGATGTTTCTAATGCTCTGGTATCAAAAGCAGTGGAACAAATTTTGCCACCACACGTTTCATGTCAAGATCCTGTGTCAAAATCTCAGATACAGCTTTTGGAATCCCCAGCTCAGCTTGTAGTTCTCCCGCTGTCAGTTGTGAACTTTGTTGGTTACAGCTCATACACACTCTCAGATATTCTGCTTGTCGTAGACCTTCCACAACATGGATCACTTTAAAGAGATTCTTAACCATCTGTAAAGCATTTGTGCCACACTTTTCTTTGCACTGCATTCTTGCATTGCCTCTGAAAGCCTTCTAAATCATCTGAATAATTTCTGCAGAGGAATGTTAAAGCTTGATGCCAAATTTGATGCAGATTCGTTGCTCTCCTTGCTCTGTCATTTTGAATGTGATGGCCACACAGTACACTGTGTGGTGTAAGTAATGGCCCACCGTGAGTAAGCTCAGTGTAAGTACACTGTGAGCCGTAAGTAATGGCTCACTCAACTGTAGTATCCAATGTCAGTTTTAAATGCCTTCATCATACTTTGACATTTGTGCAGATCTTCAGAAATCTGTGTGGGAAAATTTGCTTACTTTTAAAATGAAGTACATATGGTTTCCTTGTATATTACATGGAAACAGTTAAGAAAGGAGTATTTCCAGAAGAGTGAGTGACAGGACTAGTGTCACTTCACATGGTGATAAAATAGTAAGAGTAACTTAGTTGAAAAGTGTAGTATTATATAAATAACTTACTTAATATTCATACTTTTACCTTAGAACTAGATAATTATGATTTTTATTACAGTAAGAGAGAACATTTTAATGCCAGTCATGTGGTAGGCAATATAATTTTAGTTTTATTTAATGCATACCAAAGCTTAGAGTGGTATTCCATTTATATGTTCAAGAAATCTAAAGTTTGTAGAAGATATGTAATGAACTCAAATTTACAAAGATAGTAAGATTTGGGCTAACTCTATCTGGTTGTAAAATATATATGTCTCATTAAATTAGGAGCTTTGAATTAGGAGATTTAGTTTGATCTGGTCTCAGTGAAAAGTTACTTTAAATCCCCAGTTTTTCTGATGTTTCTAATCCTGGATAGGAGGAGAAATTAAAGAGAAAGGTATTTCATTCTAAATTTGGAATGTGAATAGCTATATTTATAAAAGCATATATAAGTCATAGACAAACACCAAATTCAGGGTAGTATTCTTACTGGCAAAGCAGAAATAATAAATATCGCGCGCACCCGAGTGTGTGTGTGTACTTCTTCTTGGTATAAATTAATATTTAAGAGACTTAGTAAATTATTTGAGTGTGTTTCCTTGGTGTGAAATCTAAATACTTTATTTAATAAAGAATAAAGTCAGACTAGAAGTTCTTTCTTTTTTTCTTCTTTTTAATTTTATTTAATTATTTTTCAAGTACAGTTTTCTGTCTATTACTCCCATCCCATTCCACACACCCCCATGCTCCCCCCTCCCTCCCATTTCCACCCTTCTCAGTTGTTGTCCATGTATCATTTATATTTGTTCCTCTTAGAAGTTCTTTTGTAAATGACTGATCTTGAGAGCATGAAAGAAATGAAAAATTTATAAATTTGCAAACTGCTTTTTTCTCCACTGTATATCAGTCTAATTTGGTGTTTAACATAGTACACCTCATGTTACTTTCTTTTTTTCATTATATGATAGCAATATTGTCTCTTCTACCACATACCTATCTGTCCTGCACTTTATTCAGTGTCAAAATATATGATGTGTGTTTAGTTTATTGAAATAAGGCTGTGTATCTGATGCTTGTCTCTTTGCTTCCAGTCTTGAGGAGTCTCCCGGAAAATACAGATTGTATGTTATTTTATTTCCAAATTAATACTGACGGCCTTAGTAGTGACCAAAGTAGAGATGTTGAAATAATACATAATAATATTTATTAAATAATATTCAAAAATTGGTCTTTCTTGTGAAATAAGTGCTCCCTAACTTAGGCCCATTTTAATTTACTATTTGTGTGTGTGTTGAAGTCTACCAGATAGATTTTGACAACTTATGTAACAGATAGCATTAACTTCTATCACTTGTTTTCTTATGGAACTTCTGAAGAAAAATTTTATTAGCTGTCTTTGGCTGCTCTAACAAACTACTACAAATTTAGTGGCTTAAAACACTAATTTATTGTGTAACAATCTTGTCATTGAGAATTCTGAAATGGATCTCACTGAGCTAGAGTCAGGGTGTTGACAGAGCTGTGTTCCTTCTGGAAGAGGCAGGGGAGAATTCATTCCCTTGTTCTTTCCAACTTCTCGAGGCTGGCCCTCTTCTTCTGACTTGGAAGCCAGCAACAGTGGTTTCATCTCTTCTCGACTGTCTCTTCATCTGTCTTCCTCTTGCACATTTAAGAATCCTTGAGATTACATTAGGCCCACCTGGGTAATCCAGAATAATCTTTCATGTTTTGAGGTTGGGTGATTAGTGACCTAATAGTGTTATCTTAGTTCCCATTTTGCCCTGTAAGGTAACATATTCTGAAGGTCTCAGGACATGAACATCTATGGGTGGGTTATTATTTTGTCTTCCACACTTACTAAAATGGTAAGGTTTTTTTTTTTTGACTCTCTATCAGTAATATTCACTGTTACTGGAACTAAACTGAGGGACAGTAATAATCTGTTTCACTTAATTCAGGACCTTTCTTGAAGTCTTAATAGATGACAGGTTTATTCACTATAACTTCCACCATAGCTTTACTGAGAAGGTCTCATTTTTTGACATTCAAAATTTTCTAGGTACCTTTCTCAGTATTACCAGTGTCAAAAAAAAAAAGCTGTCTCCTGTTCCTTTATCAGAATTTAAAGGAACACAAGTACTGTCTATTAACTATTTTTAAAATGTGCCAACATACATGAAACTCCATGAAAATGTAATTTAATGAGAGAGGAAGAGATTTGCTAAAAATTTCAGGCTTAGTGGCTGAGACATTCATCATATACAGTTCTGCTAAATAGGAGTCTTATTGACAATGTTACAGGAAAATTATTTGTATTCTGTGTAAAGCAAAGAACGTTACAAGTGTGAATTTGGATTTTTTAAAATAGTAATAAGACTTACTTGTTTTCTCTCAAATTGTCTTAAATAATGGAGTTACTTTTCTCTTTTGCCACCCTACCTGCTTGAGGGCTTTTAAAAATAAATTCATCTACACGTGTGTGTATGTGTCTGGATAGATAGAAAGAGGGAGGGAGGGAGAGGAAAAAATATACATATATTTTTTCCCACAGTGTTCTTGTAACTCTTGTTTTTCCCTTGCTGGTATAATTTGATCTTAGTTTGAAGATATGAAAATGCTTTGTCTTATTATCTGCTTACCTTTCCAAACTTACTTTTAATAGGATCGGAAACTCCATGGCACAGCTCAGCAACTTCTCCAGGACAGCAAGACAAAAATAGAAGTGATACGAATGCAGATTCTTCAGGCAGTCCAGACCAATGAATTGGCTTTTGACAATGGTGATTAAATAGAGATAAGTTGTCATTCTTATGGGCAATATGGTACTAAATAAATTTTATGTAAGAAAGATGCAGTGATTTAAAATTGAAGAGGAGGCAACAGGCGGCATTATACTTTTTTTTTGGTTGAGCTTTTAATCTGAGCTTTTTCTAAAAGGCGCTATATCTCAACATTGTATCTGTTAAGTACTCTGTTTTAAGGACTACTAATGTAAGGCTTCATTTTTTATGAGTTTTAATTGCTGATACTAAACACTGATATAAATGTTTCAATTAATTTTTTTTTCCTTCTCTAGCAAAACCTGTCATAAGTCCTCTTGAACTTCGGATGGAAGAATTAAGGCATCATTTTAGGATAGAGTTTGCAGTAGCAGAAGGTGCAAAGAATGTAATGAAATTACTTGGCTCAGGAAAAGTAACAGACAGAAAAGCACTTTCAGAGGTAATTTTAAATAAAAGTTTTAACTTAATAAATATATTACTCAAAGAATGTAGTTCTTTAAGTGACAACAATTGTCTTTTCTCTATTCAAGGCTCAAGCAAGATTTAATGAATCAAGTCAGAAGTTGGACCTTTTAAAGTATTCATTAGAACAAAGATTAAATGAACTTCCCAAGAATCACCCCAAAAGCAGTATCATTATTGAGGAGCTGTCACTAGTTGCATCACCAACACTAAGTCCACGTCAAAGTATGATATCTACACAAAATCAGTATAGTACACTATCCAAACCAGCAGCACTAACAGGTATGTAGCACATTCCTTCTGATTAGTTTTGTTGCTTTTTTGGCTACATCTGTCCTTGTTTAATAAATAAATTAAAAACTGCACACATTTTTAACAATATTGTGATAAGATACACATAACAGATTAATTATTTTAGCCATTTAAAAAATACAGCTCAGAGGTAGTATACTTCTAATGTTATATTACTATCACTACTATCTAGTTAAAGAGGATTTTCATTATCCCAGAAGGAAATTCCATGCTTATTAAGTAGTTACTCCTCAATCCCCTTTGCTCTCAGCTTCTGGCAACCACTATTGGCTTTTGTCTATATACATTTGTCTGTTCTAGGTATATCATTTAAACAAAATTATGTATCATCCGTGGCTTTCTGTGTATAGCTTCTCTCATTCAGTGTACTGTTTTAAAGGTTTTTGTTCTTGTAGCATGTATTGGAACTTCATTCTTTTTTATAGCTAAATAATATTCCATTGTGTGGATATGTACCAGATTTTGTTTATTCATTCATCAAATGATGAATGTTTAGTTTGTTTTCACCTTTTGACTGTGGTGAACCAGGGGTAAACACTAACCATATATATTTTTTAGACAACACAAGGGCTTACTTCTGTCATTTTATTATTTGTTTTCTACAAGTCTTAATTTTTTTCCTGACTTCCTTTCATACGGCTTTCCTTTCTTTTTGAATTTTTCTACCTTACCTTTTAAATTCCCTTCTTGCTTCCTTTTCTGTATATTTTTAGGTATTTAAGTTATTTTCTTGGTGTTTATCCTGGTGCTTACAACCATCATCCTAAATTTTAACAGTCTTGTTTGAATTGATACCAATTTATTTTTCAGTAGCCTACAAAAATTCTGATCTTATACAGCTGTTTCTCCTGTCTTTATACATCTTTATGCATTGTATGTCCATTAGCATAGATTATAATTATTATATTATACATTTGTCCTTTAAGTCATAAAGGAAACAAAAAGTTAACAAACCTAAAATATAGTATTACTTGCTTTTATGTTTACCTGTGAAGTTAGTTTTACGGGTGTTACTTTTATCCAATGTTGTTACGTTACTACCTAGTGTCCTCTCATTTTAATCTGAATGACTTTGCCTTTCTTCCAGGCAGGACTACTTGGGACAGACTCCCTTGACTTTTGTATATTTGAGAATTTGTTATTTTCTTAATTTCTGAAGGATAGTTTTGCCATACATACAATGCTTAGATGACAAGTTTTTATTTTATTCTTTCAGCGCTTTAAAAATGTCATCCTAGTTCCTTCTATAGCCTTTATGCTTTCTGGTGAAAAATTGGCTTTTAATCTTACTGAGAGAATTTCTTGTAAGTGATGAGTTGCTTCTCTTTTGCTACTTTCAGAATTTCCCTTTGTCTTTGTTTTTACGCTGTTTGATTATATTTCTCATAGTGATCATCTCTTTTGAGTTTATCCTACTTAGATTCTTTCAACTTCTTCATGTGTAATCCATGTCTTTCATCAGATTTGGGAAGTTTTCAGCCATAATTTTATCATATGCTCTTTCTGCTACATTCTCGTCTCTCCTGAGACTCCTGTAACGTGTATGTTTGTATTCTTGATGTTATCCCAGAGGTTGGTCTCTGTTTCCCTATATTATTTATTTTAATTTTTGTTGACAACAACAAATGTTTATTGATGAACTGACATTTCAGGAGACCAGAGATCAGAAGTAAAGACAAAAACAGGCATCAGCTTTCATAGATATCAGAAATTATAAGCATGAAGCAAGCAAGCATCAGGAGTCAGAGTCTTCTCACCACCAAGTTTTCTCCTAAACACCCAGCTTTAGTAGAGCTCAAAAAAAAAAAAAAGGCTCTCATAAAGTCTCTTAAAGTAATCAATCCAGGTGACAAATAGGAATAGGAAATCAGTTAGGTCAGCTGCAAACCATTTTTAATTCCATTAAGTTTTAATGTTATCTCCTTTTGTTTTGCTTTTAATTAGGAGCATGTACATTTAGTGTGGTTATATCTTATTGATCAGTTTACTCTTATTGTTATAAATAATTCCTTTTCTTTCTAAAAATATTCTTTGATGTGGAGTTTACTTTGTTATTAGTAGACTCATACTATCCTTCTCATACATAAAGTAACTTACTGAATTTTTCCATTTTTTCCCACCTGTTTGCTTTTTTAGTAAAAGTGAAATGTTTTATATATATCATGTAGGTTACTCTTTTTATCTATGCTGAATATCTAATTTGAAGTTTTTAGGATATTGTAGTATTTCTTTCTTTTTTTTTTTTAACAGCTTTAGTTACGTAGTCATCCCTCTATCCATGGGCGATTGGTTCCAGTGCCCCCTACACGTAACAGAAGTCTACAGATGTTCAGATGCCCCATATAAAATGGTGTAGTATTTGCATAAAACCTCCAAATGCAGAGAGCAAACTGTATATATAAACAGCACATATTTGATGTGTATAGTTTGAAAACTTATGACATAGCAACCCCCAGAAGGTTTCATGTCTTCTTTATAAACCTTCCTATTACCGTTATTTTTGATATATATATATAATTCTCTGGTATTGATATTTGAATAGCATATCCTGTTTTTTTTTCTATTCTTTCCTGAACTTTTTAGTTATTGAAACAAATGGCTGCTATTATTCCATTTCATTTCTCATATAGCTTTTTAGTTGTGCTTGTCTGTGTGTGTTTGTGTATGTATTTATTGCTTAATTTAGAGAGTCAGGTATTCATATTAAACTTACTACCATCTCTGATCGTAACATACTCTGTTACTTTCAAATCAGTTTAAGAAATTTTTTGAAGACGCATTTGCAAATCTTTCCATGCCTCCCTTTCTTGTAGTAATATATTTTACTTATACAAATGCATTAGAAATCTACTCATTAATATTGGTTTTACTTTAAAGAGCTAAGAACTTTAAGAGTATAGTTTACTATTTTCAGAGTATTTTTCTCAGAAAAGAAAACATTGCCTTTGTATTTAGTGACCCTTTTATTCTTTTTTATCTTCTTGTTGAAATTTTCTCTGTTACAATTTTCCTTGGCTCATTAAATTTCTTTTAGCATTTATCGTATGAAGATGTGCTAGAGTCTCTTTCACATTTTTCCTATAGGTTTCACCTTAATTTTTAAAGAATATTATTAGTGGATATAGAAATCTCTTTTTCTTTTAAAATGTGATTTAATGTATTCTGGCTTCGGTATTTCTATTATAAGAAGTCGGGTGTAATTGTTAATCGGTGTTTTTCTTCATGCAGTGTCTCTCATTCCCCAGTAATTCCATTAATGTAGAATTATGTTTACTTTTTTTTTTCTGTCCCTAAGACTGCATGGTTTCAGGTGACCTGTCTTCACGTTTGCTGATTCTTCTGCCTGCTATGCTATGCTGTTGAACCTCTGTAATAAACTTTTTAATATTTTAGTTATTATACTTTTCAACTTTGGGATTTCTATCTGGGTCTATGTATAAATTCTATATATTTATTAACATTCTCTATTTTTTGAAACATCACTCTTTTTTTTGCCTTTGGTTTCCTTTAGGTCTTTGGCTATATATAAGATAGTTGCTATAAATTCTTTGTTTAATAAATCCAGTATCTTTGCTTCCTTAGAGACAGTTGTTCTTGATTTCTGCTTATCGTGTGTATCACCTATACTTTCTTATTTCTCTGCTTACCTCATAATTTTTTATTGAAAACTGCATATTATAAATATTGTGTAATTTCAGATGGCAGAATAGGGAACTGCTAAAAGCTCACTTCCTCCTATAATCACATCAAATTACAACTAAACTACTGAACAACTGTCATTGAGAACCACCTGAAGTCTGTGTCAACAGAAGTACTATAACTAAGGACATACAGAAGAAGCCACATTGAGACTGGTAGGAGGGGCAGAGACACAAAATGAGCTGATCCCACAATCACATGTGGCAGTTAAAAATCACGGGGGATATTTTGGGTGCAGAGGTTCCCCTTGTTGAATGAGGGATCCCAACCCCACACCAGGCCCCGAGTCCAGAGTTCCAGTGCTGGGAAGAGAAGTCTCCATAACTCTGGCTGTGGAGAGCCAGTAGAGAGATTGGGGCTTAGTGAGATGGAGGGCCTCTGGAGTCCTAGGCATTCCTCTGAAAGGGCCTGTGCCTGGACTCATTTGCTGATGGACTCACTCTCTTTAAGCTCCAGTGCTGGGGCTGCAGCTCTAAAAGTGCCAGAAACACATGAGAGGAACAGAATTGTCTGGTGTTGGGGTATTGGCCAGAAGGGCACCTTTCTCCCAGACAGAAGTGCTGTCAAGAAGCCACTGTCCCTTTGATGAGGCTTCCCTTGATCCAGCCTCTGTCTTCAGATGGGAGCAATATCTGAGTTCCTATCAACCCTTTGCCCTGCCTCATCCAACTTGCTAGCCAACCCAAGCCTCTTCCAGTCACTTTTCCATACAAATAGCCTGTACTGGATCATGTTATAGATATTCCTAAAATGACTTGACCTACAAGCCCAGGAGGCCCAGAGTCACCCCAACAAGATGAACCCAGAGATTAATTAAAATGGTAAAGGTGACAGTTTCCAATCTAATTTCAAAGTTTGAGAGGTTGTACAGTGTCCAACGGGTACACACATTCCATTAGGAGAGTTATTTAAGAATGAAATGAGGTTGCTTTTTAAAGTTGTGTGTGTATTTTTTTATATAGTTATTTGTTGCAATATTCTGTGAAACAGCTGTTAGGTATATCTTTCAGGAACACAATGAAAATATTGAGACACTAGGGTACCAGGAATTGAATCAGAATTGGAATATAAACCTATGAAGAACAAAGACCTTGTCATTAACCTACATGTAATCCCAGCCCTTTGCACAAGACACTTAATACAGGGTGGGACAAAAGTAGATCAAGAGTTGGTTTATATGAAAAATACTGCAGTTAATAACTTACTTATAAATTCTGTGCTTCACGTACATCTATAAGACCTACTTTTGCCCTACCATGTACATTCAGCAGATAAAATAATCCCCTCTTATCTGTGGGGGATACGTCCAAGACCCCATTGGATGCCTGAAACCATGGGTAGAACTGAATCCCACGTGTACTATGTTTTTTTTCTATACATACATACCTATGTTAAAGTTTAAATTAAACACAATAAGACATTAACTACAATGCCCTGGCTAGTTTGGCTCATTTGGAACATCATCCTGTAACCAAAAGGTTGCAGGATTGGTTCTTAGACCAGGCATGCACACTCTTCTGTCGGGGAGTGTGCAATCTCTAGACTGGGGACATACGGGAGGGGGCCAGAAGGGAAGAGAGCTGATGCTTTTCTCTTGCATCTATGTTTCTGTCACTCCCTTCCTCTCTGAAAGCAATAAAAAAAGTCTTCGAGGATGAAATAAATAAGTATATTAAAAATAGAACAAAAATAGAGCAATTATAATAATACAGTGTAATAAAAATTCTGTGAATGTGAGGTCTCTCACCTTTCTTCTTGTGCTGATGTAAGATGATAAAATTCCAAACCTATTCCTGAATGTGTAACCCATTTCTTAATTGCAATAAAAGGCTTGGTGTCACTCATTTCAGGGGATCTCTTGCTGAAGTTTTGGTATAGGCTCAGTACTTTATGGTGCAATGTGTTGCTGTGAAAGTGTTCATGACTTGCACCCACAAATTTAATTCCCTTTCTGTCATATCTAAGCACTCATCTCATACCATGGCTGTAACTTTTGCAGGTTCAGGTATAACATCGAAACTAGCAAGAATTTCTTTTTCCTTCACAATTTCACAGACAGAAAATTTGCTTTTACAGTAGATCTTAACATAAAATTTTTGCTTTCACCTTTTCACCTAAAGGACGTACTTTATAGCTTCTCTTTGGAATATCCAAATTGCCAGCATCACTACTGTTGTGCTTTGGGGTCATTAAGTAGAATAAGGGTTACTTGAACAAAGATGTATGGTACCATGGCAGTCAATCTGATAACTGAAACAGCTGAAAAGGAACTAATGGCCTGTTAGCTTATAGATTGTGGATACACTGGACAAAGGGATGATTCATGTCCTAAGCAGGAAGGAGCAGAATAGTGTGAGAGTTCATCATGTGACTCAGAACAGCGCATAATTTACAACTGATGAGTTGTTTATCTGGAATTTTTCATTTAATACAGTCAGACTGGGTAACTGAGACTGAAAAGTGAAACTGTGAATAAGGGAGCACTTACTGTAGTGGGTAAATATTACAAGGCATGGACTGTACTTATTATCTAAGTTTCAGCATCTTACAGTTCTGAACATATTAATATTCAGGAATTTCTGAATAACTAATTGTTTAAAGTATTTAGAAACAAATATTAGAAACATAAAAAAGTAATAAAGCGCGGTTCGATTCCCAGTCAGGGCACATTGCCTGGGTTGCAGGCAGGTTCCCTGCAGGCCAACTCCCAGCAGGGGACGCATGAAAGGCAACCATACATTGATGTTTCTCTCCCTTTCCTTCCCCTCTAAAGATAAATAAATAAATAAAATCTTTAAAAAAAAGTAATAAAGCCATGTTTCAGAAAAAATGAATATGGCTAGAAATTTTTTTCCTTTCCATTTCTGGTTGGTTCTTCTCAATTCTTTAACCTCTTTTCAGTTATTTTGCTTTTCTTTATTCTTTTACTCAAAGTAATGTAAATTGCCAGTCTAACACATTTTGGTTTTAAAGAAAACATCGTCATTTTTTTAAATTTTATTTATTTATCTTTAGAGGGGAAGGGAAGGAGAGAGGGAGAGAAATATCAATGTATGGTTGCCTCTCGTGCATCCCCCACTGGGAACTGGCCTGCAACCCAGGCATGTGCCCTTGACTGGGAATTGAACCACGATCGTGTGGTTCGCAGGCCCGCGCTCAATCCACTGAGCTATACCAGCCAGGGCATCGTAATTTTTTTTAATTCCTCTAAGTTCCTACTGGATCTGAAACTATATGGGGTAGCTAGGAGGAGAAATAGTATTGTTATTAATGAAGGTCTGGACATGATGAAGGATTACCATGGATAAGTAGTAGGGACATTTACTGTCCCGAGTTTTTCACTGAATGCTATTACTTGTCTCATTTGTACTCTGTTTTATTTTGTGATATGATTATAATCCTGAAATTTACATGTTTGTTGCTACTTTGACAAAGTATAATTGAATCCTTTGGGTCTACATTTTGAGACATAACTAGTTTTTATGAAAGATTTCCTCAGAATTAAAAAATGCTACTCAATTGTAAAAAGATAAAATGCTGAATTAGTAAAATGTAATTTTTGTATAAAGTAGTTTTTCCAGAAACTTAAAAAAATAAAAATGCATTTCCTTGTTCTAATGGAATTCATAGGTACTGCTTATGAATATATAAACATTTACTTCTTGGACTTGCTTGTCTTAAAAATTTCATATTGTGGGCTATAAAAGTAAAAAATGTAATTTTCAGCTGTTTCTAATATGGTTGTATGCAATTGCATTACCTCATAAAAGCAGGAAACTTATATATGCTTAATAAAGATCTTAAATCCCTCCAGATTTTTTTTCTAAATGAAAACAGGTGTTGAGCATTGTTATCTCCTAATATTGAAATTACTAAAATATTTAATAAGCTACCAGGGTTTGAGGTAGTAGCCAGATGTTTTCAGTTTCCCCAGGATTACTTTTACAGCTCAGCATTTTCACTGAAAATGAGCTAAGTTTGCCAGTTTAACAACAAGAAAGCAAATAGAACACACAAATAAAAGCCATTTCTTCTTAACTAAAATTGATATGGAATCCATTGTACTTAATCTGCCTTAACACTTTGCAGTTAGATAAGATATTCATAGCCTAACCCAACAAGAGTGAGGCCCCTCACCCCACTTTTAGCAGCTTTATGGAGATATAATTTACTATCATAGAAATCACCCATTTTAAGTATACAGTTTTATGCTTTTCAGTAAATATATATAGTTGTGCCACAGTCATCAACATCCATTTATTAGAGCAGTTTTATTGAGGTATAATTGACATACAATAAACTACACATAGTTAAAGCTATAAATGTGAGTTTTGTCTTAAAGTTGTGAAATCATCACCACAACAAAGATAATTATTACCATATTTTGCCATGTATAATGTGCATTTTTTGCCCAAATTTTTGAGGGAAAAATAATGTACATTATACATGAGTATAGTACTGAAGTACATTTTATCTGTTCTTGTGTTTTGAAATTATTACATAAAATTTCTTGTACCTTAATATGTTAAAAATAAATGGTAAAATTAAAATTCCTTTATAATACAAAGAACAAGTATCTAAATATAAATACATAATTGAATTTAAAAAATAAAAGATTTTTCTTCCTGAACGTATGAACCAAAAAATGTGAGTGTGCATTATACACAATAAAATATGGTGTATCCATCATCCCCAAAAGTGTCCTCATGTGCTTCTATGTATATATATGATCTCTCTTCCCTTCTGGCCCCTTCCCCACAACTGTCCCCAGGCAATCACTGATCTCTTTTCTCTCACTAGATATTAATTTGCATTTTGTAGAATTTTATATCAAAGAAATCACAGTATATACTGTTGGCTTGGGGGGGGTAATTTGTCTGTTTTTCACTCTAATTTTGAGTTTCATCTGTGTTGTATGTGTCAGTAGTTTCTATTGTTTAAGTTTTCTCTTGTGTGGATGTACTATACTTCATTTATCCATTTACCTGCAATTGATATTTGGGTTGTTTTCCTTTTGTACTTTTTAAAATATAGCTATTACTAACATTCACATACAGTATTTGTGTAAATAGGTTTCTGCTCACTTGGGTAAAGTCCTAGGAATACTATGGATGGATCCTATGGTAGTCTTCTGATAATGGATTCCTTACTCATTTTGTATCTGAAAGTCTTAATTTTTGAAAGATGTTTTTTGTGGCTTTAAAATTCTAATATCACAGTTTATTTGTTAATTTTTTTTCTGCAGTACTTTAAAGATATTGCTTCTCTGTCATTGTTTTGAGTGAATAATCTCCTGGCATCTTAATCTTTGTATATATCATGCCTTTTTTCTACTTACAGTCTTTTTTATAGCTTGTTTTAAGAAATTTGATTATTCTAAGCATTAGTGTGATTTACTTTTTTTCCTCTTGTTTATTGAGCTTCTTTAAAAAAGACTTTATTTTTAGAGCGAGGAGAAGGGAGAGGATAGAGAAAGAGAGGAAGAGAAATATTGATGTGTGAGAGAAACATCGATCAGTTGCCTCTCTCCATGAATCCTAACCAGGTACCAGGCCTGCAACCCAGGCATGTGCCCTGACCAGTCATGTGCCCTGACCAGGCATGTGCCCTGACCGGGAATCCAACCAATGACCTTCCAATGACCTTTGCTCTGTGGGACAATGCTCAACCAGCTAAGCCATGCTGGTCAGGGCTTTATTGAACTTCTTGGCTACTTCTTGAGTTTATAGTTTTCAAAAATTTAGAAAAATTTCAGCCATTATTTTTTTAGGTATATTTTCTGTCCCCTCTTCTCTCTTGCTCTTCATCAGGCACTTCACTAATACAAATATTAGGTCACTTGAAGTTAAACTCATAGTTCACATATGCTTTGTTACTATTTTTCCCCCACCTCTTTATTTTCTGTCTCCTATACTTTATCATTTCTATTGTTATAGCTTCAAGTTTATTAGCCTTTTCTTTTTCAGTGTATAGTCTGCTAACTAATCCCAGCAGTACTTTTTTCTTTAAATCTCAGACATTGTGGTTTTCATCTCTAGAAATTTGGGTCTTTTTTGATATTTTTTATGTCTATTCAACTTTTGAATAGATGGAATATAGTTATAATAACTGTGTGAATGTTCATATCTGCTTCCTAACATGTCATTTTTGGATCAGTTTTTTATTTGATTTTTTTTATTATGGTTTCTAGTTTTCTGGTTTTTTTGCTTGTCTGGTGTGATAGGCAAAATTTTAAGAATGACTAGTGGAATGCCTCCCCTGTGACTATGATGGACATCACTTCTGTAATAATATATGGTAAAAGGGGTTTCACATGTGTGGTTAAGATTACTATTATTTCCTTGACTTTGAGTTAATGTAAAGGGCAATTACCTGCGTGGGGCTGATACAATCACCCGAGCGAGCCCCTTAAAAGCAGAGGATTTTCAGAGACTCTTGGCAAAGGGGAAATCAGAGCTGAATCTTGAATACCATTGATGAGTCAGAGATGGAAGGGACCACTAGAACTTGAAAATATTTCCTCGCTCTTAACCAGCAAGAAAATAGCATTCCCAGTCCAGTGGCTGCAAGAAACTGGATTCTGCCAACAACCCGAATGAACTTGGAAGCATGTTTTTCTTCCGAGCTTCCAGATAAGAACCTTGCCTGGCAAACATGATGATTTCAGCCTTGAGAGATCTGACCAGAGATTGCAGACCAGCCAGGCTCTGACCTACAGAACTATGAGATGGCAAACGGGTATTGTTTCAAACTACTCAGTTTGTGGCATTTGAAAATGTAACAGTAGAAAACAGATCCAGCTGGTAATGTCTGACATTTTGAATTTTAGCTTGTTGGGTACTGAGTATTTATGTATTTCTATAAATATTCTTGAGCTTTGTTCTTATAAACAATTATGTTACAGTTATGTTACTTGGAAACAGTTTGATCTTTTGAGAATTGCTTTTAAGATTTGTTGCATGGGACCAGAACATTTTTAGTCTATGGGTAATTAATCTTTACTTACTGGGTGAAGATTGAGTACTTGATCAGAAGAACCAGTCCAAGGAGTTCTGTCTCTGGACAGCTATTTTCTTTATCTACCTATGAATTCTAGCTGCCTTGATCATTTCATTCTTAGTTCTTTCTCCTTAACTCGGGTAGTCTACTTGGCTCTACCTGAAATCCGTCCTCCTTGTACTGTGTCCTGGACATTCTCAAGGCAGTAAACTGTATCAAACTTAGAGCTGGTCTCATTTGTTTCCTATCTCTTAGGGATCGCTGTTCTTCATTGCCTGATGTCCAAAGTCTTTGATACTATTTTTTCAAATATATTGTCTGATTTTTTTTAAAGTTGTTGAGTTGAAAGCAAATCCAGGCTTTTTCATTCTGTTAAAATGCCCTTTGGTCCTGGCCAGCGTGGCTCATTTGGTTGGAGGGCCATCACGGGTTTGATACCTGATCAGGGAACAAGCCTGGGTTGTGGATTCAGTTGGGGCTTGTGCAAGAAGCAACCAGTTGATGTTTTCCTCTCACATCCATGTTTGTCACCCTCTGTCTCCCTCCCTTCTCCTCTCTAAAATCAATCAGCACGTCTTTGGGTGAGAATAAAAAATAATTTTTTAAAATTCCTTTCCTTACTGTTAAATATTTTACAACTTTAAGTAGAATTAAGTGGTAATCGTTTAAGTTTAATGGGGCAGCTTTTACCAGTGAATACTCTTTCTAAAGTGTTATACTGTGTATGTACAGGATCTAAAATGCTAACACTAAAGCAACCATTTTTAAATCCAGTACACTGTGTCTAGCCCAAATGATGACAAAGCCATATCTCCAGGTACCCTAACTCACAGTTCCTCATTTTCATTTTGAACACCATTAGTATTTATTTACCGAAGGAAATAGCAGTTATTTTGTGTGTGGATAATTGCAACCAATAATTAGTTTACTAAACTATTAGCATGGAAAGTTAATGTTGTAGTACACCTTCAAACAAAACAATCCCATTTATTCTAGAAAACCTAGAATGTAAAGTCCTTTTCTGTGTTATCTATGTAACTGTGTGAATAACTGTGAAATCTGTTATTTACATAGTCAGATTTCTAATTTTTGTGTTTCTTTTAATAGGCATATTATTTTGCTTTATGTTTCCCCTCCCACATGTTCTGTCCTCATAATTCTGTCATTCTTCCATGTAATTATAGAAATAAGTATTCAGATATATAGAAGTTTATTAAACTTGCTCTGTTTTATGCCCTACAAACAATATTTGGGAGGTGCTGTTCTTTCCATAAAATTTCTTACATTTGACTTAAGATTTTTGAATAGGTTTCTCTAATTAAAATAGGAAAGATGTTAGTTACCTCACAGATCATCTGGGAGAAGAGAATTTGCTATTTTAGATTATCTCCCTGAGCCCCATTACCTAATAGGTAACAAAGGCATTGTTTTATATATTAAAAATTGATGTTCAATTTGACATTTTTTTAATGCTAACAGGTACTTTGGAAGTTCGTCTTATGGGCTGTCAAGATATCCTAGAGAATGTCCCTGGACGATCGAAAGCAACGTCGGCTGCACTACCTGGTTGGAGTCCAAGTGAAACCAGATCATCTTTCATGAGCAGAACAAGCAAAAGTAAAAGTGGAAGTAGTCGAAATCTCCTAAAAACCGATGACTTGTCCAGTTCAGTAACCAGATTTTTTTATTGTGTAACAAATTAAAGGGCTTATACAGAGGACTTAGCATTGGCAATAGAGTAGAATGGGAGGGTCAAAGTTGGACCAAAAAAACCTTAAATTATGATTTTCATAATTTAATTTTAAAATATTAAAAGCTATAATAACATGAAAATGAAAAAGGCAACAGCATTTACTTTGTTGAAAATATATTAGAAAATGGAATGACATAAAACATTAATTCTTTTGGCAGAATGAAATACTGAGCATCACTCTTTATGCCAAACTAAAAGTGTATAGAGGCTGTGGGACTCATCACATCTTAATTCTTTCAGTGATGTAGTGACACTTGTTAACTAATATTTAACTCTTGGTAACTAACCACTGGAGCAGACATGTTTACCAGGGTAGTAGCCCACTACCCAAGTAGCATGCTGAAATGGGGAAGTAGGTGAAGATGGTAGAGTAAAATACAGGGCCAGAAGTACTGTCTGCCTGACTACAGTTGGTAGGGTGATAATTTGGGTGTTGTAGTTTATAGTTTTAATTTGAATGTTTCACCTAAAATATCACGTGCTGTACTTGAGTGTGATGTTGTTTTGTTACAGAATTACATACTTATTATTTTGTAATAAAAGATTTTGTAATGAAAAAGGGACATTATTTGGGCCAGACCCTGCATAAAAGGTTGATGAAGCACTTTGGAGATGTTCTAAGTATAATTATAAACTATGATACAAATGTATAATTAGGGAGAAAGGTACATGACATTTCAACCAATGTACAATACAATACAAAGGTGAGTGTGCCTTTGCTTTTCTATAGGTAGAGATCTTAGGGAAAATGCGAAAATAAAAAATGTCTAAGGTAAGAAATTGTATAAATAGCAGATATAAGGAGAGAGAAACTGGATGGTTGCACTTTTTTTCGTGTACCATTACCAGAGGTCCTGCAATACCAGGTCAATATGTGGCATGGACAGAGCAAGCTCCTACTCCATCTCCCTGCTCCAAAAATTCATTCAGTATAACACCTGATATATCCTTATCAGGTCTTAAACTGATAAGAATAGATATATAGCCCTGGCTGGCATAGCTCAGTGGATTGAGCACAGGCCTGTGAAGCAAAGGGTCACTGGTTCAATTCCTAGTTGGGGCACATTGCTGGGTTGCGGGCCACGTCCCCAGTAGTGGGGCATGAGAGAGGCAAAGACACATTGATGTTTCTCTCCCTGTCTGTCTTCCTCTCTACTCCTTTTTAAAAATAAATAAAAGAATGAAAATCTTCAGTATTCAGTAAGAAAAACCTTATTTTTGAAGGATCAGGAGACTTTTGTTTCCATTAAACGGTGGTACTTCTATTATAAAGGTCTTAAAATATTTAAGCAAGTTTATAAATTGTAATTACAGATGATGTCTGCGCAGTTCTGAAGCTAGATAATACTGTGGTTGGTCAAACTTATTGGAAACCCATTTCCAATCAGTCATGGGACCAGAAGTTTACACTGGAACTAGACCGGGTAAGATGGAAAACTTTTTACTTGAATTTTCATTATAGTCATTTTGAATTTAAAATTTATGTTTCATAAGAATTTGAGAAGTTCTATTTTTAACAGAATAGAAGAACCTAGTACTTTTGACCTTTCTCATCTGTTGAGTTAGGTAAATCTATCTACCTTCAGATAGAGGTGAGTATCAAGATGGCTGCTGTAGCTCTCATTTGTGCAGTGATTTGAAAATGTGTAGTTTGTATTAACCTTGAAAGGTTGGCAACCAGGTAAGATTTAATATTAAAATTTATTTTAATAATGTACTCTCTAATCATTGATTTACCATTTGTAGGTTTTATTATCAAAGATAGATTTGAAATGAGCCGTTATGCTTATTTATCCAGCCAGCCTTCCATGTGTTTCAGTGGCTTTTGTGAGTGATGTGAATGGTTAGAATGCAATCTGTAGCCATAGTGGTTAATTGGTCCACAGTAAATTTAAATTTATTATGATAAGTAATTTCAGTACTCATATTCTAATATATCCATTGGAGTATGAGTAGAAAGTATTAAAAATTATAATTTTACCTAGAAATAAAAGATTTTAAGCTTTATAATCATTTAGTATTCAGATTGATGGTACATATGTCATTTTAAAAATTACATATATTAATGAAAGCAGATTTACAATGCTTAATGACTATATGAGGTAGTGGTTATTGCTGTAGCCTTTACTTTTACAATTTATCTTTTTTTAATCCTCACAGACAGCATCCCAGTGAGGCCCTCATCATTGATTGGTTTCAGTACTGTGTCTGCCACTTACATGTTTTTGTACTTGAGCAAACACATAAACTTTTATGTACACCAGTTTCCTTATCTTTAGTAGTGTCTGCAGTGTGGAGGTGTGTAATGATTAAATCCATGTAAACATTTTAGAATAGTGGTTAGAGCTCACTAATTAAGAGCATAATTAATATTGGGCATTTTTACTAATTTACTGACTAATCTCCATATGTGAGTACCATACCTACCTTTTAGAGAATACTACTTTCATCTTAGCATTCATTCTCTGGCTTAGGATCATTCATTTGTTTTTATGAAAAATTATTATAAAATTATTTATTTAATCAGCACATATTCATTTATACCTGCTGTATTGCAGGGACTTGGAGGTGGTAGATGAGCAGCAATATAACAGTATAAACGAGGTCACTCAAGGAACTTACACTTCAGTGGCTTTTCAGTATATATCTGATTAGTTGCAGACTTTTTGCCATTACATCTGAAACTGTATATAAGAATCTACCATTTCCCAGAGGGGAGAAGGGAGGAAATGTCAGGGGAAGAGGGGAAGGGTTAGAAGGAACTAGTATAAAGGACATGTGGACAATAATAAGGAGGCGTAGAAGGCAGGAGGGGGGGTGGGCTGGGATGGGGGTAAAGGGCAGAAAACTGTACTTGAACAGCAATTTAAATAAATAAACAAACAAATAAATAAATACATAATCTGCCATCTCAGCATACTCTCCCTCCTGGGAGCATGCCCGCGCCCTTTCTTTCCCCCTCTTTCCCCCCACAGGCATGAATCTCCTAACTCTAAGGGAGCCCCCAATACTTGCAACCAGGGGAGCAACAGGCAACGACAGCTCATCCTGGGCTAGCCCTCTGAACCTGTCTCCAAGGCCTCCTTTTCTCTGACTTCCCAATAAGCCAAAGCAGCCACACTCAAGACTCATTTCTTTCCTGTCACATTTCTACAGAGCCAAAATTGCCTGACTAGGTTCTCTCCTTTTGCTTCTTCTAACCTAGGCCTTTTCTTATTTCACTGTCCGTAGCATTAATAAATACACTTTCAAAATCAAAAAAGAAAATAGTCTACCACTAATTTCCCAAATACACCTTCCCTTTAATGACTTCAGTTAAAGTGATATTGAGGACTTTGGATGTTAGGATTTTGAATACTAATTGGTATGGGGATGGGAACCATAACAGGAAAATTGATCATCAGATTTGTATGAATGAATTTCAGGGAGGAGAGACTAAAGGCATATAAATGATGAAGCTGCTCTAGTGCTACAACTATAAACTGATGAGAGCTTAACATAAAATATGGCAATAGGAATAGGTGCAGTTAAGAAATGAAGAAAAATTAGTATGACTTAGTAACTAAGTGGATATGAGTAGAGTAAGGAATTTAAAATTTAAAAGAAAATGATGTTCCAGAAGTTAGAAAAGATCAATACCAGAGGAGGGTGTGTAGCTAGTTCTATAGATATGTAGGNGACAGCTCATCCTGGGCTAGCCCTCTGAACCTGTCTCCAAGGCCTCCTTCTCTCTGACTTCCCAATAAGCCAAAGCAGCCACACTCAGACTCATTTCTTTCCTGTCACATTTCTACAGAGCCAAAATTGCCTGACTAGGTTCTCTCCTTTTGCTTCTTCTAGCCTAGGCCTATTCTTATTTCACTGTCCGTAGCATTAATAAATACACTTTCAAAATCAAAAAAGAAAATAGTCTACCACTAATTTCCCAAATATAACTTCCCTTTAATGACTTCAGTTAAAATGATATTGAGGACTTTGGATGTTAGGATTTTGAATACTAATTGGTATGGGGATGGGAACCATAACAGGAAAATTGATCATCAGATTTGTATGAATGAATTTCAGGGAGGAGAGACTAAAGGCATATAAATGATGAAGCTGCTCTAGTGCTACAACTATAAACTGATGAGAGCTTAACATAAAATATGGCAATAGGAATAGGTGCAGTTAAGAAATGAAGAAAAATTAGTATGACTTAGTAACTAAGTGGATATGAGTAGAGTAAGGAATTTAAAATTTAAAAGAAAATGATGTTCCAGAAGTTAGAAAAGATCAATACCAGAGGAGGGTGTGTAGCTAGTTCTATAGATATGTAGGTATATAGGTTCTGTATACCTAAAGGTGTGGAACTAGAGGTCAGGGCTGGGTAAGTGGATTTGGAAGCGATCTTTGAATTAGAGGTCATAGTAAATGCCAAGCGGATAACATCACTCCATTATTTCCCAGGTAGTTATTGAACATCTTATATGTACTAGATCCAGTTTACAGAGATAGCATTTACTTACTGTTATAATGGAACTTGTGAGCTTAATAATCACTGATTTTCTGTTCTGTGCCAAGCATCATTCTAGATGCTGGTGAAAATTAAAGTAGTGATAGTTCAATTCCTTATGTTTATAAACCGTACATTATAATGAATGAAAATGAGTAGTAAACAAGTTTTTTTAAAAATCTACAAGTACAGCGAAGGAAGTAAATGTGGTGGTGTCAGTAAATTGGAGGGCTGCTTTAAATAGAGCAATCAGGGGAAGTCTTTTTGAGAAGGCTATGTTTAAGACCTGCTGAGTAAAAAGTTGCCCAACCCGCAAAGATCCAGAGGGTGTGCCCAGCAGAGGACACAAAACATGACCACCACCACCCCACCTTCCCCCTGAGCCAGGTACTAGAGACTTGATGTGTTGTAAGAATAAAAATGGTAAGACAGATTAGTGTGATATGAAATAACAACTGTAGGTAGGTGCCAGATTGCCAGGGTCTTTATAGGCTATATATTGGAAGACAATTGAGGGGCTTTTAATAGAGGAGTTAACATCATCTGAATTACTTAAGAATTACTTATTACTTACTTCGATAAAAATAAGTAGCATGTGCTACAGAAACTAATAAAAGTAGTTACTAACCCATCATAGGAAAGAGTTTATAAGTAAGAAAACAAAGGTATAACAACTAAATTATAAGCAGTATCCCAAGGTTAGGAGGACAAAGGTTGGCCAAAGAGAACTAAAAAAAAAATCTTGCCCTGGCTGTTGTGGTTCAGGGGACCGAGTGCTGGCCCTTGAACCAAAGGGTCACTGGTTTGATTCCCAGTTGGGACATATGCCTGGGTTGTGGGCCAGCTTCCCAGTGGGGGGTGAGCAAGAGACAACCAGGAATTGATGTTTCTCTCCTCTTTCTCCCTCCCTTCCCCTCTAAAAATAAATAAATAAAATCTTTAAAAAAATCTTTTCAGCTGCATCAGATCATACTTAAGGTGAGATAAGCATTTTAAAAGGTTATACAGTAAAGAATACCAGAATGGTGTGATCATGAAAATCCTGTTACATGTGGAACCATTGAACGAAAATGGTATTTTAAGTCTATCAAAGAGGATATTTTACAAAGATTTGGTAACTTTGTTTAAAAACAACATGTATAAAAAGAATTAGACTAAGAATAGCAAGAGACTTCAATTTGTGTATGTCAACTCTAATTGATTGATAGTGGTTTTCTGCAGCTCATTAAGATTTACTGAGTGCATTTTGGTTTACGGAGAAAATTATTCTGATCAAGTGGCAGTGTTTGCCAAATGCTTGGAGAAGGGGCAAGCAGTAAGCTGTAGCACATCTTCCATCCTTAGACTGACTATGTACTTAGTGGAGGACAAAAGTCAATGGCTGGCAGATTTCATCTTATATTCTTTTATAACAATAATACTGTTAAAAGATGAAATGAGCTGTTGTAGGAATTAGTAAATTCTCTCTTAATAAAGTTCAATGAGCAATTTATAAAGAGAATGTAAGGGAATTCTTGAGTCAGAATGGTTACACTTCTAAGATATTTTTCAGTTATGATATTTTTTCTTTCAGGGCCAGAGAAGTAGCATCGTTATATGGTATAAATTAGCTGTTTAAATAGTTAGACCAATATAATTCAGTCAAGCCCACCAGAACGAGAAATATAGTTGAGGTTGTTAGTGTATAGACATGGTCTTCATGTTTTGTTACATTTGCATCCTCTTCCTAAACTATATGTGTGAATACATATAAATATTTATGACTATAAAATGTTTCTTTCTGTTTCTGTTCATTTTTAATGTAATAGATTTGCTATAATGTTGGCTTTAAAGCCAGAGAGCCAGGGTTCATTGTTCAACTGCTGCTTACTAGCTATTTGATAGTAAACAATTTATATAATCTTACTTCTGGAAATTGTTTCATCATCTTAAAAATGGGGATAAAATGTAATCCTCATAGGACTGTTAGGAAGAAAATTGAGATCATGTATATAAAATGCTTCACATTGCCTGGCACATTTTAGCCACTCAGTGATTTTAGTCCATTCAGCCCCTGGCTTTGGCATGTGACTGTAAATTTGAGTATAATAGAAGAACATGTTAGGTAATGGGGAATTAATTGGTTGAATGTTAAACTTGCTTTCATTTGAGAGCTAATTTAAAGTAATTATAAGATTTTTTGATGAGTGATATGATCAAAATGAAACTTACTAAAGATAATTATTACTAGAGGGAAAATGGCTAGGTAGATCTCTCTTGTAGCTAGGTTTTTGTGTTAGGAGTTATATATTTAAAATAGAACTTAAAAGTACTTAAATGTCATGTAATCATTGTGTAGTTAAGGAAACTGAGAACCAGAGTACTTAGTTGCATATTAATAAATTTCAGGCTTCGTACTAGGCTTTGTATCCTAAACGATGGTAACCTGAATGAGATAGAAAGATTACAGTGGCCCAGAGGAGGAAACGGCAGAAGATGGTGGAAACCTCAAAGAGAGAAAATAGTTTAAAATTACACAAACTACAATGTTAGACAACTAGGAAGACTGATACTTGTCAGTTGGTTATTCTTCACTTGGAATTGTAATCTTCACCTACACTTGTTTTTCTACTTCATTCCTCCCACTTTGGACTAATCCTCCCTTTGAAACTTTGATGATTTACATGGCTAAATAAAGCTATTCATCATCCCTCAGGCCTACTAGACCTTTTAGGTTCTTGATATGCATGTTACTTGCCCCTAATTTGATTGTAAACTTCTTTGGTAGAAACCACATTCTTTACTGTGCCAACCCCTTCTGTTTGCATAGTATGTTTTGCTTTTTCATGTGCTTTTTACTCTTTCATTTTATCTCTTACATTTATAGACTTTCTAGAGAATATTTATAGATACATTTATAGAAAATGTTATTTTAAACTGCCTGACATGTTCATGACCAGCATTTTGCCTAAAATGTCAAGTTTCTTTTCTTTGGCATTCTAGGAACTAAGTGTTCTGTACTGGGTCTGTACTTTTCAAGATACAAGATTCATAAGTCTTTTCAGAGTTGTAAGATACTCTACAAGTAACAAAGATGTAGAATGATCTAAAAGAGTAGATCAACTTACGTTCCTGGGAGCTCAGGGCTCTGCAGAATTGTCTCAGAAGACACGATGGAGACTTTTTTTTATTATCGAGATGCCTGGTAAAATGTCATTTGGAATTTGCCAGTGAGGGAGGGGGAAAAAAAGATTGGAAAATTGCTGATCTAATTCAGCCCGTTCATTTTACACATTAGTAAGGAATTATGTCCTAGGGGTTAAATAATTAGCCTAAGATACAATCCAGGATTCTTGATGAAGTCTACTATTAATTCTGTGTTCTTTCTATTCTTACCATGTTACCCTTTTTATGTTTTCTTATAAAGTTTGGTCTGTATTAATGTTTATTAGAACATAATAGCTATGTAATTTCTAACTTTTCCTGAATTCTTCCAGCTGTCCTGTTATAAAAATTTTGATTCTTCCCTAAGAATTTGAAGTAAAAGACAAGAGGGTACACTAAGCCTTTATACTTAACCTTTTCCCTTTCACATTTCATTTTTATTAACCTTACTACTGTAAAAGAGAAAAATCTGTGTTAATATTAGAAACATAGATGGGCCCTGTCCTGAAAGGACAGAAACTAGAAAATTTAGAACTGAAATTTAGAACTGAAACTAGAAAATTTTTATCAGGAATCAGTGCTGTTCAGAGCACAGTAATAGAGAATGTTCACAGTAAGTGGAGAAAGAGGAAGAAAGGACAGCGAGAAAGTAAGAGCCAATAAAACGGTGGTAGGATTACAAGGTTGGAAGTAACAGTGAAGCTGAAGGATCAGTGGTTGTTGAGGTACTAGAGGGACTGAGCCAGAATGTTAGGTAGGGGTCATAGAAAAGGTTGTGAAACTACCCCCCGTCATGTCCTCATCTGTATTCCTGAAACATAAGCTGGTACCTGAGAGTGTAATTGGTGTGCAGCAACATTGTGGACCCCAACCCATGAGAAACTTAAGGCATGGGAGAATACATTGCCTGCTTTCATTTAACAGCCTGCTTCACAAGACAAAAAGGAAGTCCTCTCTCAGGTGACTCACACTGGGGCATGAGTAAGAAGGTCAAGAAAGAGACCCATATTTTAGGGGAGAAATGAAAGAGATGCCTCATAGAAACCGTGGCAGTGAGAAAGATACTGTCTTTTCTATAAAATGATAAAAATGTAAAGATGCAACATCTTAATATAGAACAAGTCATAGGCTAAGAATTTAGAGACATTTTAATTCCCTCTATGCATGAGCTGTCTGACATTGAGCACATTGTTTAATCTGAGATGCTATTGTTTTAATTATAACAGAGCTATAATTTACACTTTTTATGTCTTGCTGATTCCATATTCTATCAACTGACATGTCACATCCTCCTTTGAAGCTACGAGTCTTCTGAGACAGTGGAATATGTGTAATTGTCTACTTTTTTTTCTTACCTCTATTATTTCTTGACCACTCGATACTCTGCAATACTCCTTTTTTTAAAGTGTATCTTATTGATTATGCTATTAGAGTTTTCCCAATTTTCTCCCCCTTAATCCTTCCTCTGCCCTATACCTTCCTACCCTCCAGCGCTCCCCCCCTCTCAGTTCATGTCCATGGATTACACATATAAGTTCTTTGAGTTCTCTGTTTCCTATACTATTTTTTACTTCTCCCCATCTATTGTATGCCTACTTATTATGCTTCTTCCCTGTACTTTTTCCCCCCTATTCCTCCCTTCCCCCCCACTGAAATCTCTCCATGTGATGTCCATTTCTCTGATTCTGTTCCTGTTCTGGTTGTTTGCTTAGTTTTTGTTTTCATTGTTTGTCTTCCTTTTAGGTTCATTTGTTGACAGTTGTGAGTTTGTTGTCATTTTACTGTTCATATTTTTAATCTTTTTCTTAGATCAGTCCCTTTAACCTTTCGTGTAATAAGGGCTTGGTGGTGATGAACTCCTTTAACTTGACCTTATCTGGGAAGCACTTTATCTGCACTTCCATTCTAAATGTTAGCTTTGCTGGATAGATTGATCTTAGATGTAGGTCGTTGCCTTTCAGGACTTCAAATGCTTCTTTCCAGCCCCTTTTTGCCTGCAAGGTTTCTTTTGAGAAATCAGCTGATAGTCGAATGGGAACTACTTTGTAGGTAGTTCCCTCCTTTCCTCTTGCTGCTTTTAGGATTCTCTCTTTATCTTTAATCTTGGGTAAGTTAATGATGAGGTGCCCTGGTGTGTTCCTCTTTGGGTCCAACTTCTTTGGGACTCTCTGAGCTTCCTGGCCTTCCTGGAAGGCTGTTTCCTTTGCCAGATTGGGGAAGTTTTCCTACATTATTTGTTCAAATAAGCTTTCAGTTTCTTGCTGTTGTTCTTCTCCTTCTGGCACCCCTAATAATTCAAATATTGGAATGTTTTGGGTTGTCCCAGAGGTTCCTAAGTCTCTCTTCAATTTTTTGAATTCTTGTTTCTTCCTTTTCTTCTGGATGGATGTTTATTTCTTTCTTTTGTTCCAAATCGTTGCTTTGAGACCTGGTTTTCTTCCTGTCGCTATTGGTTCCCTGAATATCTTGCTTTATTTCACTTGGGGTATCCTTCATTTGTTCTTTTATTTTTTGACCAAGCTCAACCAGATCTGTGAGCATTTTGATTACTAGGGCTTGAAATTCTCCATCACATAGGTTAGCTATCTCCTCATCACTTAGCTCTCTTTCTGAGGCTTTGCTCTGTTCTTTCATTTGGGCCCTGTTTCCTTGTCTTGGTGCAGCTGATGGGGGCAGTGCCTTAGGTATTCACCTGGGCAGGGCAGCCCTCTGTGCTGTGCTGCAGCACTGCCTGTGGGGGGAGGGGCCAGAGGGAACAGTGCAGCTCCCCTCCTTGGCTCTGGCCCACTTTCCAGTGAACTTTTTCAAGTGAAACTGGGAGTTTCTCCCATCTCAGCAACCACTGTAGTCCACAGTCAGCTCTGAGTCTCAGTTTCCTGTTCAGCCAGCCCTGCCCTTGCCAAGGTTTTTCTGAGCCAGCCTAGCCAGTGTCCTCTGCTGCCTCACTGCAGTTTCTCTCAGCCACCCCTGCCCTCAAGGTCCACAGCCTCCTCTTGGGTTCTTACCGGTCTGGTTGTTCTGTTTGACTGTTTCTTTAATTCCTTGGTTGTCAGAGCTCCGTGCAGTGTGATTTTCTGGCACTTCTGGTTGTCCATGATTTTAGGTTGGTTGTTATCCTCCTTTGGTTGTGCGAGGAAGCAAAGGGTTTCTACCTACACCTCCATGTTGGCTAGAACTCTGCAATACTCCCTACAGACTTCAGTTGGTTTTTCACTCTATTTGCCATCATTATGGGGGATTTAAAAATATCTGTGTATCTAAACAACCTATTTAACCTACTGTTATTTCAAGTTTCTTTGAACACTTCAAACCCAGTATACCTTTACTTTTTGTCATTGTAGGAAATAATTGTTCTGAACTTTTAAATTCAATATGCCAAACTTCGACCAAATTTTATTTCCCTAAATAAGATAACTGCACAAAGCACCTGGATTAATACCCTGTAGTGCACATGGTTATGTAGTAAATGATAACTCATGTTATTACTAATGTTCCTCTGGCTCTTTTACTTCGTTACCACTAAGCTAGATATTTGATTAAATGTTTCCATTCCCTTGATCCTTTAAGAAGGGTCTATCACCCCTTACAGATTAGTTTTTACTCTCTTTATTGTAAACCAGTATTACCAACAACCATTGTCTTACTGATGACATGTGACATCTTTCAAACTGGTCTTTATACCATACCCGCTGTGGAAACCCACAACAATAAATCACTTCTACCATCTGTCCAATCTGCTCTAATGTGCTGAATGCTGCTGATATGAATCACCTATTACTATAAATTTGAGTTTCTAACTTGAGCCGGACTTATAAAAGTTGTCCTATTTTTCAGGTTTTTACCTTATTACCAACAACTTTTCTTTCACCTGTCTGTCTAAGTAACGTCTACCCTACCTCAGACCCCTTGGCTTTTTTTTGTTTGTTTGTTCATAATTTTGTTTTATTGTATTTACTTTTTTCTTTATATTATTTTATTTTTTATTTTTTACAGTAAACTTTTGAGGAAGGTATATTTATTGCCATTCTAACGAAGCAGAAACCAAGGCTTTAAGAATTATATAATTTGCAAAGTGCTCCCCCCCATATTTCCAGTGCATACCTAGCATCATACATAGTCATCACAATATTATTGACTATATTGTACTTTACATTCCCATGACTGCTTTGTAACTGCCAATTTGCATTTAATCCTTTCAGCAAAAGGATTAAGTATAAAGGCTTAATGTACCCTCTTGTCTTTTATTTCATCCATTCCCTCAAAGACCCTCCTCTTTGGCAACAACAGGACTCTGTGTATGAGTCTGTTTCAGTTTTGTTTGTTCATTTATTTTGTTCTTTAGATTGCACATATGGGTGAAATTATATGGTATTTGTTGTTCCCTAATTGACTTATTTCGCTGAGTGTAATACCCTCTAGGTCCATCCATGCTGTTGCATATGGTAATATTTCATTTTTTCCTGATTTCGAACATTCTATTGTCTATGTATCCCACTGCTTTTTTTATCCACTCATCTATTGATGGACACTTGGGTTGCTTCCGTATTTTGCCTGTTGTAAATAATGCTCCAGTGAATATAGGGGCACATGTATTCTTTCAAATTAGTGTTTTGGGTTTCTTCAGATACATACCCAGAGATGGAACTGCTCGGACATAGGCAGTTCCACTTTTAAATTTTTGAGGAATTCCACACTATTTTACACAGTGGCTCTACCAGTCTGCATTCCCACCAACAGTGCAAAAGGGTCCCCTTTTCTCCACATCTTCTCCAGCACTTGTTTATTTACTGATGATTGCCATTCTGACAGGTGAGAAGTGATACCTCGTTGTGGTTTTAATTTGCATTTTTCTGATGATTAGTGACCTTGAGCATCTTTTCATATGTCTTATTGGCCATCAGTATGTCCTCTTTGGAGAAGTGTCTGTTCAGGTCCTCTGCCTGCTTTTTGATTGGCGTGGTTGGTTTTATTTGTTTTTGGTGTTCAGTAGTATGAGTTCTTTATAAATTCTGGATATTAACCCTTTATCAAATGTGTCACTGAAGAATGTGTTTTCCCGTTCAGTGGGTTGGTCTTTTGTTTTGTTGATGGTTTCCTTTACTGTGCAAAATCTTTTTACTTTGATGCAGACTCATTTGTTTATATTTTCTTTTGTTTCCTTGACCCAAGGAGATATGTCAGAAAAAAAATATTGCTAATGGAAATGTCACAGATCTTACTATGTTTTCTTCTAGGAGTTTTATGATTTCAGGTCTTATATTTAAGTCCTTAATCCATTTTGATTTATTCTTGTGTATATGGAGTAAGAAAGTGTTTCAATTTTTTGCAAGTATCTGTCCAGTTTCCCCAGCACCGTTTATTGAATAGGCCATCTTTACCCCATTGTATGGGTTTTTTTCCTGGGCCCTCTATTGTGTTCCATCAATTTGTATTTGTCTTTTTATGCCAGTACTGTGCTATTTTGATTACTATAGCCTTGTGGTATAGTTTGATATGTAACCTGATACCTCTAATGCTGTTCTTCTTTCTCAAGAGGCTATTGCTGAGGCTATTCAGAGTTTTCTTTTTGTGGCTTCATATAAATTTTGGGATTATTTGTTCTACTTCTGTACATCATTGGTGTTTTGATAAGGAATTGCATTGAATCTGTAGATTGCTTTCCATACTGTGGACATTTTAATGATGTTAATTTTTTGTGAACACAATATATGCTTCCATTTATTTGTACCCTCTTTAGTTTCTTTCTTCAGTGTCTTATAATTTTCTTAGTGTGAGTATCCTACCTCTTTGGTTAAATTTATTCCTAGGAATTTTTTTTTTGATGCAATGTAAATGGGATTGTTTGCTTACCTTCCCTTTCTGGTAGCTTCTTGGTGTAAAAAAATGCCACTGATTTCTGAATATCAATTTTGTTATCTTGCTACTTTACTGAATTCATTTATCAGTTTTAGTAGAGTTTAGTAGACTCTTTAGGGTTCTCAACATGCAGTATTGTCATCTGCAAATAATTAGTTTTCTTCTTCCTTTCCAATTTAAAGCCGTTTATTTCTTTTGGCCTGATTGCTGTAGTAGCTTGAATTCCATTACTGTGTTGAGTAAGAGTGGTAAAAGTGAACATCCCTGTCTCATACCTGACCTTCAAGGAAACACTTAGTTTTTCTCTATTGAGTACGATGTTGGCTGTGGGCTTGTCATATGTGGCCTTTACTATGTTGAGGCATGTTTTCTCTATTCCCGCTTTGCTGAGAGTTTTTATCATAAATGGATACTGGATTTTGTTAAATGCATTTTCTGCTTCTATTGATGTTATCATGTGGTTTTTATCCTTCAGTTTACTTATGTGGTGTATCTCTTTAATTGACTTGCAAAGATTGTAGCAATCTTGCATCCCACGGACAAATCCCACTTGATCATGTTGTATCATCTCTTTCCTGTATTTCTGAATTTTGTTTGCTTATATTTGTTGAGGATTTTTACATCTATGGTCATCAGGAATATTGGCATACAGCTTTCTTTATTTGTCATGTCTTTATCCAGTTTTGGAATCAGGATAATGCTAACCTCATAAAATGAATGTGGGAGTTCTCATATTTTAATAACATAAGGATAGATATTTGTTCTTCTTCATATGTATGGTGAAGTTCACCTGCGAAGCCATCTAGTCCCTGACTTTTTTTTTCTGAGACTTTTTTTGATTTACTGCCTTGATTTCATTAGTGGTAATCAGCTTGTTCAGATTTTCTGTTTGTGATTTGGTTTTAGAACATTGTTTCTAGGAATTTATCCATTTCTCATAGATTGTCCAGTGTGTTGGGATATAGTTGTTCGTAATATTTTTATAATTCTCTATTTCTGTGGTGTCAGTTGTTACTTCTTGTTCATTTCCAATTTTATTTGGGACCTCTCTCTTTCTGGATGAGTCTGGTTAATGGTTTATCAATCTTGTTTATCTTTTCAAAGAAAGAGCTCTTGTTTTCATTGATCTTTTGTGTTTTTTCAGCTCTATTTTATTTACCTCTGCTCTGATCTTTATTATTTCCTTTCTTCTACTGACTTTCGACTTTGTTATTCTTTTTGTGGTTAGATTTTCTATTTGAGATTTTTCTTGCTTCTTGAGGTAGACCTGTGTAGCTATGAATCTCCCTCTTAGACCTGCTTTTGCTGTATCCCATAGATTTTTGTGTTGTTGTGTATTTATTTTCATTTGTCCAACGTAATTTTTTATTTCTTTCTCAATTTCACTATTAACCCATTTACTGTTTAGTAACATAGTATTTAGCCTCTATGTATTTGTTTGTTTTCCAAGGGTTTTTTTGTTTGTTTGTTTTGGGTTTTTTGTTGTTGTTTTGCAATTTCTAGTTTCATACCATTGTGGTCAAAGATGTTTCATATGATTTCAGTTTTTTTAATATATTAAGACTTGTTTTATGTCCTATCAGGTGGTTTGTCCTCAAAAATGCTCCTTTTGCACTTGAAAAGAGTATATACTCTAATGCATTGGAGTGAAATGCTCTGAAAATATCAGTTAAATTGATTTGGTAGTGTTTTGTTTAAGGCTGCTTGCTTCTTTTTTGATTTTTATGTCTGAAAGAACTATCCATTGATGTCAGCGGGGTGTTAAAATCCCCTAGTATTACTGTCGATCTCTCATTTTGTGTCCATCAAGATTCACCTTTTACATCTACATGCTTTTGTGTTGGGTGCATGTGTGTTTACAGGGGTTATTTTGTTTGTTGGGTTGATTTCTTTATGTAATGTCCTTTTTTTGTTTCTTATAGCCTTTGTTTTGAACTCTGTTTTGCCTGATATATGTATTGCTACCCCACCTTTTTAAAAAAATTTCCATTTGTGTGAAATATCTTTTTATATCCTTTTACTTTCAGTCCTTGTGTATCTTTTGTTCTGAGGTAGGTCTCTTTTAGAAAGTATGTCTATGTGGGTCTCATTTTCTTATCCATTCAGCTACTCTGGGTCTTCTAATTGGAACATTTGTGCCATTTACCTTTAAAGTGATTATTGATAGGTATGTATTAATTGGCTTTTTATTTTTATAATTATGTTCCTCTTTTTCTTTTTTCCTTTCTTCTTAAAGAAGACCCTTTAACATTTGTAATACTAGTTTGGTGGTAATGAACTTCTTTAGCTCTTGTCTCAGATGCTCTTTATTTCATCTTCAATGTATGATAGCTTTACTGGGTAGAGTAGTCTTGGTTGTAAGTAATTCCTTTTCATCTCTTTGAATATTTCATGCCAGTTTGTTCTGGCTTCCATAGTTTCTATTGAGAAATCAGCTGTGACATTGTTTATGGAGCTCCTTTGTGGGTAGCTAACCACTTTTCTTTTGCTGCTTTGAACAATAAAGAATCTCCCTTCGTCTTTATTGTTTATTTTATTTGTCTTGGTGTGTGCCTCTTTGGGTTCATCTTGTTTGGGACTCTGCTCTTCCTGGACTTTTATGTCTATTTCCTTCACCAGGTCAGAGAAGTTTTCCATCGTTATTTCTCCAGGTAGAGTCTTGATACCTTGCTCTGTCTCTTCTCCTTCTAGTTCCCTTATGATGCAGATGTCATTGTGCTTTGTTCTGTCTCAGAGGTCCCTTAGACTATCATTATTTTTTTAATTCTTTTTCCTTTTTGCTGCTCTGATTGGGTGTTTTCTGCTATGTTGTATTTCAAATGACTGATTGGATTCTTTGCTTCATCTAGCCTACTCTTGATTCCTTCTAGTGTATTCTTCATTTCTGACTGGTTCTTTTTTTACAGTTTCTGTGTCCTTTCTATTATTTACTCTCTCTTTGTTTAAGTTGCACTGAGTTCACCTATTTTCCTCCTAGTTCCCTGAGCATCCTCATAATCAGTGTTTTGAACTCCGTATCTGGTAGCTGCTTACCTCCATTTCTTTTAGTTCTATTTTGAGGGATTTCTCCTGTTCCTTCCTTAGGGGCATGCTTCTTTGTTTACCCACTTTGCCAATGAAACTTCTGCTGTAATAGATTCTGAACAAGCCACATTGCATATAATGTCCGATACAATCCTGTCAATAATTCTATGAGATCTGTACAGGTATTATTACTGTTTGGGGGTTACTGACTTTAAGTAACTATTTTCAGGCCGCAAACTTTGGTAATAACACAAGTGTCTGGCACCAAAGCCAAACCTATCTGAAGCCAAAGTCTGTGTTCTTCATAATAATAGGTTAACTTGTCTCTGTGTTTCCAATCTATCCTTCTGCTAGTGTAGATTTTCTTAAGGGCATATCATCATCATCATTATCATCATAGCTGACATTTATTAAGAAGTAGTTACTAACTAAAGATGTTTTACACAAAGGAAACCATCAACAAAACGGAAAGGCAACCTCCAGAATGGGAGGAAATATTTGTAAATTATCTGGTAAGGGATTAATATTCAAAATATATAGTATTCAAAATATATAAAGAGTTAACACAACTCTATAGCAAAAAGCAAACAATTCAGTTAAAAAATGGGCAGAGAAACTGACTAAAGATTTCTCTAAAGAGTACATGTAGCCCTGCCTGGTGTGGCTCAGGGGATTGAGTGCGGGCCTGTGAACTAAGGGGTCACCAATTCAATTCCCAGTCTGTGCACATGTCTGGGTTATGGGCCAGGCCCCTTGTGGGGGGCACGTGAGACACAACCACACACTGATGTTTCTCTCCCTCTCTCCTTCCCTTCCCCTCTCTCTAAAAGTAAATAAATAAAATCTTTAAAAAATAAAAGACTGCATCTGAATGACCAGCTAGTACATGAAAAGGTGTTTAACATTACTAATCATCTGTGAAATGAAAATCAAAACCACAATGAGATATCATATCACACCTATTAAAATATCTACATCAAGCCCTGGCTGGTGTGGCTCAGTGGATTGAGCGCTGGCCTGCGAACCAAGGGGTTTCTGGTTTGATTCCCAGTCAGGGCACATGCTTGTGTCACGGGCCAGGTCCCCAACAAGGGCCACATGAGAGGCAACTACACATCCATCTTTAAAAGAAAAATGGCTACATCAAGAAGATGAGATAAGCATAGACGAGGATGTAGGCAAAAACCCTTGTACACTACTGGTAATAATGTGAATTGGTGCAGCCACTATGAAAAACAGTATAGGAGTTCCTCAAAAATTAAAAATGCAAAATACAACTACCATATGACCCAGCAATTTTACTCCTAGGTATATATCCAATGGAAATGGGAACGGATATTGAAGCAGTAGCTGTAGCCCCACATTCATTGTAGAATGATGCACAATATCCAAGATATGTAAACAGTTTAGCATCCATCAGCGGATGAGTGGATAAAGAAAGTGTTATATGTGTACATTCCTACACACACACAAATACTAAACTGTGAAAAATGAAAATGCTGCCATTTGTAACAACATGGATGGGCCTTAAGGACTTTATGCTAAATAAGCCAGATCAATAAAGACAGATACTGATACTGTATGATAGCACTTTACATATAGAATCTAAAAGCAAACAAACAAGACAGTAGAAAGTGTTTATCAGGGCTTAGGAGGGTAAGGAGGAGTTGGTTAAAAGGTATAACTTTCAGCTACAGAAGGTCTAAACCTATAATGTATAGCATGGTGACTCTAGCCGATAACATTATATAAATGAAATTTGCTGAGACTAGAACTTAAATATTCTCACCAAATATATATTTTTCTGTATATAGTATTTGAGGTGATGGATGTGTTAATTAATTAGATAAGAGGAATCCTTCCAAAATGTTTATATACCTCAAATCATTGCAATGTACCCTTTAAATATTTTTATTCATTTTTATGTAACCTGCTAGTTACTAGAGGGATATGTCAGATTGTTGTGTGTGATACAGTTTTTCAAAGCTTGGAATCAAATTGGACGTTGCACCCTTATCTCTTTTTTCTGTGGTAAAAATCAGTGGTTGAAACCCGATTTAGCAAAGATGTGATGTCATCAAAAGGAATGTGGTGCATTCTAATGTTGAGTATTTCTTTTGGTGTGCCACACATGTTACCATGTTTCCTTTGTAAAGTTAAAATATCTCCATTCTCCTGGAGTTTCTCAAGAACAATTTGGGAACTTCCATCTCCCTTGTGCTTCAGTTCTTTTTATGCTGGATGTGTACTGTGTGTTTTAGATTGTAGCACATGTTTTAAGTTGTTGCTCTCTTTCTCCTCCTGCATGTATGGCATCTTGATTAAATGTTTCTTGCCTTTTTATATTCACTTTTAGGCCTTGCAGAGGCTTCAGAAAAACCATTCAGATTTCTTAGGTCTACCAGAGCGTTCTCTTTGATCCTGTGTTCAGATTCATGGTGACAGAATAAAACACAAGTTGGGACAGTTTGCCAGTACTGCCAATCAGTACTTAGCTCATACCACTCATCTATTTTGGTGATTTGTTACCCTCAGGGTTTGACATTACCTACAAACATGCTTTTCTGTATAAAAACTGACCTGCTTCTTCTGGAAAATTGCCAGTAAATGAGCCATTACACTCGCAGTTTAAATTCACTAAGTATTGCTGGCTTCTAGTTATATAGAAGATACTTGGCTTTTCAGATGCTGTACCCTGCTTTATCTGTCCAGATCACACTGGATGTTAGGGTTTAAAGTAGGAGTGAAATAAGCCAGGTGTTGAAAGACAAATACCGTATGATCTCACCTTTAACAGGAAGCTAAACAACAAAACAAACAAGCAAGCAAAATATAACCAAAGACACTGAAATAGAGAACAGGCGGACAATCACCAGAGGGGAGAGGGGAGGGAATTTCAGGGGAAAAGGGGAAGGATTTACAGGAACAAGTATAAAGGACACATGGACAACTAAGGGGGGTGGAAATGGGAAGGAGGTGGGGAGCACTGGGGGTGGGCCTGGGATGGAAATAAAAGAAAGCTGTACTTGAACAATAATTTAAAAAATAAAGTAGGGTTGGGGTTCCATGAAACAGTGTTATCATTACTAACATAAAATATCTTACTCTGCTCTAGATCACAGCTATCACCTCCTAAAATTGTGTAGGGAACAATGCAAAATTGTTTAACAAAATTTGAAAAGCTTTATACCTAAAACTTTATTACAAAACTCCAAGAAAACTAGCCTAAGGCTTTGAGATACCCTTTTATCCCAAATCTCAAGATTTTTCTAACATACTTCAGTTTGAAGCGATATAGAGGAAGTAGAGAAATGAGTCGACATGTGAGTTTTACCAGAGTGGCTAGAATAAATGCAAGAGAGGTAATGGACCTCCTGTCATCCAGGGAAAGATACAATATTATTTTAGCAGCACAAAAGTATAAGAACTTCTAACAGGTATTGATTCCACCCACATCTATATCCCTGGCATCTGCTTTCTTTATAACAAGTCTTCCTCCTCCAGTCTAAAACAGTATAATCTAATTTACCAGTTACTGGTTTAATTATTTATTCCATTTATTTCCCAAAATAACTGTTTCCAAAATAGTTAAACTTTTAACTTGAATAGAATTTTATAGTACTCACACCCACCCATTTTATATACCATTTGCTGATCTTAAAATAATTATACTCATGCTTCCCCTTTTGTGACAAGTATTCTCTCCCATAGTGATATGCATCAGAGAAGAGAAATGAGGTGGAGGCCCTGGGCTCATATATTCACTGTCATAAATGTCTTTTTCTAGTCCTTTTCCTGACTCACTATGAGACCCTCTAGCATATTGTGTCTTGGATCATGTTTTTCATGTTCTCTTTTATAAGTGTTTCCCGTATTCATTTGTATCGACTAGTTTTATTTAAAGACAAAAGGTTTTTTATTAAGTGTACTAAGAGCTTATATAAAATATATAAGTTCATAAATCTAAAGTTGTTATTTGAAAGAAGTAATGTATTACTTTACTGCACCTAAAGGGAAAAACAGCCTCTTGTGGGTGGTCTGCAAAATCATGAAAAACAAAGTAAGTGTGGTACTTTATAATTAAAATGTATGTAGATTACAACACATATATAGAGAGAGAAAGGTCAGTTTATGGCTTGGACCCCCTCCCCCATTTATAAACTGGATTCTTCTAGTGAATTTAATAATTGATTATTAAAACTTTAAATACGTTTTTCTACTATTTGAGCATCATTTTCAGTGACTACAGAGTATTCCCTCATATGAATATGGTATAATAACTTACCCTGGTTTTTGGATATTCAAGTTCTCGCTTTGTGCTATTTTTTGTTGTTGTAATAAATGAACACCTTTTTATATAAACCTTAATATGAATTTCCCTTTTCCTCCCTACCTAAAGACCCCTGCTGTCACTGGCCCTAGGACCTAATGGTATTCTTTTGAACATTAGGGACCTAGTGTTCCTAAAGTGTTTATTAGCACAGTGTGTAGCACACCGTAAGTACAAAATAAATACTGTTGACAGTCTTTCCCTGACTCAACATTGAGACAAGGAAATAAGGGTTGAAATGATTCTTTCAGGTGTGCACTGAGATCTTTTAGCAATATCACAGCAAGGGATACCCAATGGCGGAGGAAAACCTGAAAGGTTACGGCTGTGGGTGAAAAGAGTTTCTGTAGTCATTGATTCGTGTTGGCCATTTCCAGTTGTATATTCCTTATATAAAAGGAATATCTCAGCTAGAGACTGCTGGGATATACATTTTTTCTTTTGAGTAAAAATGTACACATTTGTTAAAGTAATAAATATGAGAAATGTTGAAAAGCACTCTTTAAAATAGTGTGATCATTGTGTATGTTACCTTTGTGTATTGCATTTGTATTTTATATTTTTGTGATATTTCATTCACCTATGTTTCCAATGATGTCTTCTCTGTTTTCTTTTATTTTTTTTTAAATCATCCTAGTCACGTGAACTGGAAATTTCAGTTTATTGGCGTGATTGGCGGTCTCTGTGTGCTGTAAAATTTCTGAGGTTAGAAGATTTTTTAGACAACCAGCGGCATGGCATGTGTCTCTATTTGGAACCACAGGGTACTTTATTTGCAGAGGTAATAAATGTATTTTATTAAACATGCTTAAGTACAGTTGAAATATATATCTAGGCAGCAGGATGTAGAAGAGGAAAGGGCATTGGGGTGAACAACAGACAACTTGAAATTTTGGCTCAACTCTGCCCCTGAAAAGGCATACGAGACAAATAACTTATCCTCTCCAGGTCCGTTTTCTCAGAGGGGGTTAGACTATATTATATCTGAGCTTCTCTTAAGTTTTCAGAACTCAAAAATGTAGTGAATTTCATGAACCATAAGTCCAGTGCTATATTCATATCCACTTCCATTTTCTTCACTGCAGGTTACCTTTTTCAATCCAGTCATTGAAAGACGACCAAAACTCCAACGACAAAAGAAAATTTTTTCAAAACAACAAGGTAATTACCAAGAAATCAAATACTAAGTGTTTTGGTATTTTTTAAGTATAGAAAATCTACATACTATTTTAAAAGTGACATCTAGTTTTGCTTTTTAAAATTTTTTCATTCATTTATTTCTGACTTTTTATTAAGGAACGTTTCAAACATATCCGTAAGTAGAGAGGCTAGCACACACAGTGTACTGTCACTCTGCTTCAACAGTAGACAGCTGCTGGCCGATTTTGTTTCATCTGCATCTCATTCTCTCACTACTTCCTCAGGTTATTTGAAGCAAATGCAGACATCGTATTGATTTGTACTGAACTATTACAGTTAGTATCTGTGAAAGATAAGAGTTCCTTTTTAAACCTCAACTACATATCATTACTAGATTTTAAAAGAAGTTTCAACTTATTCAACTTATAAGTTTTCAACTTATTTCATTTTATTTATTTTTAAAACTTTTGCAGCTGTATTGTGCTAGCCTTTATAACAAATAGTTAACTATTTTTTAAATGACAGATTTTGTTTATTCATGAATTATAAACCAATGAATATGAATTTTTTAATTATAGCTTTTGGTAATACTAAAAAATTTCTTGTTCTGGTTTCTCTTTTCACGATATCCATAGGCAAAACATTTCTTAGAGCCCCTCAAATGAATATTAATATTGCTACCTGGGGAAGGCTAGTGAGAAGAGCTATTCCTACAGTAAATCATTCTGGCACCTTCAGTCCTCAAGCACCTGTGCCTCCTACAGTGCCAGTGGTTGATGTACGCATCCCTGAACTAGCACCTCAGACTAGGTATGTGCTAAGATTTTTGAACATTGCTTTTATAAAATAATTTTTGTGATATTTGTACCTGTTGGTTACAATAGACCTAAAAAAATCTCATTTTTCCAAATAGCATTTTGAAATTAGTGTTCTTATTTTTAAAAATTAAAATTGTTTGCTTTAATGGTAAAGCTGTTTAAATATGTATATTTTTGATAACTTTTTTTTGTGAATTATTTTATCTTCTATAAGTGATTCTACAGTAACCAAATTGGACTTTGATCTTGAACCTGAACCTCCTCCAGCCCCACCACGTGATTCATCTCTTGGAGAAATAGATGAATCTGATGAGTTAAGAGATGTGGATACACCAGGACAGGTAAGGCATTTTAAACCTTGTATTTTCACCATGCGAATCACCAGCAAAAGCATCATAATGAGTGAGGTGTACATTTTCAGTTATTTAAAAGTTATCTGAGTTTTCTGCCCTTGTGAGTGAAACATGAAAACCTCTGGATGCTTGTGGGCTAGTACCGATAGAATAGGCTGCTGACTCTGCTAGGAGGAAAGTAGGAGCATGGTTGGCATTAGATGACAACTACCTGAAACACTCTTCATCTTCTGGCTTGGTTAGCATGATTTCTGAATGTGCGTTGAAGATGACAACAATACATGCATTTTTCACGTACTTTTTTTTTTAATATTTTATTTATTTATCTTTAGAGGGGAAGGGAAGGAGAGAGGAAGAGAAACATCAATGTATGGTTGCTTCTTGTGCATCCCCGGCTGGGAACTGGCCCCTGCCAAGAACTGGCCTGCAACCCAGGGATGTGCCCTGACTGGGAATCGAACCGTGATTGTCTGGTTCACAGGCCCATGCTCAATCCACTGAGCTACACCAGCCAGGGCTCACGTACTTTAGATAAGTGAGATGTAGAATTAATCGTCTTAGAATGAATATTCAATATCTGAATTTTATTTTCCTCACTCGTGTTTATATTGGCTTTTGACATTTTTACTTTGTCTTTAACAAATAAGTTATTTTCTTTACTATTTCTATAATTTCATGAATACTTCATATTTTACAGGATTCAGAAACTGTTTTTGATGTTGAAAATGACAGAAATAGTATACTTCCAAAATCTCAATCTGAATATGAACCTGATATTTCTCAGTCAGGCCTAGAATATAGTGGTATCCGAGAACTTGAGGATAGAAGGTAAAGAATATGTACATCTTTGCTACTACATTTTTGGCCTCATACTTGTGCCTTACTGTTAATTGACTTTACTATTTTCAGATCTCAACAGATGTTTCAGTTTAATCTACAGGACTTCAGATGTTGTGCTGTCTTGGGTAGAGGACATTTTGGAAAGGTAATTTCTTAAATTTTCTTGGAATATCTACCAAAGTAATAACTCAAATGGGAAATAAGTATTTCAATTTCATTGTAGGTGCTTCTGGCTGAATATAAACACACAAATGAAATGTTTGCTATAAAAGCCTTAAAGAAGGGAGACATTGTAGCCCGAGACGAAGTAGACAGGTAAGTGTTTTAAAAATAAAATTGTTTATTTTTATGAAGTTGTGACTTAATGGCATGAAAATTCATGTGTAAATACAACAGCAAAACTTTGTTTTTGTAATACTATGTGAGGAAACTAAATGAGTTAATGTGTCTATACTTGACATAAGATAGACAATAATTAAATACTATTTTTCTTTTCAGCCAACTCCTCCTTTTCCTCCTATGACAATTTACGGGTTAGGGGACACCAAGGAAAGATGATGAAATTTTTAAACTAATTCTGTTAAGTTTTTTATGGTTGGAAATAAAGTGTTTATATAGTATAGGAAATGTTAGTCTTCTGTGGTTGAGGGAGGCTATTTCCCATATCATAAGTCATAAAATGTCAGTATAGATAATGTGCAGTTAATTGAATGGTTAGTATATCCTACTTTTAAAAATGCACCTCTATTTTTTAAATGATATTGGTGACCATACTATCTTATCTTCCTGGGCTTGATAACTATAAATTGATATGTGTACGTCTATATGTACAGTTATTAAAATCCAAGGACTTCAGGACTGATATTGTAATTAGGTCAGAGAATATTATTTTTTAATGTATTTTATTGATTACGCTATTACATTTGTCCCATTTTCCCCTCCTTTACTCCCCTCCACGCTGCACCCCCCCTCCCACCCACATTCCCCACCTTTAGTTGATGTCCATGTGTCATACATAATTTCTTTTACTTCTACATTTCCCATACTATTCTTGCCCTCCCCCCATCTGTTTTCTACCTACCATCTATGCTACTTACTCTCTGTACCTTTTCCCCCTCTCTCCTCCTCCCACTCCCCTGTTGCTAACCCTCCATGTGATCTCCATTTCTGTGATTCTGTTCCTGTTCTAGTTGTTTGCTTAGTTTGTTTTTCTTTTTGTTTTAGGTGTAGTTGTTAATAATTGTGAGTTTGCTGTCATTTTACTGTACATTTTTTTCTTAGATAAATCCCTTTAACATTTCATATAATAAGGGCTTGGTGATGATGAACTCCTTTAATTTGACCTTATCTGGGAAGCACTTTGTCTGCCCTTCCATTCTAAATGAAAGCTTTGCTGGATAGAGCAATCTTGGATATAGGTCCTTGCCTTTCATGACTTGGAATACTTCTTTCCAGCCCCTTCTTGCCTGTAAGGTCTCTTTTGAGAAATCCGCTGACAGTCTGATGGGTACTCCTTCGTAGGTGACTGTCCCCTTATCCCTTGCTGCTTCTAGGATTTTCTCCTTCATTTTAATCTTGACTAATGTAATTATGATGTGCCTTGGTGTGTTCCTCCTTGGGTCCAACTTCTTTGGGACTCTCTGGACTTCCTGGAAATCTATTTCCTTTGCCAGATTGGGGAAGTTCTTGTTTATTAATTTGTTCAAATAATTTTTTCACTTGCTCTTTCTCTTCTCCTTTTGGTACCCCTATAATTTGGATGTTAGAACATTTAAAGATGTCCTGGAGGTTCCTGAGCCTCTCCTCATTTTTTGAATTCTGTTTCTTTATTCTTTTCTGATTGGATGTTTCTTTCTTCCTTCTGGTTCACACTGTTGATGTGAGTCCCAGTTTCCTTCCCATCATCATTGATTCCCTGTATATTTTCCTTCATTTTACTTAGTGTAGCCTTCATTTTTTCATCTAATTTGTGACCAAATTCAACCAATTTTGTGAGCATCCTGATCACCAGTGTTTTGAACTGTGCATCTGATAGGTTAGCTACCTCTTCATCACTTAGTTGTATTATTTCTGGAGTTTTGATCTGTGCTTTCCTTTGGGCCATTTTTTTTTTGTCTTGATGTGCCTGCTATGTAGTGAGGGGTAGAGCCTTAGGTGTTCATCAGGGCGGGCAACCTATGTCCCTGGGTTGTGATGCTGTAGGTGGGGGAGGGGTTCAAGAGGGAACAATGGTGCTTGCTTCACTCCCTGCCAGATTCCAGTCACTTCCCCTGCTACCCACAATCAAATTGGGCCCTTCTTGTGCTGATTCCTGTGTGGGTGAGTTTGTGTACATTCTAGGGGGACCCTGTGCGTCTCTTCCATGAACTTTTGTGTGAGGCTGGGAGTTTCTCCCACTGTGGCCTCCAGGTGTTTTCAGTCAGTGGTTTGAGGCTTTATTTCCTTGTGCTCTGTCCCTCTCCCTCTTCCCCCCCACCCCCGCCTGGTTTATCTGTGCACGAATGTGGGACTGCTGGTCTGCTGGCCACTGCCTTGCTGGCCAGCTGCAACCGAGTGCCCTGCCCCAGAATCCACTGCCAGCTACCACCTTGCCGCACGAGTCCTCTCCACCCTGGCCGTCTATCTCTACCCCTCCTACTGGTCTGGATGAATGTGTCTTCTTTAACTCCTTGGTTGTCGGACTTCCATACAGTTCAATTTGCTATGAGTTCTGGTTGTTTTTTGTTTTTAAATTGTTGTTGTCCTTCTTTTGGTTGTGCGAGGAGGCACAGTGTGTCTACCTACGCCTCCATCTTGGCAGGAAGTGAGAATAGTATATTTTTTAAAGACTATCTCAAGTAGGGTGATTAAATATGGAAAAATTATATAACAAATAGAATATTTGTTACAAAAGAGGCTTTCATTTGATACATAGATTAGTATTTTTCTTTTTTAATTTATTTTTTCTATTAGAAGTAGTATTTTTCTTGAATCACTAGTAAGCATAAGTTAATATTAATGGAAGACAACCCTATGTAATAAAAAGAGCCTGGGACTGTGAGTGAGCAGACTGACTTCCCTAGTTCTGATTGTTTCTCCTGAAGTAATGATTTGACCCCAGGGCCATTATTTGAGTATCTTTGAGCCTCTGTTAATCCACGTATTTTAAAAATGAAATTCTTGGTAATACTTGCCCTACTGAATTGTATTAAGTGCCATATAGATGTACCAAATTGGGTTTTTTTCCCCTATGAAATGTGAAGTTTTCAGAATTATGATAGAGCCTAAAAGATGAGGATTTCCTTTATATACATTTTTTTCTTTTCAGATTTGTCTATTTTTTACCTCTCATACTCCTCGATGATGTCAAAATAAACTTTCTTGATAGCTAAAACTACTCAGAAAGGATTTTGCTGAATATTTGCGAACTATTATGAACATCGTATTACATGCTTAGAAATCTGAATCTGTGTGTATGTGTTTTGTCCTCACCTGAGGACATCCTGATGGATTTTTTTTTTTTTTTTAAGAGAGAGGGGAAAGGAGGTGGTGGGGGGAGAGAAACATTAACTGGTTTCCTCTTGCTCCTCCACTAGAGCCCAAACCCACAGCCCAGGCCTGTCCACTGACTGGAAACAGATAATGTGACCTTTTGGTTTACAGGAGCGTACTCCAACCAACTGAGCCACACTGGCCAGGGCTAGAACTATATTTTTATGTTATATAAGTAATTGGTTAAAGCAAACCTCTCAAAGTCAGATTGTTTATAATTACAGTAATAATAGAGTCAAATATTTCCTTTTTCTGGAAGAATGTTTGCTTTGTTTCGGATCCATAAAGAGTAAATTCATGTTTCCTAAAATATAGGAAATTGGTATGACATCTTTTAATTCTGTTGGCTTACATAGGTTTATATAGCTTTCTGCTGTATTGTAAACTATTGAGCCAGGTCTCTATAAGAAAAACCTTTCTAATTAAATCAAAAAAGGATAATATTAATACAGCTATGAAAGAAGAATGTTGCCCTGGCTGGCGTAGCTCAGTGGATTGAGCACAGGCCTGTGAACCAGAAGATCACGGTTCGATTCCAACTCAGGGCACATGCCTGGGTTGCAGGCCGGTTCCCTGCAGGCCAACTCCCAGCAGGGGACGCACGAAAAGTAACCATACATTGATGTTTCTCTCCCTCTCTCCTTCCCCTCTAAAAATAAATAAATAATTAACTCTTTAAAAAAAAGAGAGAGAGAGAGAGAGAGAGGCATAGTCGTCTTCTTTGAAAAAAAAAGAAGAATGTCCATGTCAGAGAATGGAGCTTTAGCCAGAACCCAAGCCATTATCCCCACAGAAGATTAATTCAGCCCTGGTAAAAAGTTGATGAGTGATCCTTCTCATCTAACTTTAGTTATAAATTCACATAGTCAGTAGCATGGAAGTAAAATAATCTTCAATAGAACTTGTACAAAAACAAATGGAAAATTTGGAGTGAGAAATTAGAGAAATTTGAGGAAAGCAGCAAAAAAGGAGCAGTTAGAGGAAGTCAAGAAAAAAATAATTTAGAAAATAAAAAATAGAACAGCATTATTTTTAAAGTAATATATAGTACTTGCAAGTCCAAATAATAAGCAACTTAGACTGGTGAAAACTAAGCAGAATCCTTTATGTTCACTTTCTAAATTATCTTTCTTTAGTCTGGATTTTACTGTTTTACTTAGGAAACTGACAGAAAAATTCCAAATTAACTTCTTTTTAAATGAAAACAAATTATGGACTAACTCTAAAATTATTCAATTCATATTCAAAGGTAACGTTTTTTTACCTACCATTAGTACAACTTTCTCTCTGGAGTCCCATCCTCCCCCAATCCAGAATAAGAATGTTAAATTTATGTGATTATAATGCTTCCTTTCTCAGCCTCCTTTTCTTACTGGTTCCTATTGGTTCCTATTTCAAGACAACAAAACAGTGTTGCAAATGTACAATAAAAGCTCCACTAACCATACTCTGTACAAATATAGTAAGGGTAAGGTCTTAGGGTTCAATCATAAGACCTTAGCCTTACTAATTATGTAGTTTTTCAGTAACCAAAATGTTTATATAAGTTTTTAAGTTTTTGGCATATCTAATAATGACTGAACTCTGAAGAAAGTACACAAAAAAGTGTTAGAATGGGATGTTAATCAGGGAAAGAAAACATAAATATACTAGTTATGTTAATAAAAGAGGCTACATGCATGTTTAAATTTAAAATAAACGATACAGATAATAGCAGTCCATAGAAAGGGAATATCATGGTGTACCAATGGATTTAGGGTAAGACCTTATAAAGGAGACTGGATTTTTGCTATTGTCACAATTTGGGTCTAAAGGGGACCTTTCTTCTTGATCTAATAGTTGAAGATGTCTATCCAGTTCTCATCAAAGAATTCCTAAGAGTGGCATTAAAACTATTTTAAGGGCCATTTAGATCATTGATCCTTGGTCTTTTATACCATTTATGTGTTCAAAACAGGCCTAATACCTATAATGTATTAGTAATTTGCCCATAAATATAAACCAAAGGCAGTGAAGAGACCGTGGTTGTCTTCTACTTGAGCCAAAATATATTACCAGTTTATTTCATCTGAATACCTACATTACCCAAAGTTTAGACTGACTTAGTAAATCAGTTTTAGAATCTATCATCTAGATCTTGCCCAGTTGGGCATTATTTTCCAGTGAACTTAAGTGGTGATAAAAGTTAAAGCTATTAACTTTCTTTTTGATTTTCTGTGAATTTACTTCTAATAATGACTTAATTTGTAGTAACCTTTAGAAACCTTGCCAAATATATGTAGACATAAGCCTAAAGCTTTAAAAACAATTGCAGTGAGTAGAGCTTTCTGTTTCTGAATATGTATAAAATATTGGACAGATTGTATAAAATCAGAGGGTGAAAGTTCATGTTTACTGTGACCATAATAAATGGAGTATAAACACGATTACACAGTAGCTGCATTTACTGTCAGTATGTAAAACTGAACAGCTGTTTTAGTTAATAATCCAGATGACAGCTATATTATCATAGCATTGAAAATTATATGTTCCTTCCACAAACAGGAATACTGTCAAATATCTCAAAATTCTATTTAATTTTTTAACTCATAGCAGTGTAATTTGGATACCCAGATAAAATTATCTTTTTAAAATTAACTCTTTCTTTTTTTTTTTAAATAATAATCTTTTATTTTTTTTTTTAAGATTTTATTTATTTATTTATTTTTAGAGGGGAAGGAGAGAGGGAGAGAAACATCAATGTATGGTTACCTTTTGTGCATCCCCTGCTGGTACTGCAAGGAACTGGCCTGCAAGGAACTGGCCTGCAACCCAGGCATGTGCCCTGACTGGGAATCGAACCACGATTGTGTGGTTCGCAGGCCTGCGCTCAATCCACTGAGCTACGCCAGCCAGGGCTAAAATTAACTCTTTCTTAATTTCTTAAAAAGACGTAAAAGAAAGGAGGAATTGATCTCCTTCCCTCTAATTTGAGGATTTTAGTTTGGCATCTTTAAATAAACACCAAAATTTAAGCAGTTTCTTAATTTTTAAAAGCATTAATAATGCTTTTAAGTATTAATGTCAACTTTTGGTTCTAGTCTCAAGAACAAAACAAAGTACCTGTTTTAACAGTATTAGAAATATAAATATAATCTAATTGTAAATAAAATACATCTTTTGGTATGTTTATTATTTTGATCAAGTGCTTAACATAAGTTAATTTCAAGTTATATTTGAACAGCTAATCTGGTGTTCTACTTCAAGTCAAGTTTGTTTTCAGAGAGAAGAGGGTTGATATTTTTTTGCTATTTAGGCAAAATTAATGTTCCAGAGTCAACAGTTTTGAACACTGTTCTCCCTAGCAGCTTGTAAAAGTTCTTAGAACAACAACCTATGATTGCTATGGACTTACAGGAAACTGTGGCGCTCTCAAGGAGCCTTTTGAAGCATGTTACAGAATTCTTGTAGCCTCTTTATTTTCCAATCAGCCTTCTAAATTAAAAACTTTATATAGCAAATCTTTACTTAATATATCATATGATAACATATTTGAATACTGTAGCTTATGAATTTAAAACACTGTCATTGAAATTACCTTGGTCACAAACTATATTTTAAAATTATGCTGTAGGTTGCTAACTGCTCTGAGCAGTTCCTGATAATTTTTACAGTTTACCCTAATTAAGCCTTTTTTATTAACTATACATAGCTCTATGTGCGCTGCTCTGGTACTCAGTGGGAATTCTGCCATTTTTATCATGCTAACCATATATTTTAGTTTGCATTAATCATTCCAATTCATTATATATGTCAAATAGACCAAATTTTTCAAAGCATTGGAGCAAAACAAAAATGCATGTTAATGGTTTATTATAGTTAAGAACTTTGCTTTTTTAGAGTTTTATAATTTTTAAAGAATGTTGTTTCCAACTAGAACTTAAAGAAGGGGGAAACGTATTGATTTTTAAATGTTTTCTCTTACAGCCTGATGTGTGAAAAAAGAATTTTTGAAACTGTGAATAGTGTAAGGCATCCATTTTTGGTGAACCTTTTTGCATGTTTCCAAACCAAAGAGCATGTTTGCTTTGTAATGGAATATGCTGCTGGTGGGGACCTAATGATGCACATTCATACTGATGTCTTTGCTGAACCAAGAGCTGTGTGAGTATGCTTCAGACATTTCTCTGAATTTTTTGCGAGCAATTTTTTTTCTGGGAAGGAATAACGCTCTCTGAGTTATTTTTTCCCCAAATGGAAAAAGAGATCTCTCCACAGACTAATTATAACTCCTTACTTACCTTTTGTCATATATAAATGTATCTGTTTTACTCCACTGTCCATGTTGAAAATTTCGTAGAGTATCCTAAATCATGTTTGATCATTTAAATAACAAAATTTAGGTTCCTTTTAGCAAAATTTCTTTTTTTACATTTTCTCCCTAGGGAATGAATGCCATCTAGGACCATGACTTTAAATACCAACTATACTCAAAGTACATTGTTAAATGAAAGGAGAAAGTGTAGAACAGTCTATTTCATATAATGTATGAAATATTTGTATTTGCATTTTATAGGGTAATTTTAAAATACTGGTATATTAAGCATTTGAATGTTTACAATGTCTATGACAGTATAAAAGAAACTGGTATATGTATTGCTTCCAGTGAAAGACATAGAAAGCAGACTTCATTTGAATTGTTTTTGTAGCTTTTGAATTTGATATTATGTGAAGGTTTTGCTTATTCAAATGCATATTTATAAAATATGCATATATTTATAAAATAACAAATACTTGAGATTAAATAAAATATGTATATATTTTTCCCTCTATTATTATCACAGTTTATAGTTCTTAAGTGGAGAAGCTAGGATTTGAACCTAGGAAAGTATTCTTTTATAGCTACACTCTATATGCTGGTATTCACCAAATTTATACATCCAGCCTTGACCTCTTCCCTATACTTCCAATTCTAACAGCATTCACTTGCCAACTTGACTTTTCCCTTTCTATGGTTAATATTATTTCTCATTTAACTTCTCAAACTAAACTGATTTTTCCCATTTTCCCCTGACCTCACATCCCACTCCCCAGGCTCACGACTCACCTGGTCTTCTCCATCTTATTAAACAGCAGACCATCTACCAGTTGTACCAGCCAAAACACAGGGAGTCAGTCTCGATCTTCTTTATCCTTCACTTGCAACATCCAAATTATTAGCAAGTTTGATCAATTTTACCTCCAAAACATACCCTGAACCAATCATAAACCTTTATTGTGTTCATTCTTGAATTTTCATCATGTTTATATTCTGACAACTGATGCATATAACATTTTCACTTCTTTCTTTGATTCTCATCGTAACCATTAGGCGTATGTATGTAGAGCAGGTAGTAGTATACTGTCATACCTTCAAGTTTCTGATGAAGAAAGAAGTCGGTTCTGATAGAGAGTGAAGCTTTCACAAAGGAGGCAAAAGCCAGAGAGTAGTAGAAGGCTACTAATAATTTATTCCCTGAATATTTAAAAATTTAAAAATAAGGCATTTAGACTATGCCTAGATGTGTCCTGCCATGGGAATTCCTTTGTTCTTGTTATGCATGTGTGTGTTTGTGTGTATGTGTATTCCTTTAGGAATTTGTGCTTTTGCTGAGAATACAACTCATATACAAATGAAACAAGCTCAATGAATATAAAAATAAAATGATACATTGCATTACTTCCAGTTATTTGGATCTCACCTCAAATGTTATTTCTTTGAAGGTCATTTGTTTTATCCTCAATTGAAGATACGTTTATTGATTTTAGAGAGAGAGGGAAATACTGGTTGGTTGCCTTCTGTATGTGCCCTGACTGGGTCTTGAACCTGCAACCTAGGTATGTGCACTGACCAGGAATTGAACTCGCAGCCTTTTGGTGTACAGGACAACACTCCAACCAACTAAACCATGCGACCAGGGTGAAGGTCATTTTTTGAGTACTCTATCTAAAATACCACTACGTCAGCCTTGGTTGGAGCATTGCCCAGTAAACCAGAAACTGAAAGGTTGTGGGCTTAATTCCCAGTCTCAGGTCACATGCCTGTTGCAGGCTTGTTCCCCATCAGGGAGTGCGCAAGCAGCAACAGATCGATGTTTCTCTCCTCCCTTTCCTTCTCTCTAAACATGTCCTCAGGTGAGGATTTAAAAAACATAAAAACCACTGCGTCACTATTGTCCAAGTCTTGTCTATTCTATTTTCTATTTTATTTCTCCATACCACTTTGTTTCTACCTGAAATCATCTTATGAATTTATTTTTTACATGAGATGTAAAAGGCAGGAACAAGGACCGTTTCTGTTCTGTGTATTAGTGACACAGCTAGAAAGGTGGCTGGCACATAGTAGGTCATCAGCGAATTTTTACTGATTGAGGCTATGGAATCAGAATTAGTTTGACTTCCAGCTTTACCGTTTTTTAGCTATGTGACTTTAGACAAAGTACTCTCTGAGAGCTTCATTTTCTGCTTCTGTAAAATATTTATCTTAAAAGCTTTATTTTAAGATTAAATAAGCTGTTAAATGAAAATATCTAACAGTATCTGACAAATAATAAGTATTCAATGGAATACATATTTTAAAAAATATTGCCTAGTTATTCAGGGTCATTAGGGCAATCTGTTAAAGAATGAAAGAAAAGAGAAATCAAATATTTTTATAATTGCCATAATGTTTTTTTGCCATCAAAATAAGTGCTAAAAATAACTACCTTAGCAATTTTAGAATCACATTTGTTTTAATGTTTTAATGGACTTTAGTTAAATCTTTTAAACTTCTGGTTAAGTAATTATATAACATCTAATGTATCAAATATTTCTAAATAGTTACATTTGAAAATTCTCCCAAATTCTAGTTCCATTTTCATAAAAGTAAGCAACCATAAAGCACAGCCATATTTTCTACATGTGCATCTAAATGTATTTTAAAACTTTGAAGAGCATTCACCAAACTGACAAGAGGAGTTATTGCTATGGATGATAGCGGTGTTGGGGTGGCATGACAGATGGATAAATGAGATATTGTGCTTTGGGGCTGGGGTGTTACGGGTATTTGATAGAGAAAATATCCACACATTGCTTGTATAATTAAGAGTTGATTCCCCTAAGTGTTCCCTAATAAGCTATTCTACATTGAAGATAGATCTACATTTTTAAACTTACCCATTTACTTATAACCTACCTCCTCATTCAGTACACCTACCACTACCTAGTATCAGGCATTTTGCTAGACATTTAAGTGTGAGCAGTGAAACACACACATGGTCCTGTTCCTCAAGAGTTAATATTCTAGCTGGGGGAAGGTTTTTGTAAGACGCAAACCCATCCATTACTAGACCTCTTCACCTGCCCCAAGGCAATTCAGATTCAACATATCTACACTAAACTAATTTTCTTAACAAAAATGTGGCTACTTCTTATTTCTTTACCGATTCAGTACACTAAGAAGGAAACCTTGAAAGTCATCTTAAGCTTTTTTCTCGCCCTCTTCCTCTGCAGCTTTCAAGTTTCAGAGATACCAAGTCCTTTCATGCTGGTTCTAAACTTTGTTTTAAATCCTTTCATGCTGGTTCTAAACTTTGTTTTAAATACCTTACTCTCTTTGTTGGCACTACAATGGAGGTTCTTGTGATGTTCCATCTGTACCGTCATGATAGCATTATCTGTTCTTTATTCCTCTGGATACCTACCTACTTCTACTCCAGCCTTCATACTACTCTCAGAAAAATCTCTAACATAAGTCTGATTATTCTGCCCTGATTAAAATAGTTTGATTGCCTTGTCACTAAGAGAAAAAAATTTCAGTATCCATAATTGGACATTCAAGATCCTTCACAACTTGACCTTAGGCTGCCTGTTCGGCCTTGTCTCCCCATTCTTTACTTCAGCCACACTGTACTATTGGTATGCCTCTTACAACTCGATTTCTTTCATTTTTAAGAGAGTGCCCTATATTTCCCCCATGAAAGTTCTCTTCACACTGTCCTTCTGCTCATATGACATACTGTAATTTTTTTTTTTTACAAAACCAGGTCAGGTGTCTAAGGACTACAGTGGAAGCCATCAGGCAATTAATGGTTTCTGTTGTAGATCATATTTTTCTTAATTTTTAAAAATTTTATTGCTAATATTTTAGCATATTCTTACTGTGTCTGACACATAATAAAGACTAAATAAATACTTGTGTAATTTACTATGGAATTCTGCTTTGAAGCATAAAAGTATAAACTAGAATTCAACAGCAGTGGAATTTATTAAACTTTTAAAATTTAATTCTTCAAACAGATTTTATGCCGCATGTGTAGTTCTTGGATTGCAGTATTTACATGAACACAAAATTGTCTATAGGTAAGTAAATTTTTAATACTTCCTAATGTCTTATTTTGGTGTAAATTAGAATTAAAGATAGTTAAGGATATTTTGTCTTTAATCAACTTCTTTTTTTTTTAATTTATTTATTTTCAGAGAGAGGGGAAGGGAAGGAGAGAGGGAGAGAAGTATCAATGTGTGGTTGCCTCTCATGTGTCCCCTACTGGGAACTGGCCTGCAACCCAGGCACGTGCCCTGACTGGGAATCGAACCGCAATCCTGTGGTTCACAGGCCTGTGCTCAATCCACTGAGCTACACCAGCCAGGGCTTTAATCAACTTCTTAATATTCACTTTCATATGATAAGTTGACCTCTCTAAAAGTTAAATTTCAATTTTGAAAGACATGGTTAACATTATAATTATATGATAACCCTTTTTGTTCTTGAACCTCTGCCCATTACATAATTACAGTAGTCAGATTATAAGTTGGCCTCTGATAACAAAATTCACTAACAATGTTCATCCTTGTTAGTGTTTTATGTTCAACAGATTTACTACAGAAAGGTCCTGTAAACCGTAGTATTCGAGGGTTTTCCGTGATAAGCATCACCGTGCTGCCTTTATTGCCTTTATTAACTCCTGCTGTCAACTAAACAGTGTACTTTGGTGGCGTAATTGATTTATGTCTGGCACAAGCACCTTTCAAATTGCAAAACTGTAGCAAATGGTTTGTAGCCCAGCAGCTAGCTAGCTAGTGTATGGGCCATGCTTGGAATAGCATGGCTCAGGACCAGTGATTTTCAACCTTTCTCATCTCATGGCAAACATAAACTAATTACAAAATTCTACAGCACACCAAAAACTGTATTTTCTCCCCTTCTGACCAAAAAAATAGGTATAATTTGATTCGTTCACACCAGACAGCTATTGTTGTGTTGGCTGTTGTCATGTTTTTGTTTGACAACCTAAGGGAAAAGAGGTCAGTGCCCCTGACTAAATGATCACATTTTAACAATTCTTGGGGCACACTGGTTGAAAAGATAGCTGTAGACCAGACAAATTATGGAAAGGCCAGTCAGAATTAGAAGACTATAAACATCAGTTTATTCAGACTTCTAACTATTTTCATGGTAAAAATTCATAATTGTACTTTACTCTCAGGATAAAATATTTTCACCTTAATTTGTAATCAATTAGTATGGACATGTAGCTTTCTTTTTATTTTAAATTATACTCTTAGAAAGTTAAACCTGCTCCCCCGATACTTTATTTATACTATTAAACATTTCTTTTTTATGGGTGGTATGTAGGTATACTTCCAAGTTACTCGAAGTCTGATGATCATAACTAACAAATTAATAAAATCTGAGTTAGTTACTTGAACTCCTGTCGTGCTTTAAAATGTATATTTAAATAGAAAAAATGCTCCTCATTAAATACAGTTTTCCTTACCTGTATAACAGAGGAAAATTATTCAGAAAATACGTACAGTAAAAAACTTCTCAAAAGGAAGAAAAATGAATGTTTTTAATAATAGTATTTAAATCTCAAATCATAACTTGAAAAGCTTGTTTTTAGTAAAAAGAAAATATAACTCCTAGTGAAATTTTTAACTACACTATCTACTGATTTTATTGATTTTTTTTATTTCCATTTTTTTAAATCCTGAACAGAGATTTGAAATTGGATAACTTATTGCTAGATACAGAGGGCTTTGTGAAAATTGCTGATTTTGGTCTTTGCAAAGAAGGTAATTGGACAGTTTAAAGTTTCTTTTTTAATAAATTACTATTTCTTTGTACTTTGTTAGTTTTTAAGTTTGTGGAAAGTAGAATGTATTTTTAACTTTAATTTATTCTTTATTAAAACATTATGTGTTGTTCGTGTAACCTAATTATCACATTATTAAGAATTCTGTGGGCATGAATATGGTTAGGTTTTCAGAAATTATAGTGTAAAACAAAGATTCTCTTTGTATGATTAATAATGATTCTCTATTCTATAAAAACACTGGTTAAGCACCAAAGTTTTCACTTTGCTGGGATCCCCTAGAGAGCACAGGTGGCAAACACAAGGCCCACAGGCCACATCCCACCCTCCACCTTGTTTTATCCAACTTGGCACCTTGTTTCTACCCAGCAGTAGCGCTGAGCTCTCACTTAACTGTTAAGGAGTAGTTACATTTACACAGTCCTAAAATGACATTTGGCCCTTTGAACGCAACCTTGAGGGTAATGTGGCCCCTGGTGAAAATGAATTTGACACACCTGATATACAGCAAATTATAAATTAGGCCTAATAACTTCTCTCCAGCTTCTTAAAACTTTTACCATTTTCAAATAGAAAAGAAATGTGTATAGTCCAAGAATCCTTTCTGTATATTCAAAGTTAAATAAATAAGTAAACTGGAGAAATTTGAATCAGAGGTAGCTACCAAAGTGTACAGAACACAGATTTAGGCATTAGACAGTCTTAGGTTTGAATCCTGGCTTTGCCACTTATTTGCACTCTATTTTTGGAGGAGTTACTTTTAACCTCATTGAGTGTTTGAGTGTTTCCTCAGTTATAAAATAAACATAATCCTCATTGTTTACAAGTATTACAAGAATTGGAGATCAATATGTGGCACAGTGCTTGACATATAGTAAATAGTTATTCTTTCTTACTTTTACATTTAATACACTGTATTATAACACATTGTATATTTCCCCCTCTACATTGGTAGTTTCTTACTTGTTCAGCTTTGTTTCCATAGCACATAACATAGTACTTGACATACCCAAAATGTTCAGTGAATGTTCAATTAGTAAGTAGTAAGAGAAGGAATGAGTAAATGAATGAACGAATAAATGAATGAATGAAGTTTGTAAGTATATGTCTGTTAGTTACCCACTGACCTCCTAATTACTGAATCCGATAAAACTGTTTTCCTTTTCTTAGACTTCTTTGAATTGGACCCTGTTGATTTATCAGTAAATGCTTTTGTTCTTCAGAGTAATCCCTTATTGCTCTTCACTTCTAGTTTTTAACTAATAACTATGGGTTAATGATTCCCAAATCTACTATTTCCTTTCTTAATATTTATTCAGCTGTCTACTAGACAGCTCTACCTGAATAGTCAATAGGTATCTCAAATGCTATATAAACAAAGTTTCTTTTCCTCAGATATTCTAGTTCAGGGGTCCCCAACTTCCAGGCCTCAGACCAGTACTGGTCCAGGTTTATTAGGAGCCAGGCCGCACAGCAGGAGGTGAGCTTGAGGTTATCGTGCTTGAATCATCCCAAGTCATCACCTCCCACCCTCCATCCATGGAAAAATTGTCTTCCACGAAGCCAATCCCTGGTGCCAAAAAAGTTGGGAACCACTGGTCTAGTTTGTAGTTGATAATGACATAGTCCTCTCAATCTCCCAGTTTGAAAATATGGAATATCCTGGACTGTGTTCTGTGCTCTACTTTCCACATCCAATTAGTCATCAAATTTTGCTGATATCTACCTCCTTAATGTATCTTAAATATTTTATTTCCTCTCTAATGCTTTCTACCATCATTATATTTTGACAAGAGTACTTTCATAGCCTCTTAACCTTTTCCATCTCTAGTTTTTTTCTCCCTCAAATCAGTCAGCCATGTAAAGGCCAAAATGCTCTAGGGATCCACATAAATACAAACATAACTATGGCACACCCCTGCTAAAAGTCCTTCAATGGCCAAAATTGCTACACATTGCCCTTCTTGATCTGCCTGCCAGCCTTTCCAGCCAGATCTCTTGCTGCCTGCCATCTGCTTAGTACTTTCTGCTTCAGCAGCAGCAAACTGCTTACAGTCTGTCTCTCCACCACTGTTACCCATCCCAACTCCATTTGCTAATTAATGTCTGCTCATCCTTCAGACTCAGCTCAAGTGTCACCTGTTCGTATAAGCTTCCTGAGACTCCTCTCTTATCCCAACTCTTGAGTCAGCTTTAAGAGTCATTTACGTGTTTCCATAATAATCTTTCTTTACCCTATCATTATAAAATTATCAATATGTATTTGTTTTCCTCCAGTTTCCTGTAAGCTTCTTAAGAATTGTGTCTTAACTGTAATTTTTATGTTCCCACCACTTGGCATGGATGCCTAGAAAGTAGTAGGTGCTCAGAAAATAGGTATTCAATAACCAGATTAAGTGTATATTGATTCATTATCATAAAAATATACATTGTGTATTACAATAATAATAGCTAACATTTTTGAACACTTACTGTGTGCCAAGCACTTTGCCAAATGCTTCATATTTATTTAAATTATAACAATCTTATGAAAGTTGGTAGATCAGAAGAGGAAACTAGGCTTTGAGTTAAGACAAATTCCCCATGCTCTCATGGCTAACAAATGACAAAGCTGGTATTTAAACCCAGATATTTATGGCTCCAGAGCCTGATGTTAACTACTTATGTGGAGTTTTACCAATTTGAAAGCTTAGATAATTGGTCCTACTTTCAATTTCCTTTAAAACTATCAGGACAAGAAAATTTATTATAATGAATTATATATAACTATATTACTATAAATATATATGTATCACATTAAAATACTACAGGTTTATAATACTATTTTAAAACTAAGGGAAAAATTAGAGTATATTTAACCCAAAAGCATGACATATGTAACATGTTCTAGTTATATAACCAGGGCACAGAATAAAAATCAGTAAATTAGTTCTGTTTCCATGTTTGCTAACCAGTTTTTTTCTAATCTTGGCTAGGGTATTTAAAAAGATTGTGTGCATGTGTGTGTGTGTATGTGTGTGTGTATTCATTCAACTCTTTTTACAAATAATATTTTATTGAAGAAAAAAATATGACCAATATTAAGGGAATTTTGCAAATATATGTGCTCAATATATTTATGAGCATATTATGCCCTTCATGACTTGATCTGCAGACTTACAAATTTGTTTGAAAGTTCAGTCATTAAAAATGTATACCTTTTTATATTTAGAATTGAGGTCTTTCAAGTGCTTTCATAAGAAGATGCTTATGAGCTTTTAACACTTTAGAATGCATTGAGCCATTATCTTCAATATGTAGAATGTATATTTGATTAACTAAATTATAGGGAATGTATATTTGAAAACTAGTTAGCTAAAATTATTAAAACCTTATCTCTATATTATATAACACATTTGGTGAGCTCTTGATTTTCCAAAGGTTGCTTTTTGGTAATTTCCAAACTATACTTAGTGTTATTGTTATAATGAAGCAAATAAACTTACTAAAAAGATTGAATTAAAAAAATAATAGAACTTGAAGCTTACAATCAGTTCCTTTTATGTCAACTTCTTGGCATTGCTTGTAATGACAAGAAAAATTAAGTATGAAAGTTTTATTTTTACCTACTAATTAAAGAATAAAGTTGCTATTGCACAGTTTTCTACATATCAGTCTTTAACATTTTCTTTAAAAGTTTTGGTATATTGTGCATTTGGTCATCATGTACTTCATGCAACTTAATTTTGTTTCCTAAGGATACCTCCTAATTTTTATTCTAGATTTTTTTCTTTGCTAACAAATGATTAAATTTTACCTTTTTCAGGAATGGGATATGGAGACAGAACAAGCACATTTTGTGGCACTCCTGAATTTCTTGCCCCAGAAGTGTTAACAGAAACATCCTATACAAGGGCTGTAGATTGGTGGGGACTTGGTGTACTTATATATGAAATGCTTGTTGGAGAGGTAAGCAGTAAAAATGGGTTGGAAAGAAAAGAGGAAAGATGAGTGAAAGAATAAAGCATGCCATTTATAAAACCACTTAATATATTATTGTGTAAGTGGAACTTGTATGAATATTTATAATATATTAATAATTGCCTTTGTTTCTAAGATACAATAATATAGATCATTTCATAGGAAATAAAATAAGAGGAAAACTAATGAAAACAATGTATTCTATACCTACCTGTAAAGAAAAGTGAGCTATATCTTAGTCAAAAATAAATGTTACTTTCAAAAAATAATACAACAGAATTGAAAAAAATTAATGGTTTTTTTTCTTACTGTTTTCTTTAGATTTACTTGAAATAAATTTCTGGGAATAATTTAAGTTGTACACAGAAATTTTTACCATTTAGGAAATAGTGAATTATATCCAATTAATAAAACAGCAATAAGAGACTAATATATTTTGTTATAAATTGTCGGAAATGATAGAGTAAGAATCAATATTTAGACAAGTAATTAAAAACTACTTAGAAAAACTTGATAAGCTCCAGATGCAAGAAACATTCTCTCCTGGGATTGGTTCATTGTTCTACAGTTTCCCCAGTGCCAGCAATCCTTCTTGTACATCCTTGGCATAAATAAGTTAGTAGCTCAATGAAGGAATGACCAAATTATTGAATGTCAGTTATTTCTAAAATTTTGTTCTGTGATTGTCATATACTGGCACTTATTCCAAACAAGCAAATAAATGATTTTAATTTATCCAAATGGCAGCCCTTTTGGGAATGTCAAATTGGAGTGAATACTTGGAAAAGGAAGGAAAGAACTGTTTATCCTGTGCTAAGCACTTCTCTATGTCCTTAATAAATGTTAGCTCATTTAATTTTTTCAGCAGCCTTTGATGTGCTCAGTAGTAGTCTTACATCCATTTTCCGTTGTGTAAGTGGAGACAAGCAGAGGTTAGGAGGTTTGAAGACTGCTCTAAGTCACCCAGTTCTCATGGGGTAGAGTTGGAATATTAAACCCTGGCTCTCTAGCTTCAGTGTCTGTCTCTAAACCATTATGCTTTGCTGCTTCTAGAATAGTCCACTCATCCCGTTTCTGTTCTTAAAACCAATGGTCCAGAACTGAATGTTTTACATCTCTTTAGAAAAGCTACTGTATGATGTTTTAGGGTTGAAAGATGTATTTTATCCCTAGTCCATGGTGGTCTTTCTAAGAATGCCAGAAGTACTCATAATAGTGGTTTCTGTAAATTCAGGCATTCTTCAAATTCTTTTTTAAAAATAACATTTTTGTTGCTTTGTTTTTTAAATGTAGCATTTAGTTACATATGAGATTTAAGTTACTAAAGACTATGTTTACTAAACTATGATAAAATTGAGGTTTGGCTAAAGTGTCCATCAAATTTCTATTGTTACAAATAATTGAAAACTCACTGGCTATATTACGCATATTCAGATTTGTATTTCAAATTTGTTTCTGTATTCGTGCAAGTTTTGAAGACTAGGAAGACCCCGGGAATAAACAAATGTACCAGTTTTCCTTTTCCTGTGCCAAATGATGTATCAGTGAAGTAACCTTAGATGTGGGGATTAGATGTTTGACATCGGAATAGACTATTGCATTTTTATATGTGTTCAAAACAATTTTATTAGTGTTTGTTATTAGCTTAAAATCTATTTGAAGAAACAAGGAATTTTAACATCTTAACAAATATAAAGATAGATCTTTACTATTCAGAGACTTACAGAGTGACAGTTTTAAGCACAAAATTGACTGATCAAGTAAAATACAAAAAGTGCTTTGGATTACCACTTGAAATTCTGATTGAGAATCCTTATGAAATAGAATTTTCCCCTGACTTATCTCAATACCAGAAAGAAATTATATTGTCCCCACATGGTAGGTGTTGATTTATGTATTTTTGAATGAGTGAATGAATAAACTAGAGTTTTGACAGAAAAGTTTGAAATTATCTTAGATATGAGCAATGGCATGGGCAGCTCAGCTTTAGGAAGTTGAGTTCTGAATTCATTTTCACAGCTTCCTTAGATCAAGAACCCTCTCTTTCTATTGATATTGCCTGCTGTGTGGTTCTTATTCTTCAGTACCTTTTAGGAAGCAAGCAATCAAATCTAAGCCATCTGAAATGCTGAGGTAATAAAGGTGAAATTCTGAGGTAATAATTTTATAGCCACATTTTCAACATGGTTGAGAGCTTATGTTATGCTGAATGGAGTTTAACTACTTTTTTATGAGTTGGTTTCATTTTTGTCTTATGAGTAATAATTTTAATACTCTGCTTCTTACTGAAATGCCCCAAGACCTGTTGTGTGTAGAGTAATACATATATCTGGAAACATGTGGCTTTGGAGTTCCTTTCAGCTTAATTTTATTGGCAGCTGCTTCTTAGTGCAGTTATTATGCCTGCAGATTTTCTCCTTGTTTTATGACAGTTAATTTACTGTTGACTCTGAAATTCAAAGCATATCCATAGCTGACCTGTTGCCACAAACAGTGATTTCCTCTGAAGTAACACTTACCACATTCACCTGCTCGTTTCCTCTGTCTTTCCGCAATATTGACCTTCTTAAAGTTTGTGTCTATTATCTAAATATTTCCCACGATCTAGTAGACACTTAAAATTATGTACTGTCTGGCTAGACAAATGAATTAAACAAAACAATTGAATGGAATGAAATGAAAAATAATATGAAGTAATTTGACCAAATTTGTTAAAGATCTGTGAAATAAATTCAAGGAAGATTTCAGTAAGAGTACATTGTGTATCCTATGGATGACAGATATGTATCTGTGGTGGCTTCTTCTAGTCCTTGTTTGTGTGGTGTTTTGGTGGGGTTTTTAAATTTTTTTTAATGCCTTTTTTTTTAATTTTTTAATTTTTAGAGAGGGGAAAGGAGGGAGAAAGAGAGGGAGAGAAACATCTATGTATGGTTGCCTCTTGAGCATCCCTTACTGGGGACCTGGCCTGCAACCCAGGCGTGTGCCCTGACTGGGAATCAAGCTAGCGATCCTTTGGTTCGCAAGCAGGCACTCAGTCCACTGAGCCACACCAGTCAGGGCTGGTTCTTGTATTTTTAGTGCAAGTGTTTTATTGTAATTTTTTTCATTACCATTTATTCCCCACATACCCTCTCCCACCTCCACCCATCCCCCTCCTCCCAACAATCACCGCACTGTTGTTCATGACCATCAGTCCTTTTTCTTTTTTGCTCAATCCCTCCGGCCCTTAATCCCCCTTACCCCCAGAGCTGTCAGCCTGCTCTCTCTCTCTGAGTCTGTCTCTGTTTTGTTTATTAGTTCAGTTTGACCACCTGGTGCTTGCTTGTTCTTTGGATAGCTGATAAGATTTTACTGTATTGAAAATTATTTTGACTTACACAAAGATATTTCTTCTAGTCTCCCTTTCCTGGTGATGATGAAGAGGAGGTTTTTGATAGTATTGTCAATGATGAAGTAAGGTATCCAAGGTTCTTATCTACAGAAGCCATTTCAATAATGAGAAGGGTAAGAATTAATGATTTATAAACTACTCAATTTTTTTATATTGAAGGACATTTCTCAGTAGAACTCTAGAAGTTGTTCATAGATGCATGATTGAGACAAGTACATACCAATAAGAAATCTAGATCTTTGTAGGTTATGAGAATATCAGTGAAGTTGCTGTTTTTATTTGGACATTTTTACTTTATCGTGTTAGCTATTACGAAGAAATCCAGAGAGGCGCCTTGGAGCTGGTGAGAAAGATGCAGAAGATGTGAAAAAGCATCCATTTTTCCGAGTAAGTATGAAAGTTTAGTGTTTTGTTTTGTTTTTTTCTGAAACTAACAATCAGGAGTGGGACACTAAAGCGGTCATTTTATATTTTGTAATCTAGCTAATTGATTGGATTGCTCTGATGGACAAAAAAGTCAAGCCGCCATTTGTACCTACCATTAGAGGACGGGAAGATGTTAGTAATTTTGATGATGAATTTACCTCAGAAGCACCTATTCTGACTCCACCTCGAGAACCAAGGATACTTTCAGAAGAGGAACAAGTAATGTTCAGAGATTTTGACTACATTGCTGATTGGTGTTAAGTTCCTAGACACTGTGAAACCGAGCAGACTGACTACAAGATGACCTCTTAAAAATAGCGAACCTTTCATTTGCTCTCTGTGCCACCAGTAGCTTCTGAGTTTGTTGTTTGTTTTTTTTTAACACATGAAGATTTGTTCTAAAGTACTTCTAATACCTTCTTGAAAAGTAGTTTCTTGATGTATTTTCAGCATAAATCTGAGCACTGGAAACAGTTTCATGGAGATAAGCTGAATGAGTATCAGCTGTGAAAATCTAGCACAAATACTTTTAGATCAATAGTCTTAAAAAAAAGGAAAAAAATTCTCCTCTATAATCCCTAGTTTTGCCATATGCCTGCGTTAGCAGAAGGAAAATGAATCAGTTAACTTCACTTGGCTGGGGTTTTTTTTGTTTTGTTTTGTTTTGTTTTTATGGAAAAAGGGCTTGGAGTGCTATTCCTATTCACAGATAGTATGATTCTTTTTAAATAAGGCAAATGCTCTTTTTTTTTAAAAGAAATTAATGTCAAAAAAGTAGTGGTAGTTTGTGCACATTTTTAGGCTTTTTTAATTAAATGAATTGATGTCTTGTTTTATAAGTTTTTTTGTATTTATTAGGAGAACATTTTTATTGCCTTATCTTTACCAACCATGTAACAAAACCTCATAGCTTTCCAACAGAGCTACTTGCCAAACAATTTTTTGTTTATTAGACCATTATGAAATGAACAGGAACAACTAAACATCAACATTTACTAAAATATTTAAGAATGAGAACTTCTGATTAGCCTGAACCAAGATACTGTGTTATCTGTATGCATTCCCAAAGTCTAGACCCTCCGTGTGTTCAGTCATGCCTTCTTCCAAAATCAGTGAACTGATTGATGCTGTTCTTGATATTCATTGTACATTTTATCAACCTAGTTCATCTTGTTCTTGTATCTACTGTAGAAGGGAACTATATCTTTGTTAAAACATAGAGATTATTATGGTATACATGCTGTGAACATGTATATTTGCAAGTTGTAATGTATTCTATGTTGTAGGTTTATTATTTAATTTCACCACTTCATCACTTTTGTACAGTGGCCAAGCAGACACCTCAGACTCCAGCATTTACGTTAAGTGCATTTGTACATTTTAGGCCACTGGATCCAGATTTTATATTGGCAGTTACTAAGGGCAAAAGCAATATATTATAACAGAATGTATAAATATTTTTGATAAAACAGTCTATATTTTATAAAAATTATTATAACACTAAAGCTGTACCTCAAAAGTCTCAAAAACAATTTGATCAAGTACTTTTTACAACTCTTCAGAGGATCCTTCTGTGGCTTTTGTAATGCTCTTACAGGAAAGTCTTTTTGTAAGCCATGACTTTTCCACTTGCCTGGAGTTGTTTGTGGGTTTTTTTATTTGTTTGTTCATTTGTTCTCCCCAGTCCATAACTTCATTGTTTCTTTTTAGTTCAGTAACATCTTTGATTCTGTGCTTAGCATATTAGGGTCATCATACCTCAGGAATAGCAGGTTGTTAACTAACCCTACTAAATTAACCATTTAATCGCAGTGATGTCATGTGTTAAAAAATTGTTCAAGTTTAAATTTGAGAAACATGAAAGCACATTTGTTTATAGAGAGTTGAGCTAAAAACGTTTATAAATAGTTCAGCCTTCCTAGGGTGCACTGGCATATTTTTGTTGTACTCAGAGCAATTAAAATTGTTCAGAGATAATTCATATTTCCTTTCAAACTGATTATTGCCCAAGATCCTTTGGGGGATAATATTCTAAACAGAGCAGTATGTTGTTTCAAGTTATTTTTAAATGCCAGTTAACTTTTGGTAAAGGACAATAGAGGATCATAGCTTAATTGTCTGGCTTTAATTTAAACAGTATTAACACAACATTTAAAAAACACTAAATACTTTTGAGGTACAGTCTATTCACCTTTTCTGGTTCTCAAAAATGTATAAAAAGCAATGTCTAAAGTAGGCTTTTAGCATTAAAAACTGACAGCGTTTTTGTAACTACACAATGTACAGAAATTTTTATAAATTGAAGCCAATCACTAAAAAAATTAGAGGGCAGGGTATATTCACACAATTAAGCTGAAGAAAGCACTAATTTTTTTCTGTAGTTTTAAATATATATATATTTTAGTCAGATTTTAAAATTTTAAACTCTATAGAATGTAAATATATTTTGCTATTACTGTATGTATAAGTGACTGCTCAAGCACTTTGTGAGGAAATTTGGATATTTTAGAATGGTACACTATGCATTCAGATGAAATGTGCCTTTAACTATGTCATTCTAAGAAAAAAAAGTGTTTTGCAGTCATAAATTACCACAAATGCACAAATTAAAATTTAAATAGATTGTAATTTGTACCTTTGGTTTTAAGTATTATTTCTTTTTGGAAACTTCCTGTTGGTCAACTATGCATTAGCCTTACTATAGTCAAGATCTCAAAGACTTTAACTTTAGTTACCTTTCTTACAACTACTTTTTGTCCTGGGGAAGAACAAAATCATGAAGATTCACAGCAAGTTGTTCTCTTCACTGGTAATAATGGGAATATCTTACTCCTGTAAGGTCAGTAGCATTTATTATTCAATGGGTATTAATGAAATGCCTTCCCTGGGCTGTACACTGAGGATAGAAAGGTAGGAGAAGCATCAGAGCCTTCACAAATAAAGAATGGTATGCACTAATGCTAAAATGTAAGCACTGTATTTTATGTACTTTCTTGTTTGGGGATAACATACTTAATTTTAAGACCTGACCTTTCAGAAAATAGTGAATGTAAACAGAATACTAACCATATTCTACTCATTCAAAAATTACAAATGAAGTATTTTAGAAATACAAAATGGCCCGTGCTATTTCTGTAACAGAAATTGGGGTCATAATGGAAATTGTTATTGTATGTTGACTAAGTTAATACTCCATTATAGATTCCAATCTAATACAAATTTTTACAGGTATTACCAGTCTTCCCCAAAAACTTAGGGTATGAGAAACCCAAAGGAGCAAATGGCAGTCCATGGATCATAATCATAATTTAGAATTCTTATTTACCTTCTAGCTATATTTTGAAGTATGCTATCTCTGGAAGAAATTAACCTTATATATGTATATGTATGTATTTATAAACATGTATATAAACATATACATGTATTAAGAGGTAAGCTTTTAAATAGCTTTTAAGTGTCAAAAGTCTTGTATAATTTTTACTTAGAGAATTGTGACTAACTAGAAGCTCCAAAACCTCCATAATTTGAGGTGTTTTTGGTCTTATTGAAGGTAAGAGTGGCGTCTGTCAACCCTTCACCCCAAAACAGCAAACATGAGCATTTATCTGGACAAGCTAAGGCTTCAGCACCAAGAGTTAGGGAGTGCTGAACACAAAAGTGAGACTGCTCAAAGGTTGGGACTAGAAGCTGAGTCCACATAGTAGCCAGAGACCTAGGGAGTTGGAGAAGGTAATAAAGGCCAGAATGGCAGAGAGCTGGCTTTGGAAATGCAGGCACCCAGAAGAAGTGGGGTTGCCAAGGATGGATTCCTCTCGCAACACCATTATGAGGATAATCTTGCAACTGCAGTAGAATCTCTGTTTTGTGGTCAAACCCTCTGAAAGCCTCAAGTTCTAGTTTGAAAGTCACTCTCTTTCTACAATAGAATCAATACTTTCTGAAGGAAAGCTTCTCCAAAATGGAACAAAGGTCTTTCACAAAGTAAAGTTAAGAAACACACAGTCAAAGATCACCAAACACATGACAGACAGCAAGCCAATTTGAAGAACCAACAAAAAATAGTAGATTTAGATACTCCTCCCAAAGAATTCAAATGTTAGAATTTTCAGATACAATATATAAAGGAGTTATATATAAAATATTTATATAGACTACTTCCAGTCAAGACGGGCATAGGTAGACATGCTTGGCCACCTTGCACAACCATAAAAAGGATCACAACTAACTTCAAAACCACAAAGACCCAGAACTGCAAAAAAAAGTCCAACAACAAAGGATCTAAAGAAGCCAAATTCATCCAGACGGTGGGAGGAGAAGAGACAGGGAGCCAGGGCAGAGAGGACACAGTCTGTCAGTGGCAAGGCAGGGGTGACGGCAGCCAGTGGAACAGGCAGTCCCACATTCACGTATGATGGATAAAATCAGGAGGGACACCTTGGGGAGTGAGCTCTCCCCAGCCCCAGGCCGCAGTGCACAGCCCTGAAATCAAAGACTGCTGGCGTCTCAAGAGAGTCTATTTAAAGGGCCCTCGTGGTCCTAAAACAAACAGAAACCCACCCATTTTGGGAACCACTACCAGGGCAGCAGGTAGAGGGGCACCAGTTGTATATGGGAAGGGGGTGAAGTGACTGGAAATGAGGTGAATACCCAGCAAGCCTCTGGCAGCCAAACAGTGGCACTGTCCACTCTCCAACCCCTCCCCCACATACAGAGCCAGAAAGAAGTGAAGCAGGCTGAACCACCCAGCAGAAACCTAAAGGCTCCGCCCCACACAACTTAAAAGGTGCACTATATGGGAGTTAAAGTGGTGCTACCTAATACACAAAAACAAACACAGGGAGCCTGTCAAATGGAGGAGACAAAGAAATATGGCCCAGATGAAAGAACAGAACAAAAACCCAGAAAAAGAACTACAGTAGATGAAATGGAGATAGCCAATGTATCAGATAACAGAGTTTAAAACACTAATGATAAGGATGCTCAGAGGTCCCACTGAGTATGGCAAAAACATAAGGGAAGAAATGAAGGCTACACTGAGTAAAATAAAGAAAAATCTACAAGGAACCAACGTTTAAGGGAAGGAAGCCAGGGTTCAAATCAACAATTTGTAACATTAGAAACAACCAACCAACCAGGACAGAATGAAGAAATAACTCAAAAACAGGAGAGAATGAGGAGACTGGGACGTCTCCAAAAGTACCAACATATGAATCATAGGGTACCAGAAGGAAAAGAGGAAGGGGAAGAAATTAAAAACTTATTTGAAACAATAAAACTTTATTACTTACTTCCAGCCAAAATGGAGGCATAGGTAGACACACTGTGGCTCCTCACACAACCAAAATAAGGACAACAAGAATTTAGAAACAAAATAACAACCAGAACTGACAGAAAATTGAACTGTATGGAGGTCTGACAACCAAGGAGTTAAAGTACACACATTCATCCAGACCAGGAGGAAGGGCAGAGTCGGGGAACCAGGCAGAGGGATTACGGCAAAAAAAGCAGTGGCACCAGGTGCACAAGGCAGCAGCTGACAAACCCCTGGCATGCCGGACAGCAGCAGGCAGCGGACCCTGAGCGCATAGCTGGCAGCTGGCAGACCCTGGGTATGGGGTGGCAAAGGGCATACCCCGTGAGGCAGCAGTGATTGTAAAGCAGGGCACAGCACGCAAGGCGGCTGGCTTACCGGGCAGTCCCACATTTGCACATAGATAAACCAGGAGAAACTGGGGAGCGAGACCATGAAACCCAGGGTCCCAGTGCAGTGAAATAAAGCCTCAAACCAACGATTAAAACCATCTGTGGGGAAGCCCTGGCTGGTGTATCTCAGTGGATTGAGTGCGGGCCTGCGAACCACATGATCACGGTTGGATTCCCAGTCAGGGCACATACCTGGGTTGCAGGCCAGTTCCCAGCAGGGGACTCACAAGAAGCAACCATACATTGATATTTCTCTCCTTCTCTCCTTCCCTTCCCCTCTAAAGAAAGAAAGGAAGATATATATATATATATATATATATTTTTTTTTTTTTTAAACATCTATGGGGATTGAGGTGCCAGGAGAGACTCCTAGCCTCCGAGAAGAGTTCGTTGGAGAGACCCACGGGGTCCTACAAAGTACACAAGCCCACTCACATGGGAATCAGCACCAGAAAGGCCCAGTTTGCTTGGGGGAAGCGGCAGAAGGGACTGAAATCTGACAGCAGAGCAAGCGCCATCATTCCCTCTCAGACCCCTCCCCCACATGCAGTATCACAACCCAGGGAGGTGGGTTGCCCCACCCTAGTTAACACCTAAGGCTCTGCCCCTCATGTAAGAGGCGCGACAAGACCAAAAAATATGGCCCAAACAGAACACATCAAAGCTCTACGGCAAATACAACTAAGCGACCAAGAGATAGCCAGCCTATCAGATGCACAGTTCAAAGCACTGGTGATCAGGGTGCTCACAGAATTGGTTGAATTTGGTCACAAATTAGATGAAAGAATGAAGGCTACACTAAGTGAAATGAAGGAAAATGCACATGGAAACAATAGTGATGGGAAGAAAACTGGGACTCAAGTCAATGGAGAGGACCAGAAGGAAGAAAGAAACAACCAAATAGAAAAGAATGAAGAAACAATTAAAAAAAAAATGAGAGGCTTAGGAACCACATCTTTAAACATCCCAACATCCGAATTATAGGGGTACCAGAAGGGGAAGAGGAACAGTAACAAGTGGAAAACTTATTTGAACAAATAATAAAGGAGAACTTCCCCAATCTGGCAAAGCAAATAGACATCCACGAAGTCCAGGAAGCTCAGAGAGTCCCAAAAAAGTTGGACCCGAGGAGGAACATACCAAGGCACATCATAATTACATTACCCAGATTCAAATGAAGGAGAGAATCCTAGAAGCAGCAAGAGATAAGGGAACAGTCACCTACAGTTCCCATCAGACTGTCAGCTGTTTTCTCAAAAGAGACCTTACAGGCAAGAAGGGGCTGGAAAGAAGTACTCCAAGTTATGAAAGGCGAGGACCTACATCGAAATTGCTCTATCCAGCAAAGTTTTCATTTAGAATGGGAGGGCAGATAAAGTGCTTCCCAGATGAGGTTTAAGATTTTTTTAAAAATTATCTTTAGGGGGGAAGGGAAGGAGAGAGGGAAGAAGAGAAACATCAATGTATGGTTGCCTCCCTTGGGTGCCCTGGCAAGAACCAACCCACAACCCAGGCACGTGCCTCAACTAGGAACCGAACTGCGATTCTCTGGTTCACCGGCCCACTCTCATTCCACCAAGCCACCCCAGCCAGGGCAAAAATATATTTTTTTAAATAAACTTTATTAATTTGGTGACAGAAATAGACATAGAAGTCCAGGAAGCACAGAGTCCAGAACAAGTTGTACCCAAAGAGGACCACACCAAGACATGTCATAATTAAAATGGCAAAGATTAAAGATAGAGAATTCTAAAAGCAGCAGAAAAGAGTTACCTACAAAGGAGTTCCCATAAGACTATCAGTTGATTTCTCAAACTTTGCAAGTAAGAGGGAACTCACAAGAAGTATTCAAAGTGATGAAAAGCAAGGACCTGTAACCAATATTACTCTATCCAGCAAAGCTCTCATTTAAATAGAAGGACAGATAAAGTTCTTCCCAGACAACATAAAGCTAAAGGAGTTCACATCACCAAGCCCTTATTTCATGAAATGTTAAAGGGACTTATTTCAAAAGAAGATCAAAATTATGAACATTAAAATGAGAATAGATTCACAACTATTAACGACTGAATCTAAAAAGCAAAACAAACTAAGCAACTACAACAGGAACAGAATCATACATATGGAAATTATTTAGTGTTATCATTGCAGAGGGGGAAGGGTGAGGATGGGGGAAAAAGTACAGGGATTAAGAAGCATAATTGGTAGGTACAAACAGATGAGGTTGTTAAGAATAGTGTAGGAAATGGAGAAGCCAAAGAATTTATATGCATGAACAATGGACGTACTAAGAGGGCCAATTGCTGAAGGGAGGGGGGTATTGTGTGGAGGGTGAGAAAGGGGAAAAATTAGGATAACTATAATAGCATAATCAATAAAATATACTTTTTTCTATTTTACTTTTTTAATTTAATTATTGTTCAAGTAGTTTTCTGTCTTACATTCCCAGCCCTGCCCACCCGCCTCAGCACTCCCCACCTCCCTCCCATTTCCACCCCGCCACCTTAGTTATTGTCCATGTGTCCTTTATATTTGTTCCTGTGAATCCTTCCCCTTTTCCCCTGTGATTCTCTCCCCTCTCCCCTCTGGTCCCTGTCAGCCTGTTCTGTATTTCAGTGTCTTTGGTCATATTTTGCTTGCTTGTTTGTTTTGTTGTTTAGGTTCCTGTTAAAGGTGAGATCATATGGTATTTATCTTTCACCATCTCGCTTATTTCACTCAGCATAATGCTTTTCAGTTCCATCCATGATGTTGCAAAGGGTAGGAGCTCCTTCTTTCTTTCTGCGGCATAGAATTCCATTGTGTAAATGTACCATAGTTTTTGGATCCATTCATTTACTGATGGGCATCTAGGTTGCTTCCAACTCTTGGCTATTGTAAATTGTGCTGCAATGAACATTGGGGTGCATAGGTTCTTTTGGACTGGTGTTTTAGGGTTCTTAGGATATAGTCCCAGCAGTGGAATTGCTGGGTCAAAAGGCATATTCATTTTTAGTTTTCTTAGAAAATTCCATACTGTTTTCCACAATGGTTGTACCAGTCTGCAATCCCACCAACAGTGAACTAGGGTCCCCTTTTCCCCACAACCTCTCCAACATTTGTTGTTTGTTGTTTTGTTTATGGTGGCCATTCTGACCGGTGTACAGTGGTATCTCATTGTGGTTTTAATTTGCATCTCTCTGATAGCTGGCGATATTGAGCACCTTTTCATGTGTCTCTGGATCCTCTGTATGTCCTCCTTGGAGAAGTGTCTGTTCAAGTCCTTTGCCCATTTTTTAATTGGGCTGCTTGTCTTCTTAGAGTGGAGTTGTGTTAAGATCTTTGTATATTGGAGATTAAACCTTTGTCTGAGGTATCATTGGCAAATATATTTTCCCAAACAGTTGCTTCTCTTTTTACCTTAATATTGTTTTCCTTAGCCATGCAGAAGCTTTTAATTTTGATGAGATCCCATTTGTTTTTTGTTTGTTTGTTTGTTTACGTCCCTTGCTCTAGGGGACATATCAGTAAAAATATTGCTGCGTGAAATATCTCAGATTCTCCTGCCAATGTTCTCCTCTAGGACTTTAATGTCATGGCTTATATTTAAGTCTTTTATCCACCTTGAATTCATTTTGGTGTATGGTGTAAGTCCATGTTCAAGTTTCATTTTCTTGCACATAGCTGTCAGTTCTTCCAACACCATTTTTTGAAGAGGCTATCTTTACTCCATTTTATGTTACTGCTCCCTTTGTCAAATATTTTTTGAAGTCTATTTTTTCTGATATGAGAATTGCTACCCTGGCTTTTTTTTCTTGTCTGTTTGCTTGGAAAATTTGTTTCTAGCCCTTCACTTTTAGTCTGTGGTGGTCTTCTGTCCTGACATGGGTCTCTTGTAGGCAGCATATGTGTGGGTCATGCTTTCTTATCCATTCAGCTATTCTGTGTCTTTTGATTGGAGCATTTAATCCATTTACATTGAAGGTTATTGTTGATAGGTACTTCTTCATTGCCACTTATGTGTTCCTCTGTCTCCCTCTTTTGCTTCCTTTCCTTAAAGCAGCCCTTTTATTATTTCTTGTAGAGTTGGTTTGGTGGAGGCGTATTCTTTTAGACTTCTTTTGTCTTGGAAGCTGTTTATTTGGCCTTCTATCTTGATTGAGAGCCTTGCTGGGTAAAGTAGCCTTGGTCGTAGGCCTCTGATTCTCATTACTTGGAATATTTCTTGCCATTCTCTTCTTGCTTGGAGTGTTTCCATTGAGAAGTCAGTAGCCAACCTTATTGGGGCTCCTTTGTATGGTACTTCCTTTTTCTCCCTTGCTGCCTTTAAGATTCTCTTTTTGTCTTGGAATTTTGCCATTTTAATGATGATATGTCTTGAAGTGGGCCTCTTTGGGTTCCTCTTGATTGGGACTCTGTGATTCCTGGATTCGTGTGACTTATTCTCTCATCAAATTAGGGAAATTTTCCATCATTACTCTTTCAAATAGGTTTTCTACACCTTGTTTTTCTTCTCCTTCTGGTATTCCTATTATTCGGATATTATTATGTTTCATGTTGTCTTGTATTTCTCTTAATCCCTCTTCATTTTTTCTGAGCCTCTTTTCCTTTTCTTGCTCTTTCTGGGAGTTTTTTTCTTCTTTGTCCCCCAACTCACTGATCCAATCTTCTGCCTCATCGATCCTGTTTTTCATTCCTTCTACTGTGTTCTTCAGTTCAGAAGTTGTATTCTTCATTTCCTCTTGGCCTTTGCTGATGGTTTCTGTTTCCTTTTTCATGTTGATATAGTTTGCGGAGAGTTCATTGTAGCTCCCCTCTAGTTTCTGGTAGCTTGTTGTGAGCTCTTTGAATTTCCTAATAACCAGTGCTTTGAATTCAATATCTGATAGTTGACTTGCCTCTCTTTCATCTAACTTTCTTCCTGAGACTTCCACCTTTTCTTTCATTTGGGCATTGTTTCTTTGTCTTACCATTGTTTGTGAGACTCTTCTTGTTAGCCTCAGCTTCTGAAATTGGTCTGTTCTGACTCCCTGGGTTTATGGTGTGAACTTCTGTGGTAGAATACCTGTGAAATTCAGTGGTGCAGTCTCTTGCAGGTATCTTGATGTTCTCCGCTTCCACCTACTCCTTTTTTTTGTGCATGTGTGATAAGTTGGAGGGGGAGCCAAAATGGTTTATGACAGCAGAAGAGTATTTTATGAAATTTACAGTCACAGCCGGTAGAAAAGAGATAGAAAATCTTTAGGCTATATATAGTGTTAACCATAATCTTCAACCCAACTTGACACTTTTAAGAAAGAATGGAGAAAAGGTAAGTCTCTTTTTGGGAAGGGAAGGCTTGTGAGTTGGATCTAGAAAGCAGTGAGGTTGCGGGTGGTCAGATTTTGAGGTAAGGTGAGAGTAAAGCATAGTAGCTAGGTGTAGCGTGTGAGCAAATAGAGTTAATCACTACAGTAATAGAATTCAGGAACCTGTAAAGTGGGCTAAGATCTGAGAGATGTGTTGTGAGGTATTTACAGTGGTATAGAACAGCTATTATTTACAGTAATATTAGAACAACATTCACATGACAGACACTATGTGATCTGTCTGAATGGAGGTTATAGAGCTTGGGTAGTGTGACAAAGGAAAACAAGTGGTGTGATGTATAGAAAATTAGCAATACACTGTGGAGGAAAGGACAGGGGAAACCTGTCAAATAATACAATATAACTAGCCAAGACTAAGAAACCTATACAGAAAGAGAAGGAATACAAAGATACTATTAAAATATAAAAGAAGTGAGAATAATGAAAAATAATAATAAAACTATTCAGCAACTTGAGGCTTCTCTGCTATAGCAAAGTGAAATTTGTCTCTGTTTCTATTGTTGAGATGCCCCCTCTTTGGGTTCCACTCTGGTCCTTTCGCAGTTCCCAGTTGTTTGTGTCTCTTGTGGGTAAAAGAAAACAAAGCAACAAACAAAAAGCAGGAGAAAGGAGGAATAAGCGATAAGTTTGGGAAGAAAGGAAGAAGGACTAAAACAGGAAAAAAGAGAGGAACAAAGTATTGAAAGATAAAGCAATAATAAAATTAAAAATATATAAGATTACTTTTTTAAAAGTTGCTTAAAAAAACAAAAAACCTTCCCTTGTTGGTTTCAAACTGTCCAAAGCTGTTTTTCTGGTTGCAGCAGGGCCTCTCTGTGGGCTGGGGTGCAGGCGCGCATGAGCGCCAGCCAGGCTACCAGACTGGGACGTGGGCGCCCACACACCCAGCAGGCTGCCTGTGCCCTGCAGGATCTGGCACGGTGCTTCCCAGTCCTGTGGCGGGACTCAAGTGCTTCCGCCCCTCTGGGTGGCTGCTGGGCTGGGTGGGAAGCAAAGCAAGCTGCTGTCACAGGAGAACACCTCAGTTCACTTTCCAATAAAACTTCTCCACGAAGCCTGCCTCTCAGCCTAGCCCAATCCCCAGCCAGACCGGTGACGACAATGCTCTTCTCAATTCTCCCCGGCTGACGGGCTGGCGACCACAGAGTCTGCAGTTGAACAGGGCCCTTTCTCCTGTTACCCTTTATGTAAACTTAAGCAGACAGGTCTCTTCCCAGTGTTGCCCAGCCTTGCTTAGACAGGGAGGGAGGGAGGGAGTCAGTTCTCTCCCACGGACCATGTAGCAGGCCCAAGGCTCCCAAAGAGTCTGCTGTAGACCCACCAGGTGCCAGGCTTCCGAAGCACCCTCAGCAGATGCTCCGGCGCTGGTCGCAGACCGAAGCCTCTGGACCCCGACCATGGCAGCGGCAGCACCGAGGCCATAAGCTGCTGGTCGAGGGGGCCGGCTCCTGCCCCGGCTGCCGCTTTTGTCTTTACTCACGTCCCGGAGTCCCCACTGACCTTTAGCTGTCTGGTCTCTCCGTCACAATCTTTCGTCTCTTATTTTCATAAATTCTGGGGAACTGTTGGTTGATTGTGCTGTTCCTCAGTAGATCTGCCAGATTTTCTCCCAGGGGTACGGGAACTGGAATTGCTCCATCCTACTCTGTCACCATCTTCCCCTATCTCTCCAATAAAGTATACTTTAAAAAATAAAATGTTTATATACCTAAAATTACTAGGATAAAATTAAATTTAAAAAAATAACATGTTTAAAATCCTAAATGGAAAATATAATTGATCAAATTTGAAACTGAGTGGAAGGGTTAATAGCAGATTAGATAGATGAGAAAATTGTAAAGCTAGAAGATACATTTGTAAAATCACCGCAAATCAAATAGAAGACAAAGAAATGAAAAATATGAAAGAAAGGTTAAGAGATACAGCAGACAGAACTGAGACCCAGGAGGAAAGAATGTAAAAGAGGCAATAATTAAATAAAGGCTGCAAATTGTCCACAGCTGGAAAATATTCAAAAAGTACAATGTTCTCCACATAGGATATATATAAATATGTATGGAACAATTGAAACTACAGACAACCAAACATAACATTGGAACTGCCCAGAGAGAAAGGGCTAGTCTATAAAGGACTAATAGCTCACTTCTCAATAGCTACAGTGGAAGCAGTGGAATATTGTCTTAAGAGCATAGAAACAAAATGTCAGCCTGGAATTGTGTATGTAGAAAGTAAAAAAAAAATTAAGAATGCAAGCAAATATTTTTAAAGGAGAGTTCATTATCAAGGTTCCTACTTTAACAAGAAGGAAAATGATCTCAGAATGATGACCTAAGGTACAAAAAAGGCTTGTGAAACAAAGTTATAAATACTTGAGTACCTCTCAGTGAACCAAGTCAATAGGTAGATGATTTTCTTTTGGACAGCAGTAATAAAAAATTAAGAAAGGGCAGGTCAGAGCTAAGGTAGTCTTGTATTTTTGGAGTGTCAGGGAATTAATTCACTTTAGTTAAAGGTACATCAAAATTTCAAGAATATTCACTCAAAGAATGTAGCGCATATAAATTCCAAAGTAAAAGCTAATATGGTGGGATTAAATTCAAATATATTAATGTTCACCATGTAAATAAAGTAAACTCACAGTTAAATGCAAGGTATAGATTTTTTTAATCTGCTTTATAATATTTATGAAATGTCCATCTAAAATATAAGTAATAGAGAAGTTGAAAGTAAAAATATGAGGGAGAATATATGATGTAAAATCAACATAAAGCTCTACTTAAAAGAGATTGTAGGTCTGTAAGTACCACCAACAAGCATCATCGTGTATCTCTACATAATGATAAAAGATTCATTTAGCCAAAAAGATATAATAATTTCAAACATGTATGTCTCTAATTAAATAGTCTAAATACATACAGAAAAAAATTGTTAGTTTATTTAACAAATACTCATTAGGGTAGAAGATTTCTATGTACATTATTGGACAAAGAACTTTTTAAAATCAGCAAAAATGTAGAATATTTGAACAAGTTTTGTCTAGTGGACAAATAGAATTTTGCATCCAGCAACTAAGAGATTCTACATTCTTTTCAAGCACACATGGAACATTGTTTAAATCCTCACCCAAGGATTTACTCATTGATTTTATTTATTTTTATTGTTCAAGCACAGTTTTCTACCTTTTTCTCCCATTCCAGGAACCCCCAAGTATTCCTCACCTTTCCTCCTGGTTTCCAGCCCCGCCTTGTTATTGTCCATGTGTCCTTTATACTTGTTCCTGCAAATCCTTCCACTTTTTCCCTGAAATTCCCTCCTCTCTTCCCTCTAGTCACTGTCCCCCTGTTCTGTATTTCAGTGTCTTTGTTTTTATTTTGCTCGCTTATTTGTTTTGCTGTTTACGTTCCTGTTAAAGGTGAGATCATATGGTATTTGTCTTTCGCTGCCTGGCTTAGCATAATGCTTTCCAGTTCCATCCATGCTGTCACAAAGGTTAGGAGCTCCTCCTTTCTGCTGCATAGAATTCCATTTTGTAAATGTACCATAGTTTTTTGATCCATTCATTTACTGATGGGCACCTAGGTAGGGGAGGAGGAAGAGAGAGAGAAATGTAAATGTGAGAAGTATCATTTGGTTGCCTCCCATATGCGCCCTGACTGGGAATAAAATCACAGCTTTTATTGTCCTGCCTCCCAGGACAGCACTTGAGCTGTCCAATCAACTGAGCCACTGGGCCAGGCCCAGATGGAGCACTTTTAAGTACTTTAAATAATAGAGAAATAATAGTGGTAATTAAATATTTACTAACTATTTAAATAATAGGGGTAATTAAATATTTACTAAAAATATTACCAAAATTTGATATAGAGCAGAAACAGTTGTTCCAGAGAGCTTTATAAACTAAATGCTTATTAGAAAAAGGAGGGTTAAAAATTTATTGTATTGTGGGTCAAGATGATGACATGGATAAACACAGCTAGCCTCTTCCCACAACCACATCAAAATTACTACTAAAGTATAGAACAACCATTACTCAGAACCATCAGAAATCATGTTGATTGGAAGTCTTGACAACTGCAGAATTAAAGAAGCCACATCCAACCAGACTGGTAGAAGGGGTGGAGACACAAAATGGGCTGGCCCCACACCACCACGTATGGTGGACAAAAATTCAGAAGGGCTATCTCAGGAGTGAAGAGTTCCAGCTCCACATAGGCATTCCAGCCCAGAATCCCAGTGATCAATCCTCATAACTCCGGCTGCAAAGTCCAGCAGGGATTGGGTCCGTGGAAGGAATTGCTGCAGTCCCAAGAGTTCCTCTTAAAGAATACACTCAGACTCCCTCAGAGCTCAACCACTGGGATAGCAGGTTGAAACGCACCAGGGGCAAATGGGGAGACTAAAGTGTCTGGCATCAGGGCAAGAGCTGGGAGTCTGCCTTCTCCCAGAAAGAAAGGCATACAGAGGTTAATGTCCCTTTCCTGAACCCTTCCTCCACAGAGCCACAGACACAGCATGCTGGTGCCCATATGAGGCTTCACCGACCTGGTTATCACTGTTTTTCCTGACCTGGAAATCCCCAGAGACTCAGTCCCATCCAGCTATGGGCCCACTCAAGCTACTTTTTCATGTGAATGGTTAGTCTTGGCTCATGCTTCACAACTTACTGAACCCTCTCAAACAAGCAACAACTAACTTCAGGGAACCCCAGCCCGCATAGGTCTTTCTAAGTGGCCCCTGTTAGCAGCAGCCAACCCAGATTCACAGCTTGGCTTCACCTGGAAATCTCCAAGTCCAGCATAATTAGCAGCCATCTCAGGTTGCTTATAGCTCAGGCAGGGTGGCCCCAAGCAAAACAGATGGATGGCTAACCTTGGTTGGTCTGCACCACCTGGAAAACCCCAGAGCCTGTGCACCCTGTGGACAGCTAAAGACCACCACATCAGAGCACAACCACCCTGCCCCTGCACAGCTGATTCTCAAGGGAGGGTGGAGGGGGAGGGACAGTGGTCATAGCCAGTCCTTGCAGCAAACTGGCCTCGGTAAATCCCTCCTGTTGACCTACTTACACCAATCAAGCTCAACTACAAGAAGAGGGTGTAATCAACCCACAAGAACGGCATACTTCAAGTACCCAGCTTGGGTGGTAGGGGAGGCTGTGCCACTGGACCCTGCAGGACATCTACTACATTAGGCCACACTACCAAGGCAGGGAGTCACAGCAGATCTACCTAATATGTAGAAACTAATGCAGGGAGGCTGCGAAAATGAGGAGACAAACATGGTGCAAATGATAAAACAGATCGAAACTAGAGAAAACTAAACAAAATGGAGGGAAGCAATCTATCAGTTGCAGAGTTCAAAACACTGGTGATAAGAATGCTCAAGGAACTTAGGGAGGACCTCAATAGTTTAAAAAAAAACCATCCAGGAAGAAAGAAAGGATACACTAAATGAAGTAAAGAACAATATGCAGGCAAGCAGCAGTAGAGTGAGTGAAGCCAAGAATCATATCATAAGTAATATAAGGAAGCAAAAGACAACTAATCAAAACAAGGAAAAAATGACTCAAAAATTTTTTAAAAATGAGGATAGTGTAAGCAGCCTCTGGGACAATTTCAAGCATTCCAAAGTCACAAAAAGCAGGAACCTACAACCAAGATTACCCAGCAAAGCTGTCATTTAGAATTGAAGGGCAGATAAAGAGTTACCCAGACAAGAAAAAAAACTAAAGGAGTTCATCACCACCAAACCATTATTATATGAAATGTTAAAGGGACTTGTTTAAGAAAAAGATCAAAACTATGAACAATAAAATCGCATTAAGTATCTATCAACAATTGAATCTAAAAAACAAACTAAGCAAAATAGAAGAACAGAGACAGAACAGTTCATGGTTTTTGGCTTTGGAAAATTCCAAAGGCTTGTCTTTTGATGCAGGGTGCTTGGTCTCCATGTGGTGAAGAATTTTTGAAGGTTTCATGGCTTCATTTGATAGCTGGTTGCCACATACAAAGTGGGCTTGTAGGATGCCAATCACCTGTTGCAATGAACCCACAATTTAAGTAGGACTCTTGGTATTTCCTTTGAAATGCAGCTTTCTTTTTTGTGGGCAGTCTCAGAGTCTTCTGCTGTCCCCTCATTGGGTCTTTCCCCCTTTTCAAAGGAGCTCTCCTGCGATGTTTGTTTTTTACTCATTTTGGCGAGGATGAGCATGTGGGCTCACCAAAACTGTGCCTGAGACAAGAACACAGGGCAGGAAAGAGGGCAGACGGAGTGGCAAGTAAAATAATGTGCAGGCCACACACAGACTGAAATAAGTGTCCGATTCTCACTTAAAGCCTGCTACCGATGCAGCTTACTTGTCACTTCCCTCTTGCTGATAGGGTTTTGATATGAGTCTGCAAGCAATTGATGTATTACAGCCTCTGTGCAGTCAGACCTCTCTGCTAATGATGATCTGTGTTTGCAGCCCCTCCCCAGCACTAGCATCACCACCTCAGCTCCACCTCAGACCATCAGGCACTGGATTCTCAGAAGGAGGGCACAACCTGGACCCCTCACGTGCACAGTTCACAGCAGGGTCTGCACTCCTATGAGGATCTAATGCCACCACTGATCTGCCAGGAGGTAGAGCTCAGAAATGGGAGCGATGGGGAGCAGCTGTAAATACAGATGAAGCTTTGCTCACTCAGCCACCGCTCACCTCCTGCTCTGCAACTCAGTTCCTAACAGGCCATGGACTGGTACTGGCCCACGGCCCAGGGGTTAGAGATCCCTAAAGTACAGTGTAGGAAATGGAGTAGCCAAAGAACCCATATGCATGACCCATGGACATGAACAGTGATGTGGGGATTGCCTGAGGGAGTGATGGCCACTGGGTGGAGGGGAGCAAACATGGAAAAATTGGGACAACTGTAATGGCATCATTAATAAAATATAATTTAAAAGATAAATAGTTCTTATACTTGGAAAAAATGATCAAATTGTTTAAGAAGTTAGAAAAAGAATGACAGAATTAGCTGAAAGTAAATAATACAATTAATATTATAGAAACAAAAATTTTCCCTCGAAAATGCTGACAAAATCGACACAGTTCTGAAAAGATGAAAGGCATAAATACTATCTATTATTAATGAGAATACAAATACAGCAAGAACTTTTTAAATAAACAATACTATCAACATTATGCAAGTAAATTAAAAAACAAAATAGTGGAAATAATTGTTGAACAATAAAAGAATACTAACTTAGGAAAACATTAAAGACTGAATAAACCAAAGACTATTAAAGAAATAAAAGAAGAAGTTAAAAGTTTTCCCACAAAGAAAACACATAGTCTGGATTATTTACGAACTAATGGGGATTTACAACTCATTCTATCAGATCAGTATCATCTAAATAACAGAACATACAACCAGAGTATGCTACTAGCAAATTTCACTCATGAATATTGATACAAAAATGCTAGCAATGTTAAATCAGGTTTGGTGGCATATGAAAAACACATTATTAGTAAATTGGGCTTATCCTAGTATAGTTTAACACTGGAAAATCTATCATTGTTATTTGCCATTTTATCAGATTAAAGGAGAAAAATAATAAATTTAGAAAAAGCTGAACACTTCTGTCTTTTGATAAAAAAGGGTAGGGAGTTCTTTAAACTGACACTAGTATCTATATTTAAAATGCAGAAGTCAGTGGCATCGTCCCACATAAGGAAACATTAGAAGTTTTCCTTTAAATTTCGGATGCCTCTTACAGGATACAGTGCCTACACTGCTACTTTCAACATTGAACTGTCCTATTCTCGGTAATGTAAGGAGAAAAGAAAATTACTTGTAGATGATTGCCTACCTAGAAAACTGAAAAGACCACAACTTGCCAGCAATCACATTTTACTTAAGATGCCAGTTGTGAGTTGAAGACACAGAAGTTAGTGACACGCCTATATGCCATCACCAAACAATTAGAATACAAAATATTTTAAAAATACAACCTTTACAGTAGCAACAAAATCTACTTAGAAATAAATCTAGCAAGAGATACGCAATGCCTGTTTTTTTACAAAAATTGCTTATTCTCACCTGAGGATACATTTATTGATCTTTAGAGAGTCAGAAAGGGAAAGAGATACCTTGATCGATTGCTTCCCGCATGTGCCCTCATTGAGGATTGATCCCTCAACTCAGGCGTTTGCCCTGATGGGGAATTGAACCCACAACCCTCTGGTGCATGGGATGACACTCCAACCAGCTGAGCAACCTGGCCAGGGCAAGGAAATTCCATGATAGGAGTCAGAAAACGTAGAAATATCCTATCTTATGAATGATGTCAGTTTCTTCAAATTGCTCTGTAGATTCAATGCAGCTCCAATCAGAATCCCAGTAATACTTTGTGGAACTTTACAAGCTTATGCTAAAATTTCTGTAGATGTGCATAGGTCAAGAACAGTCAAAGAACAGTTAAGGAATTCCTTAAGAACAAAAGAGGAGAGGGAACTTCTTACCAGAAAGCAAGAATTATACACATGTAGAATTATTGTAAAAGACAAATAGAACAAAAGAGGGCAAGAAACAGAATTCCATGTATCTGAAACTTTGATAATTGCAAGAAGTGACAGTTCACTGCAGAAAGAAGAAAATGTTTCAGAAATAGAGCTAGGAAAATTGTTTATCCATATGAAAAAAGAAAAATAAATTGAATTTCTGTCTCACAGCATACATAAAAATTTCAAATGAATTGAAAACAAAATTCAAAAGCAAAACTTACAAATACTGAAAGTATGTATATAAGAAGAAAGCATTAAAATGCAAGAAAATTTGATAAATCAACAATAAAATTGGAAATTTCTGTTTATCAAAAAATATTAAAGTAAAAAGACAAGCCATAAATCATGTGAAGATTATATCACATGAAAAAGCATAATAGCATATTAAAAATTACTAAAACAATAAGGAGAAGAACATGGAAAAGTCCCAAAGCTATGAACATACATTTCACGTGGCCAATAACATGGCCAGTCTCAACAGTCAATTAGCTACAAAACTGAGATAAAATTTGCACACATTCAATTGGCAAAAACTTGAATTCCTGACCATTTCAAGTGTTGGTGATGCAGTGAAACAATGAGATCTTGTACAAATTGCTGTGGGTCATGTAAAGAAGTGGAACCACTTTGGAAAACCAATTTATCTCATAAGGTTGAACATTTACGTACATTGATTGGTACCCAGCAATTCCACTTGAATGCTATATCCCAGAGAAACGCTGTATGGCTGCCCCTAGAGTCTGAACAAGAATGCTCATAGCACTGTGATCGCAAAGGCTGGAAACAGCCCGGCTGGCCCTGCACGGGAGACAATGTTTAGTGAAATACGTACCCAGGGTCCAGCAGAGTAGCTCCTGATTAAGTGTGGTTGGTAGGATAATAACATGGGTGTAATAATTTATAGTTTTAATTGGAACATTTCACCTAAAATGTCATATGGTGTGCTTGAGTGTGGTATGGTTGTGTTACAGAATTACATGTTTACGACTGTGTAATAAAAAGGGGGCCTTGTTTGTGCCAGACCTGGTGTTTGTAGATACATAGGTCATAGGTTATCTGTGAAATACAGAGTGATGAGAATAACTGCAGCTCCCGGGAACAATACAAAAGAACAAAATGTGTGATTAGACGCTCATCAAAGAAGACTCGCCTGATAACCTTTCTTAAAGTTTAAGCTGAACCAAGCAAATGTGATGAAGCATTGATTTTTTTTTTTTCTCTTTAAGCACGGCAATGTTGATCAGAAGTTAAAATAGTGATTATCTGATCAGGAGACGGGAAAGTACGATGAAATACACTGGTGGCAAAATACACTGGTAGTTAGAAGTTACTGGTATTGTTTTAGGTGTTCAGGTTAGGTGGGAATTTCATCAGTATTCATTATATTAATAAGTAAACAACGTACCCCGTACTCCCTTCAATCCTGTCTTTTTCCCTTTTCCAGCTTCAGTTCACATATCCATCATCACTCACATATTCTCACCTCACTGTTCCTCTCTTGCTTCTTTGTACAACCTCCTCTGTTAGGACCAGAAGGGGTGGGGGAGAGAATCACAGGGGAAAAGGGGAAGGATTCACAGGAACAAGTATAAAGGACACATGGAGAACAACTAAGGTGGAGTGGGGGGAAATGGGAAGGAGGTGGGGAACACTGGGCGGGGGGTGGGCTGGGATGGGAGTAAAGGACAGAAAACTGTACTTGAACAATCTTAAAAAAAAAAACCCTCCCCAGAAAGGGAAATGGCAGGCTGCTCTAGCAGGTAGGGGATGAAGGGAGAGGACTGGGGAAGGGTGGGGGAAAGGAGGGCATTAGGGGAGGAGCATCCACATGGAAGGTGCTTCGAAGTATAGGCCTGGGGCACACTGAGCGACCTTACCTGTGGCCAGGGCCATCAAATTAAGGCCCAGGGCACTGCAGCAGAGCCCCAAATCCTAAGCAGAGAACTGCTCCAACTTCCCTCAGAGTCTAGGGTCCACGCATTCAGTTTGGGAATAGCAGGAAAGCTTGTTTCCGGGATAAAGAGGGAAGCACCCTCCACCATCCCCACCAGGCATCAGGAGGTTGTGAAGTGTGAGATGGCAGGAGGTGGCCACCGTTCGGGGATTGCTGAGCAGCGAAGGGATCCACCTGCAGATCACGAGCCAGGTGCCCAAACAAAGGTTAAAAAGTTGGCTAGAGGTGCACTGTGTTCGTTTGCTATGGCCACCATAACGAAGTACCACGGGTGACAGACAGTTATTTCTTTCAGAATTCTGAAGGCAAGCAGACCAAGATCAAGGTGTCAGCAGGACTGATTCCTTCCGAAGCCTTTATCTTCAGTTTGTAGGCTGTCTTCTCCTGTATTCTCAAATGGTCTTTCTTTGGTATGGGTCTGCATCCTAATCTCCTCTTAAATTGTTTTCTTTTAAACTTTCGAAGAAAAAAAAGGGACCACCCAAACCACTGTTAAATCTATTTCTGTATCCAAACAACTATACTAACTCTTCTCACGATCATAAATGAGCCAATATAAAATTTCTTTTATCTAGTGGTTCTTAAACTTTCTCTCGTGTCAGAATCACCTGAGGAACTTGTACATCCGCCTCACCCCCAGTTTCTGACTCAGGAAGCCTGGAGTAGGGCCTGAGAATTCACATTCCTAATGAGTTTCCAGGTAATGATGCCTCTGGTCTGGCCATAAAACAAGTCTCTTAAAAGATTAGATCATTTTATCAACATCTGATATTTAAACAGTTTCACAATTATAATATGTTTATGTGGGAATTGTCTTGCATCAGATGACTTTGTTGCTAAAGTAGTAACAATGAGAAGAAAGTGGGTATCAGCATGTTAATTATGAAGTCATTAGAAGGAAGCCAAGCTATTTACATAAGAAGCAAAATCCAGAAAATAGATAAGATTTTCCTTGTTAACCTATCCATATGTTATGTGCTTGAAAAATACAGTAGTCACACATTTTTCTTGCTAAAGTCAGCAAGAGAGTTAAAGTCATAAAAGGAAAAAGCAGGGACTTCCGCCAAGATGGAGGCATAGGTGGAAACACTGTGCCTTCTCCCACAACCAAGTTTGGATACAACAAAAGTTTTGGAGAACTAAGACACACCCAGAGACTAGAAAACCGAATTATACGGAAGTCCGACAGCTACGAACCATTCAACGGGGACGGTAAGAGAGGCAGAGCCAGCAGCGGAGCAGGGTCGGGAAGGACAGACCTAGGAGCGCAGGCAGCCCGGACCTAGTCGGGGTGTGGGGCAGACTGACCAAGGACGCACATTCGTGCGCAGTGAGATGGACCACGCAGGCCCCAGGGGGCGAACCCAGTGGTGGAGGGCTGACAGTGGTGGCACACTTGCGTGCCATGGAGCGGGGCGCGTGGCCCTGGTGACGGTGGTGGCTGCGGTGCTGGTGGGGGTCGCGGAGGCAGGCGCCGGAGGGAAGCCATTGTCCCTCTTTGACCCCGCCCCCACATACAACGTCACAACCCAGCGACTTAGTTGCCCTGTTCTAGTGAACACTTTAGGGCTCTGATCCTGCTATGGAACAGGCACGAACAACCCAAAAGATGGCGCAAGAAGAACTCAAAGTCCCAGAGCCAATAACTCTAAGTGACCGAGAAATTGCCGGCCTCTCAGAAGCACAATTCAGGACACTATTTATCAGGATGCTCACAGAACTGGTAGATTATAGTCACAAATTAGAGGAACAAAGTCACAAATTAGAGGAACATATGAAGGCTAAACTAATTGAAATGAAGGGAGATGCACAGGAAACCAATAGTGATGGAAAGGAAACAGGGACACAAATCAATGGAATGGACCAGAAGGAAGAACAAAACATCCGACCAGAAAGGAATGAAGAAATGAGAATTCAAAAAAATGAGGAGAGGCTTAGGAACCTCCAGGACATCTTTAAACGTTCCAACATCCGAATTATAGGGGTACCAGAAGGGGGAAAGAAACAGCCACGAGTGGAAAACGTATTTGAACAAATAATAAAGGAGAACTTCCCCAGTCTGGCAAAGGAAATAGACTTCCAGGAAATCCAGGAAGCTCAGAGAGTGCCAAAGAAGTTGGACCCAAGAAGGAACACACCAAGGCACATCATAATTACATTAGCCAAGACCAAAATGAAGGAGAGAATCCTAGAAGCATCAAGGGATAAGGGGACAGTCACCTACAAAGGAGTACCCATCAGACTGTCAGCGGATTTCTCAAAAGAGACCTTACAGGCAAGAAGGGGCTGGAAAGAAGTATTCCAAGTCATGAAATCCAAAGACCTACAGCCAAGATTGCTTTATCCAGCAAAACTTTCATTTAGAATGGAAGGACAGATAAAGTGCTTCTCAGATAAGGTCAAGTTCAAGGAGTTCATCATCACCAAGCCCTTATTATATGAAATGCTAAAGGGACTTATGTAAGAAAAAGAAGATGAAAAATATGAACAGTGAAAGGACAGCAAACACACAGTTATTAACAACCACACCTAAAACAAAAGCAAACCAAGAGGACAGCTAGATCAGGAGTGGAACCATAGAAATGAAGAACACATGGAGGGTTAGAAACAGGGGAGTGGGAGGAGGAGAAGGGGGGAGAAGGCACAGAAAATAGCATAGATGGTAGGTAGAAAATAGATAGGGGGGAGGGCGAGAATAGTGGGGGAAATATAGAATCTAAAGAAGCTGAGACACGTGGTTATAAACTAAGGGGGGAGAAGGGTGGGGGAGGGAGTGTGCGGGTGGAGGGGAATGAAGGGGGGAATAGAACAACTGTGATGGTATAATCAATACACTATATAAAAAAAGGAAAAAGCAGAGGAATGTACTAATGTTTTTATGTAAGTAAACTGTACGACAATGTGGTGGAGCAGTCAATTCTGAAAGAAACTAAAACAAATACACAGCGACACTTCCATAACTCAGCAGCATTTGGAGTAGCTCACAGTGTGTGAATGTGCATGTAACTGGAGTCTAACCTTATGCAATAAACTCATTTACAGATTAAGTAAAGCAAAAATTGTGTGTCATCATAATTTTCCTTGAAAATTCTTGAAACTTTAACTGGCTTCTCACCAGAGTACCCAAGAGAAAGGTGGAAAAATTCATTTCTCACAATGTGTGACCAACTATGTAGGCACACATTCACTGTTTGTGTCTTCCAACGGTTTAATACAAGTTTAATGTATTTTTGTCTTCATTAAAGCCTGTAACAAACAAACTTAGCTCGTCAAGTTATGGGACACTAGATCATTCGATGCCATGGCTTGCCATTTTTCCTTTTTCAAAATGTATTTTTATTTTGATGTGTTTGACATGTAACGTGTACGTGTAAAGTGCATAGTGTGTCTACATGATTACCACTGTAGCATCGGCAAACACCTCTGTCTTGGCATTTTTATTCTTTCTGGTGTGACGGGAACGATTAAGGTCCAGTCCATCGGCAGAGGCAAGGTGAACTTCGAAGTTCACCACCTGCACTCGTCCCCTGTGCATCGGATCTATGGCACCGTTGGTTGGTTGGTTGCAAGTGTGTGCCCTTAAACAGCAGCTCCCTGATTTCCCAACCCCATCCCCTGGTAACCCCCATTCTTTCTGTTTTGTTTCATTTTATTTTTTATTTTTTTAAAGATTTTTTATACTTATCTTTAGAAGGGAAGGGAAAGAGACAGGGAAAGAAATATCGATGTATGGTTGCCCCTCATGAGTCCCCTGCTGGGAACTGGCCTGCAACCCAGGCATGTGCCCTGACTGGGAATCGAACTGCGATCCTTTGGTTTGCAGGCGCCCGCTCAATCCACTGAGCTATGCCAGCCAGGGCTTACTTTTTATATTTTATCCCCCAACCCTGCACCAAGCTACTGACTGCCCCTCCATCCCCACCATGCCCCACCCTCCAACCCCCCTTCACCACACTTTGTCCAGGCCCATGAGCTGTGCTTATATGCATCTGTGTTTGTCAGCTAATCTCTCCCACTGCTCCTACCCCCTCCCCTGTCTCCTCTGAGATCTGTTAGTCTGTTCCATGTATCCATGCCTCTGGTTTTATTTTGCTTGTCAGTTATTTCATTCATTAGATTCCACATATGAGTGAGATCATATGATATTTTGTCTTTCTCTGACTGGCTTATTTCACTAAGCATAATGTTCTCCAGGTCCATCCATACTGTGATAAAGGTATGTTTCTTCCTTTTTAACAGCCATGTAGAATTCCATTGTGTAAATGTACCACTGCTGTGAACACGGGCTGCAGGAAGTCTCCAGTGCCCTGTTTGCATTTCCTGTGGACACTCCCAGGAATGGAATTGCCTGGTCATATGGTAGTTTGTTTTTCTTTATTTTTTGAGGGACCTCCGTACTGTTTTCCATAGTGTCTGCCCCAATTTACATTCCCACCAACTGCACATAAAAGTTCCCTTTTCACCACCTCCTCACCAACACTCGCTGTCTCTTGTCTTCTTGGTGACAGTCATTCTAAAAGGGTGTGGCTCACACCTCATCCTGGTTTGATTTGTATTCCCATGGTGATTAGAGATGGTAAGCATCTTTTCAGGTACCTGTTAGCCATGTGTATGTCTTTGGGAAAATGTCTATTTTAGTTCCTCTGACCATTTTTTATTTTTATTTTTTTTAAGATTTTATGTATTTATCTTTAGAGAGGAAGGGAAAGAGAGAAGGGGAGAAATATCAATGTATGGTTGCCTCTCGTGAGTCCCCTGCTGGGAACTGGCCTGCAACCCAGGCATGTGGCCTGACTGGGAATCGAACCGCGATTGTGTGGTTCGCAGGCCCACGCTCAATCCACTGAGCTATACCAGCCAGGTGTAGCTGACCATTTTTTAATTGGATTGCTTGACTTTTTTGTTACCGAGTTGTATGAGTTTTTTAATATATTTTGTATCTCATCTGAGAAATAGTTTACAAATATTTTCTCCTATCCTGTAGGTTGCCTTTTCATTTTGTTGGCTGTTCCGCCGTGCAAACGCTATTTAGTTTGATGTAGTCTCATCACACTGGAGCATTTCTACAAACTGCAAAGTAGGTAGGTAGAGCTTAGGAAAGAAAAGACTCCATTGTGCAGACATTGCAGGCACTACTCAGAAACGGTTATTTATCACAGGGCAGGTGTGAGTTGCATGGGGCTGGAAGTGGCACTTTTGGGAGTCCCCCTGAAGAAATCCGTGATATGTATTTATGGCTATTGCAGTCAGAGCCTTGGAGGGGCCCGTGCAAGCACACCTCAAGTTTCATGAAATTTCTGATCAGTCCCCCTCTGCTCAGAGCCACCGAAACATCTTCCGCCGGCAGCGCTGCGATTAGATTCGCCAGGTGGAGAACGGACCGAGGCAGGAGCACTAGCTTGGAGCCTCCTCAGCAAGTGTGCGGCACGCAGGAGTGAGAGAACAGGTGCAGAACTACTGCTCAGGTGGCAGGAACGAGGGACTGAGCCCGCCACGTGCGGCCTCAGGGGCGGTGTACTGACCTCATCACAGGAACGTCTTCCTGCTGATGTGGTTTCCACCTGTACTCCAAGGGTCTTTTCCAATAAAAAAGTAACAGGGGTTTTGTTTGTTTTTTACTTGTTCGTTTGCTTTCTACACTTTGCGCCTGCTCTTTCCACACGGGCAGAATGAGTGTTTCTTCCTCTCCGACCCCCTTGGCCTCTGCACACGCCTCCTCCACCTCACACTTGTCTAAGTGCGGGGCGTGTCTGACCTCTTACATTGGCACCTCCAGACGCAAAGTCCCAGCTGATGAGCTACGGGGCCCCACAGCTGGGACCCCGATGTGTACGGAAGAGCAGACCACCCCTCGGCTGAACAGATTAGAACAACTGGAAAAGACGGTTGCGCAGCAGGCACTACTGGTCGGGCCACAGCAAAGTAGGAGAAGGTTGAAAGATCTCGGTCCATCACTAACTTTCCCGGTGTCTCATAGCCCTAGAGCTAGAAGGCACCACTGAGGCAGTGAGGTCATTCCAGAGAAACCTCTGACAGTTACAGCAAGTCCGTGATAAAACGCCTCGGTGAAACGTTCAACGTGATAGGCGAGTTCGTCTGGGAGCTCCCTGTAACTCCAACCTCCTAGACCTGCCTTTTGGAAGAGAACAGAGCAAACTCGCCTTTCTAACATCTCTAAGCGCTTCAGGCCCAAGTCCTTTATGGTTTTGAACTTTGTCACCCCTGTCAATTTAAAGCAAAATATCCTTTGGCAGAATCTTATTTGCATACCAGTGATATTCCTTCTTTCTCAAAGCTCTCGAAACACTTAACCATTTCAAATAATGGCTGTGCCAGGCATAGGCTGTTTGCAGATCTGAAAAAGAGCACGAAAATTGTTCTGAGAGACTGCCGAGGAAAAGAAAAGCTGTATGCTCACCTTTTCCCTCCTCCGCTTTCACCAAGTGCGAGCGTGAGCCCCCCAGAATGGCAGTGGAAAGCCCCCCAGCCAGAGACTCGCCAGCCCAGCGGGGTTTGCAGCGGGAGTCTGTGCTGTGAGAGACGCTGGGCGCTAGGGCCCGGAGCGCAGCTGCACCGCGCTTCCTGTGACACCTCGCCATCTTCAGACCCCCAGGAAAGGAGTAGGTGCTTGTGAACACCAGAGAGGGAGAGAGCGAAGAGGTGTTTAGGGGGCCAGGGGACCTGTCAGAAGCTCACAACTGGCGGATGAGATTAAAACTCCAGCTACAGGAAAAGTCAGGGCCTTAGACAATTGGAAATATTGGCAGTGGGCACAGAGGCCTCTTGGTTGGATTAGGACCAGATGGGTAATAGGCTGACCCCCTCAGCTGTTCTTCTTGATAATTAAAGTAAATCTTGCACCTGTGATACAAAATTAGCTCAGAAACCAAAGACAACCACGGGTAAAGTGCATTTGTTGCTTTGAACACAAAGGCTTGCTGTCAAGAGGCCTCTAGTTAAAGCAGCATTTCGTTTAGAAAAGCTAAAGAATGATTTATAGCTATTAACTCCTTGACACCTGGACTCANCCTGCCTTTTGGAAGAGAACAGAGCAAATTCGCCTTTCTAACATCTCTAAGCGCTTCAGGCCCAAGTCCTTTATGGTTCTGAACTTTGTCACCCCTGTCAATTTAAAGCAAACTATCCTTTGGCAGAATCTTATTTGCATACCAGTGATATTCCTTCTTTCTCAAAGCTCTCAAAACACTTACCATTTCAAATAATGGCTGTGCCAGACATAGGCTGTTTGCAGATCTGAAAAAGAGCACGAAAATTGTTCTGAGAGACTGCCGAGGAAAAGAAAAGCTGTACGCTCACCTTTTCCCTCCTCCGCTTTCACCAAGTGCGAGCGTGAGCCCCCCAGAATGGCAGTGGAAANCGCCGCCCCCCCCCCCCCCCCCCGGAATGGCAGTGGAAAGCCCCCCAGCCAGAGACTCGCCAGCCCAGCGGGGTTTGCAGCGGGAGTCTGTGCTGTGAGAGACGCTGGGCGCTGGGGCCCGGAGCGCAGCTGAACCGCGCTTCCTGTGACACCTCGCCATCTTCAGACCCGCAGGAAAGGAGTAGGTGCTTGTGAACACCAGAGAGGGAGAGAGCGAAGAGGTGTTTAGGGGGCCAGGGGACCTGTCAGAAGCTCACAACTGGCGGATGAGATTAAAACTCCAGCTACAGGAAAAGTCAGGGCCTTAGACAATTGGAAATATTGGCAGTGGGCACAGAGGCCTCTTGGTTGGATTAGGACCAGATGGGTAATAGGCTGACCCCCTCAGCTGTTCTTCTTGATAATTAAAGTAAATCTTGCACCTGTGATACAAAATTAGCTCAGAAACCAAAGACAACCACGGGTAAAGTGCATTTGTTGCTTTGAACACAAAGGCTTGCTGTCAAGAGGCCTCTAGTTAAAGCAGCATTTCGTTTAGAAAAGCTAAAGAATGATTTATAGCTATTAACTCCTTGACACCTGGACTCATTTTAAAAGAATTTCAAAACTCACTCTGGAACAGGCTGACAGCTGTTGGTGGGGAGGGGGGACTGGATGAAAGAAGGTGAAGGAGTTAACCGAGGAACGAAGGGCAGGACCTGAAGACACAGTGTGGGGATGGCTTGAGGAAGGGGGGCTGAGGTGGGGCAGGGGACAGAGGGGGAAATGGGAACATCTGTGATGGCGTCAACAACAACAAAGAAAAAACTCACTCTGAAGAGCTTTTCCCAAGATGCCAAACACAGGTATTGCATTGACTAAATCTGTTCACTGAGTAGTTGAACAGAATCGTATTTGGGAGCTACAACTAGTTGGTCCTGAGTCCAGGCCGGTGCAGCTCAGTTTGTTGGAGCATCACCCCATGAACCAAAAGTCTGCAGGTGTGATTCCTGTTCAGGGCACATACCTAGGCTGTGGGTTTTGTCCACGGTCAGCACCCAGACAAGAGGCAGCTGATTGATGCGTCTCTCTCGCATCAATGTTTCTTTCCCTCTCTCTCTCCCTTCCTTCCCCTCTATAAAATCAATAAGCATGTCTTTGGGTGAGGATAAAATTTTAAAAAGTAGAATAAAGTTGGCCCTGGAGCACCCTCCTCTGAAATAGATTCAATAGTATGGTTCAGTGGAAAGAGCACTGGATTGAGTGATCAAGGCCCTGAGTTCGTCCCCTCTCTCGTTTCTAGGTGAACTTGGACAGGTCTTTTGGTTTCTCTGGGTCTCTCTGATCTACAGAACATAGAGACCTTGGACCGGAGGCTCAAACTGCGGTTCCATGATGCTTATAATCCAGTCCTCGACTCGTCATGTAATAGCAGAGATTGTTGATGCAAGTGGCCTCCAGTGGCTCTGTTTTGAATGTGGAAGGGCCATGTTAACCAATACTCTAACTCCTTAAACATGCCAGCAAGTGCAGGAAGGACCCGCTTGGTCCTCATAGAAATGACCTTGTGTGGCTCACTGGTAGCATCCGTAACTTGTGAAAATGTAGGCCCAGACAGGAGCTGGCTCCAACTCCCATGACTGGCACTGAACGAGGTGAGTGTCCGCCTCTGTATGGGAGTTTCTCACACCTCAAGGTAAGGAGTAAGAGTCAGGAGCAATTGCTGGGGTAGAATGTATTGTCTTGAAAGTGCGGCACTTCTCCCCGCATTTGTGGGGGCATCTTGCAAGAACTCCAGTGCTTGCCAGATAGTACCTAATCCTTCACATACCATGTTTTTTTCCTGTACATACCCACCTATGATACAGTTTCATTTATAAATTAGGCATAGTAAGAGATGAAGAACCATAGCATAAGATAGAACAATTACAACAATATACTGTAATAAAAGTGATGTGAATGTGATCTCTCAACATATCTTACTGTATTCGTGCCTTCCTTTCTGTACTCTTGTTTCAGGGATTCCGTGTGGAAGTCTTCATGTAGCTCAGTGCCATCTATTGGAACGTGTTTCTGTTCACGTCTTCCGACCCCAATGTAGCGTTTCTCCGTCCTAACTGAGCTCTGATCACGCACCATGGCTGTGACTCTTGCAGTTTGTTGAGTGACAGCAAAACTGGCACGATTTCTTCTTCCCTCTCCACAGTTTCAGATTGGTGTTCCCTTCCTACCGTAGATCTTACCAACCTCAGTGCCTAATAATTTTTTCCTTTTCTTATTAAGTTGAGAACTCTCTCCTTTTCAGTCAAAGGGAACACTTTATAGCTTCTCGTAGGCATATCCGAATTTCCAGCATCGCTGTTTGTGTTTAAAGGTCATCAAGTAGAGTGAGGGTGACTGGAACACAAATCCTTCAATACTGTGCCAGTCAATCCCACAAAAAACGAAATAAAGGGGATGGACAGAAGGACGTTGTCTGATTCAGGCGGGAAGGGAACACTATCACGGACTGAGCCCTGGACGGAAATTGCTGTTGACTCCCCCTTCCCAAGTAAGGGACAATGTCCCAGTCAGATTAAGTGACTCCCCGAAACTGTCATTAAGGACACATCCAACTCCAAACACACCTGCCTCTGTCAGGACCACTCGTGCTGTGTGGCAGGTCTGGTGGGGGGGGGGTGGAGGGGGGCGGGACGGGGGGGGGGTGAGAACCGAGGCCCGGGCTGCACAGCCCCTCTGTCGCCCTCTCTCAGGCCTGCTCCTCCTTCCACACCCGGAACTGAGCTGAGCTGATTAAACTACGAGTGGCTTAGGAAGAATTCAGAGTATCTAGCGTTTTACTTCTTTCACTTTTAAGAAACAGCTACAAAAATATGAGGTCCATTCCCTAAAAGAAAGCAAACATACCCTTTGCCCTGATGAATCTTTACAATCAGTGCTGCTGATCCAAGCTTTCCAAATGCATAGCGATAAAAAATAGACCACAATGTTGACACATCTGAGAGTGGGGGTCTACAGCCTTCCCCCTTTATGCTTACCTGCATGTTTCTAGTTCTCTCATACATTTTTGTAATCAGCAAAATGAAAAAAACAAATCGTATTATTGTACCTGAATCACAATTGTACTTAAAAAAAATAAAGTGTAACGTAACAGCATGAAGGAAAAATATCAAAATACTGGTGATTATTACTGGGTGGCTTATGGGTGTTTCCATTATGTACTTTCCAAATGTTCTTTTTTAAAACTTAAAAATGTGTACTGAGGTAGCATTGGTTATTAACATTATATAAGTTTCAGGTACACATTATAATTCAATATGTGTACACTCTATTTTATGCTCACCACCTAAGGTTTAGTTTCCCCCGGTTACCATATGTTTGACCCCCTTAATCCATTTTGCCCTCCCCCCAACCCTCCTCTGCTGGCAGTCACCATTCTGTTTGTTTTCCTCTGTGAGTTTGTTTTTGCTTTGTTTTGTTACTCTGCTCAGCACTCTTTTTGTTTTATAGTTTACATATGAATGATATCATATGGTTTTGTCCTTTTATTCATCTGCTTTATTTCTCTTAGTGTAATACCCTCAAGATCCATCCATGTCATAAATGACAGTATTTCATCTTTTTTATGGTTGAGTAATATTCCGTGTATATGTGTACTATGACTTTTTTTATACATTCAGCCATCTGTGGTCAGTGAAGTGGTCTCCATGACTTGGCTATTGTAAATAAGGCTGCAACGAACGTACAGGCACATCTATCTTTTTGAATTAGTGTTTTCTTATTCTTCAGATAAATACCCAGAAGAGAATGTGCTGTGTTACGTGGTGGTTCTATTCTTAGTTTTTTGAGGACCCTCCATGCTGCTCTCCACAGTGGCTGCTCCAAATTACAACCCACTAACAGTGCACGAGGGTTCCCTCGTCCCCACATCATCTACAATACTTGTTAATTTCTTGTCTTTTTGGTAATAGCCAATCTAACAGGTGTATGGTCACATTTTGTGGTTTGGATTTGCATTTCCCTAATAATTAGTGATGTTGAACATCTTTTCATGTTCCTCTTGGCCATGTATATGTCTTGAAAAATGTCTATTTACATCTTCTGCCCATTTTTTAAATTGGATTGTTTGGTTTTTGTGTTGCGGAACTGTATGAATTCTTTACGTATTTTGGATGTTAACCTTTTATAAAATATTGTTTGCAAGTATCTTTTTCCATTTGGTTGTTGCTTTTTTTGTTCCTTTGCTGTGCAAAAGCTTTCAAGCTTGATATAGCCCCATTTGATTATTTTTGCTTTTGTTTCTCTTGCCTTTGGAATAAAATTGTTGAAAAACACCACTAAGACCAATATCCAGAAGTTTGTGCCTATGTTTTCTCCCACATATTTTTTTTTGTTACCTTCAAGTCTTCATCCCACTTTGAGTTAATTTTTGTCTACAGTTTAACATAGTAGTGTAGTTTTATTCTTTTGGATATGGCTGCCCAGTTTCCCAAACACCAAAAGTTGTGTATTTCTAAGAATTTGTCCATTTCTTCTTGGTTGTCCAATGTGGTGTGGATAGCCTTCCTTAGCACTCTTTTATAATCATATGTATTTGTGTCATAGTTGTAACTTTTGTTTCAATTCTGATTGTTTCATTTGAATCTTCTCTTTTTTTAACTACCCAGTCTAGTAAAGGTTTGTCCATTTTGTTTTCACAGAACCAGCTCTTTATTAGTTTTTTCTATTGTCTTTTTATTGTCTATTTCATGTATTTCTGCTCTTTTATTTCCTTTCTTCTACCAACTTTGAGCTTCATCTTTTCTCTTTCTAGTTCCTTAAGTTGTAATGTTAGCTGGAGATTTTTCTCATTTTTTGAGGTAGTCTTACACTGCTATGAACTTCTTAGTACCATGTTGCTGCATGCCAAATACTTTGGTGTGTCATATTTTCCTTTGTCTTTATCTATCTTTTGATTTCTTTTAAAATTTGATTTATCTATCTTTTTGATTTCTTCAATGACCCAACAGATGTTCAGTAGCATGCTATTTAAAATTCACTGATTCACTGAGACTTGTTTTGTATTCCCGTGTTTGGTCTACTCTTGAGAATGTTCCATGCATGCTTGAAAAGATTGTGTATTATATCACTTTGGGATAGGAAGTTCTGTATCTCCTCAGTCCCCCCTGGTCTAATATCATGTAATGCAGATGTTTCCTTGTTTTCTGTCTGGATGATCTATTATTGGTGTATGTGGGGTATTAAAGTCCCCTACTATTATTGTGTAGGTATCTGTTTCTTTCTTTTGATCTATTAGTAATTGCTTTATACATTTTGGTGTTCACAGGTTGAGTGAATATATATTACTAGATGCTATGTCTTCTTGCTGGATCTCCCCATTTATCATTATACAATATCTATCTTTGTCTTGTATCTATCTTGTTTCCAAATCTATTTTGTCTCATGTAAGTGTGGCTACATATGCTTTCCTCTGGCCACTCTATCCCTGGAGTGTCATCTTTCTTTCACCCCTTCACTTTGACCCTGTGTTTGTCTTTGTTGCTGAAATGCATCTGCTGAAGGCAGCAGCCTAGGGTTGGGTCTTCTTTTTTAATTCATTCAACTACTCTGTACCTTTAAAAAAATTCTCGCCTGAGGATATATTTAATGATTTTAGGGAAAAAGGAAGGGAGAGAGAGACACACAGAGAATGAGAAGGTGGGGAGAAACAGCAATAAGATAAACATTGATGTGAGAAACATTGATTGGCTGCCTCCCATATGCACCCCAACTGGGAATCGAACCTGCAACCTTTTGGTGCTCCAAAAGGACGATGCTCCAACCAACTGAAGCACCTGGCCAGGACACTGTGACTTTTGATTGGTAAGTTCAGTCCATTTACATTCAGAGTAATTATTGCTGTATGAGGACTCACTACTCCCATTTTATCATTTGTTTTCTGGTTGCTCTGTATCTCCACTATTTCTTTTCCCTTGTGTTTCTATTTTAGTTAGGTGGTTTTCTATGATGTTTTCCTCCATTTCCTCTTTTTTACTATTTTGTTCAAGTGCTGAATCTTTGTGCTGTGGTTACCACAGTTTGTATAAAATGCCTCAGATAAAATAATCCTTTTTATTTTGATAATATCTATCTTCATTCACTTAAACAAGTTTCATTCTTTTTCTTTCCCCCCTTTGTCTTGTCACAAATTATCCTTTTTGTGTTGTGCATTCATTACCAAATTGCACTACCCATAGTTAATCTTTAAAAACATTTTATTTTTAAAGAGAAGGGAAGGGAAGGAGAAAGGGAGGGAGAGGAACATCAATGCGTGGTTGCCTCTCACATGTCCCGCTGTGGGGACCTGGCCTGCAACCCAGGCATGTGCCCTGACTGGGAATCAATCTGGCGATCCTTTGGTTTGCAGGCCAGCACTCAATCCACTGAGCTACACCAGCCAGGGCATGGTTAATTTTAATGCTTTATTTTCCTTTAACCTTCACATTATAACTAAATATTCAATGCTCTATAATGAAATAGAGTAGCAATTTTCTGCTTCTGTTTGTCATTTAAAGTTTATGTACTTTGTCTTTTCAAGTAAAAGAGCTCCCTTCAACATTTCTTGAAGGCACATCTTGTGGTGGTAAATTCCTTCAGGTTTTGTCTGGGAAAGCTTTTATTTCCTCTTCATATCGAAAGAGTAACTTTGTGGGAAATATTATTGTTGGCTGGCAGTTTCTTTTAATATTTTAAATATATCATTCTACTTGATCCTGGCCTGTCGGGTTTCTGCTGAGAAATCTGGTGATAAACTGATGAGGTTTAATTTGTAAGTTACTGTGTCCACACACCCCCAGCTTAAGAATTCTTTATCATTTCCATTTGGAGAACACCTTTTTGTGTTGAGATAATTAGGTGTTCTGTTAGCCTCTCATGCTTGAATACCCAGTTCATTCCCTAACTTTAGGAAATTCTCAATTATTCCTCTGAATGGCCTTTCTGTTCCCTTTTCCCTCCCTTCTTCTGCCACATGGTACCCTTTCTAATGACGTCCGATAGTCTGATAGAGTTCTCTCATTTTAAAGAAATCTTAATTCTCCCTCCTCTTCCCACTGAATTATTTCCAGATTTCTATCTTTGAGCTTGCTAATTCTCCCCTTCTGCCATCTGCTCTATTTCCAGTGCTCTCTGATCGTTCTTTTTATACAGAGAAGGAAGGGGAGAAAAGAGAAAGACAGAAACATCAATGTGTGGTTGCCTCTTGCACACCCCTCACCAGGAACCTGACTCACAACCCAGGCATGTGCCCAGGGAATCGAACTGGCGACCCTTTGGTTCATAGACTGGTGCTCAATCCACTGAGCCACACCAGCCAGGGCTTTCTAAGGCGTTCTTCATCTTATTTATTGCGTTCAGCTCCAGAATTTCTTTGGTTCTCTTTTATAATTTACATTTCTTTGGTAAAGCACTCCCTCTGTTCATTAATTTTATTCCTGAACTTATTTTACTACATTTCTGAGCTTTCTTGTATCATTGGGTTTGTGAGTATTTTGAATTTTCTATCACTTGCATCATAGTCTTTCATGACTTTCAAGTTCGGTTTCTGGAAACTGTCATCATGTTGCTTGATGTGTTGTTCTCAAGTAGTAACATTTGAGGTAGTAACTCTTACACAAATACCAGTTTGACTTTAATAATTCAGGTTGATAGGTCTTTCCTTTTTCCAGTAGATGGCAATATAGCACAAGTTTTGTGTTCTCTTTCCTGTACTGTACACTTCAAGGGTCACAGTAGGGCAGGGCATTATGGTCCATGGGGTGGTGGGTGCGCCTGCTGTGTCCTGGTCACTTGAGTCTCAGGGCATTACCACCATGGTGGGTGGACGTGGTGGGTGAAGAGGTTCTGGGGCTCACGAGCCTGCCATGCTTCTCCCCTGTTCCCTATGGTTAAATCACCCATATAACATGTGTGCTTGGAAGGCAAAGCCCAGTTGCAACCGCTACAAACACCACGGCAAGAGAAAACTGGGTTGTCTGGTGCTGACACTGCTCCTGCTCTTCATCCTGCACTGGGCTTACCATAGGGCCACACCCTGACCCCCCCCACATACACATTAGCTGTGGCTGCAGGCACAGCCACTGCCACTGCCAGTGAAGCCTTTGTGGTGGGCAGTCCATCCTTCCCACCCCACAGCCTCCACCCTGTGTCCTACTGTGCCTACTTCCAATGCACTGTGTGATTTTCTCAGGCACACTAGTGTGTTAAGCAGAGGAAGTTTGTTGAGTTATAGACGTCCAACTAGTTTTAAAGGGGAGATTAAAAGGGTCTCTCACTCCATCATGAGTGTCACCTCCAGATGTTATGTGCAGGTACTAATCTCTGATGCTGCAAAAGTAATCTCTGAGTTCTAGTTAACTGGCTGAAGCTTGAATAGAAAGTCTACTGAATGGGATGTTTTGTGGTCAATTTACTAGAAACTGGGAAGCATTACAAGGAAGGACTGCTGCCATGAATCCAGACTGGTGAGGATGGAGATGTGTGATGCTGGGGACCGAGATGGTGCCCAAGCGTGGGATATATACATACCTCACACAAACTTTTAAACTGCAAACTAATTATGCTCTTCATGTCACCAGCCTTTGCTATTCCAATGACCTTATTTTTAAAAAATCAATCAATCTATCTATAAAAAGAAAACCAGAGAACAAGGACCTCTAACAGCTTTATTAGCTGTAATAATATGCATTATTTATAATTACATATTATAAAGTACATATAACATGTAATTATAACAAAAACTTTATAGTTTTGAAAATGTTTTATTCAAGAATTACACATAATTTCAAATATCTTCCAAAATAGTTTCCTAAGCTGCTACAAAAGAAAGCAAAATTCAGTAAGAAATTTAAATCATTAAATATGTTTTACTAGTATATACATACATAAAGCCAAGCAATTAACAGTTAGCCCTGGAATGCGTACCATGTCTTTTGTTTTTCCTTATTAAAGGCTCAATCCAGCACTTCGTATAGGCTATGTACAACAGGCCGAGTTCAGTGACCACAGGAGTTTTCCATTAGCTGCCTCAGTTTTTATAACTGTGGTAGTTTGTCAACAGGGGTATCAAACTTGAAGTCTGGAGGAAACAGATCTGGGGCCCGAGGGTAGATCAGTCTGTAGGACTGTCTGATTGTAACATCAGCAACACCAGCAATATCTCCAATTTCTAAAAGACAAAAATCAAAATATTAAAAGTATAACTTCCATCCTACTACCTTCTACGCTCTAAATTTCAATTTCTGGGAGAAAGTTGTATTAAGTGCCAAAATGAAAAACGAAACCAAAACTATCGATTTTTAAAAATTGACAACGTAATTACATACTGCAAGTTGGAAGCAGGGCTGAAGTTAGTTAACGGTGGCAGTATTTATGGCCTCAAAGGGTCATCACACCTCTACTATGTGTGACACGTTCGACCAGTGCTCAGGGCAGAGCACTGTGAGCGGTAACCGTTATACTGGCCATTGTGTTTGAACTGACATCTCCTTTTCCTTCACAGGACATCTTTTTGAGGATCCCAGAAGCAACCCGTGAGTGCATTCTTAGGAAGACACTGTATCACTGTGTTTGAATTCCCCTGCAACATCTCCCCTAGCTAACTTCTGTTAAACAGCTAAAAGCAAAATGGAATCCCACTCTTAGTATGGTTCTATAGCTTCTTTTTCCTACTTAGTACACCTGACACCATAAAGCTGTGCATTACAACGAAATGTGTGTGTTTCTCACTACTGTCAATACGGTTCAGCACACACTGGGCGCACACAAGGACTGCTCATGTGGCGACTTCTGCAGTCTCTTACAGAATCCTAGCAGTGGGTACACTTTAATCCTCTGAAGGTATCACTTCTTTCCTTCTTTTTATTAAAAGAAGTCTGAAAGCACTATCACTTGTCATGTTCAGTTAGTTATAAATGCCCAATTAAAGCAGATCTTTTAAACACACCCTTTAAAAGGAACTTATTTTACCACCTTTCACAGTCAGTTCAAATGAGTGAGGCTCTGCAGATCTCAGTGTGGATGCCTGCCATCAGTATGCAATGAACTGATTTTAAATTTCCCTTCCATACATGACATTATTCAGATAGATACTGATGAATGTCAGCTATGTGAACATAAACTGGCTGCTAGGGAGAAAAAGGCCTTAAATTTCAATGCAACCATTAATGTAAAGCACAAGCAGAAGAAAGTGCCAATATAAACATTTCTCTGTTGTTGATTAGAATAAACTTTACAACTAGGAAACTAAGGACCATCTGTGCCTTGCTTTACCTTATAAAATCTACCAGAAGACTCAAAATTTCTTTAGGAAATATGAGCGAAGCCCAAAAACAATCAATAATGGCACATTTAAATAATTAATGGTTGGCTGCTTCTTTCTAATCATTCTTCTTTGTAATCTACTTTCACTGATGTAGAAACATCGCCTAAGGCCAGGGTGAAGGGCTGTTCTGAACTGGGTTTATAAAGCTATTGCAGCAAGTAACTTCACTACCACACTTTAAAATTTAGAATTAACTGCTCTTTTCTTCTTTATAAATCTTTTTGAGCATAACAGAATTAATGAATGCATGCTTGTAAAAAAATTCACTTTAATACTTCTGTTTGAAAACAAAATTAAATTCAAATACAGCTTTAGAAGGTGGGAACTACTTATGCCGGGTGTTCTCATTAAGAAACTGAATTCTGTACTAAAGGAGAAAGAGGACAGACAGGCTTTGCAGAATGTTTCAGCTTGATGGCCAGGCAGTGGGAAACAAAGCATGGCTCCCTCCCATCAAAATTTTAAAAAGCTAATTTTTTTTTTGGAGGAGGGGACCCTATTCAAAATAATCAGGAAAATGTAGCGGGGGAGTGGGGTGGGGAGAGGCGCGGTGCTACTTCTACAGATATAAAATGTACAAACTAAAATAAAATAATTCAAATGGGAAAAAAGTCAAGTCTCTACAAGGGGTTATACCTCCAAACACTTTTATTTATGAGCCACTTAAAAGGGAAATGCTGTGTTTTTTTAGTTTTGATGCCAAGGAGATCTGACTTTCAAAGGCAAGCTCTGGATATTTACCTGCTTTGCACTTAAATGGAAATACAACTTAGTACTACAGCCCCCTCTCCTACCTTTCTGGGTCCTCTTCTCAGCCGACGCCTGCGAGGCCATGTAAATGGCAGCTGCCGCCACCGATATCGGGCTCCTTCCAGGAACCAAGTCCAACTCCACCGCTTTACGGGCTATATGTGTAGCTGCCATCTGCACTTGTTTGGGAAGACAGAGGTTGGAACAAAACCTGGACATGAAGTCCCCAGTTGTAATCAAATCCACACTGGTTTCCAAAGCTTTCAAAATAAGTTTAAAACATCGACCAATTTCTTTCTTAGAAATGCGTGATACAGCACATATTTCTAAAAATAAAAAAAAAAAATAAATAAATCACAAGTTATATAGTTTGTTTTAAAATCTATCATTCCAGATTACAAAATACATTGTAACAGCAAAAATGTCTCCATGATACTTCCCTTAGAGCTTAAAATTTGTTATATAATTTAGATGTTTATCAAACTTTAAAGAGTTTTCTCAAAAGTTAAATGTAGATCTTAGTATTTCAAAATATTAACATCTCTGAAGTTTTAATTTATGCAAGTTTCTTCAACCAATCAAAAACTTCTTTGACAAGTATAAAGGACACATGGACAATAACTAAGGGTGGCGGGTGGAAAGTGGAGGGAGGCGGGGAGCATGGGGTGGGGGACGGGCAGGGTTGGGAATATAAGACAGAAACCTGTACTTGAACAAGAATTAAATAAAAATTATATTTTAAAAAAAACTTCTTTGATATCTATATAATATAAATAATTACTTATCTATAACAAGTAAAATATCAAGGACATGAAAACATTCAAGGTAAATAAAGAATGCTTCTCACACCACGTCCATGTACACACCACCCCTGCAATGACAAGCTACAGTGGGAGATGAAATACACGACCCAATTAGTCTGAAAATCCAACTACTAAACTCTTTTAAAATAAGTTTAACCAAAGCTGTAGTTTTAGCTGTAATGAAAAAGATGGTAAGGATCACTGCCTCTTCACAGTGACGTAAGAAAATGTAAAACAAACATTCACAGATAAGGGTGATCACAGACTTAAGACCAAATGAAGTTTGACAGCTGAAGTCAGGTTAAGTCTCACAGCAATACTGAACAGGTTGTCAGGTAAACTGCAAACTGGGAGAAAAATACTAGTTCTCTCAAGGCCTCCAACTGAAGTTGGAGTGCAAATTATATAACTCAAGGGAAACAACTTCACTGATGCATTCTAAGGGTTGACTCCCCTGCTTGGGGAAACCCGGCTGGAAGCAGAAACTGTTTCCCAAGAAGCGTGTTTACAGACTCAGTACAAAGTCCTACTGTGGTTTCTAATAGCGGGCCTCAAAACTTACAAAGTACTGTCAGTAGGAAGACCTCACTACCAAGAACACAGGGCTTGCATGAACTGAAATGACTTTACATAAGAAAACATGGTCAGTAAGTGCACAGAATTCCTGTCAAGGAACAAAGCAGTGGGCATTTTGTCCTCAGGTGGCTTCCTGTATGTAAGGACAAAGACCTCACAGAGCTACCTGGTATCAAAGCTGCTCGACTCTGGTCTCTCACTTTAATATGACATCGATAACACTTTTTATCTGTGCAACTAACTGCTTACCTTTAAATGTCCTGGGGACCCCCTCTTGTCTACAGGCAATATAGAGACAAGCAGAAGCGATAGCATCATTAGCTCTTCCCTTCAGGCTCTTCTGTTCATACACTTGCTTGAATAAATTATTTGTTCGATCCTTCAAAGCAGAGAAACTAAGTTTAATTAACTCCAGGCCACTTAATCAGATGCAGTATCAAAATTTCATGTGTTCATTAAATTATGCAAAGTCAATGCCAGAATGGCTCAATGGGGCTAGACAGGTACTCACAACTATATTTCTAGGGAGGTTGATTCTGTCTGCCATGGTAGTAATTTCCCTGAATGCATTCATCATCGCCCGGTCAGAACTACTCATTGTTCGCCGATTCTGGTACTTAGAATTGCCAAATTCATCGAAACTTGCAGCTCCTGTGCCCTATAAAACAAAGTTTTATTACTTTATATTAAAAAAATTGAAAACCTAATTGAACAATTTCTAAGAAAATATCACTTACACAACTCCACACGCCCAAGAAACCTACCCTGTGTGTAACCTCCCTACTCCTCAACAGAAAAAGTACCAGGTTAACGTGGCTTTAGAGATGTTTTCTATCAAATACTTTAAATAAGAATATGTATTATTTTGGGGAGGGCTTGGGGGTGGGCTGGGATGAGTGTAAAAGACAGAAAACTGTACTTGAACAATTAAAATAAAATAAAAATTTAAAAAAGAATATTATTTGAGAATGTAATCATATAAATTATCATATTAACAGACTCAAATGGAAAACCCAACTGATCATCTCCAAAGGTGTTAGAAAAAGGCAAGTAAACACAACTCAAAATTTGCTTTTTGAAAAAATCTGGTAAAATACTACAAATGGGTATTTTTCATATTAGAAAATCACTATCCCAGGCCTAAAGCCAGCAACAGGATTAACAGAGACACATTTGCAACATTACAGTAGAGTCAGAGGACAAAGGCACCTCCTGGTTAGGTACCGCCCTGCCTGGTTTCAGAGCTGTAACCACCCCCATGGCTAAGGTTGAGTGACCATAAGCCGCTAAGGAGACAGAGCTTATCTCCCTAGCAGGGGCACCGCCTTGGCTCCTTTTATTTCACCCTGCCTGGCCCACAATGCATGACTGGGTAGCCAATGATGGATAGGATTCCTCAAGGGAGGAATGAACTATGACATAGCCTGAGTCCTCATTCTGTTTTCGAGAAGCCTCCTACTCTCTTGGCTGCCTTACTTCCCCTGCCTGACTTAAGCCTGAAACAATGACAGAGGGCGGTGCAGCCCTGTGCTGGAAAGGGCAGGTTCCCTGGGTGATGAGGCCTAAGAAAGAAGGCATAAAATCCTGTGAAACCTGCTCTGCCCAGAATGTTCTCAATTAAATGATAAGGGTCCAAGCAGGAAATGGAGTTTGTTTCCCAAAGTTTTATAGCCCTTTAGCTAACAGACCCTGACTCAGAATAAGTTCTTTGTATGCTATCTATTGTTTGATCCTCACTGCCTGACAATGATTAGTGAACTTTTCCTGTATTCCTGTGCAAAATGAGCCTAATAAAAGTCCACTGAGGAAAAGGCTCCTGGCCCTTCTCCTTTGAGAGTTCCGCAACCTTTCCTTCCCAAGCAGATCAAGTCTTGGTAGACTTAGTCTCATCCTCAGCACATGGGGGGCTCTGTGGGCAAAGCTCCCCCACGCCCCCTACCACTTTATTACACTGTGCTACAAAAACTAACCAATATAATGTCATTACAATTATTGTGCATAAATATATAAATTATATTACTATGATTATATTAAAATTAGGCAAAAATTGTTACAAAATCAAGGAAGGAAAAGAAAAATTTTTTGCAAATATTATCTTTGTCTACCTACAGACAATACTCAAGAAAATCAGTTAAAAACTGCTATGAAGAAGAGAATTCATCAGAGAAGACCAACATTAATAAATAGAAACCAAGAGTTTTATATGTGTAATCAACCAGTTAGAAGACAATGAAAGAAAAGCATCCCAATTACAACAACAAAAAAGATATCTAGGAATCAACTTAAGAGACATGTAAGACCTTCAAGAAAAAAACTTGAAAACATCTCTTTAAGAACACATACGACCTAGGGAAAGCATAACTTTTAGATGGGAAAATTTATCAAAAAGTCATCAATTTTCCCTAAGTAAGTTTGCAAATAAATGTAACCAAAACCTCAGTGAAAACAAAAGTTTTTTGTTTTTTGCTTTCATTAAAAAAAGTGATCTTTTAAGTGGAAATGATTAGTGAAGAAAATGCTGAAAAATAAGAGCAATGAAGGAGGGCTAAGATTACCAGGATTTAAAACAATGCATTTGACTAAGGATAGAGAATGGATAGAAACTCCAGAAATGCTCCCAAATACTGTGTTGGCCAAAAAGTCCATTTGGTTTTCTCTGTAAGGCAGCTTTAGTAGCAACTTAGTTGTCTTTAAGCTCATTCGAAACAATTCTGTTAGACTATATCGTGACAGCTGTCCTATCAGCAGGATACATTTAAAATTTTTTTATTATAATTGATGAATTTTTGTGTAGCCATTTTAATATTGAACAGGGAAAAAACAAGTGATATTTTCAGCATATTATGATTTATTGTTTCAAGAAAAGTAAAAATGCAAGTGAAATGCAAAAAAAAATAGAGAGAGAGATTTGTGCAGTGTATGGAGAAGGTGTTGTGACTGATTAACGTGTCAAAAATCACTTCTGAAGTTTCCTGCAGAAGATTTCTCGCTGGACGACGCTCCACGGTCAGGCAGACCATTTCAAGTTGATAGTGACCAAACCAAGACATCCACTGAGAACGATCAACGTTATACCACTCTGGAGATAACTACATACTCAAAATACCCAAATCAATAAAGTTGTGGGTAAAAATGAAAAAATGTCTTTTCTTTTACAGGGAAAAAAACAAACAAACTTTTTGGCCATATCAACACATTAAAAATTTTAGTAGAGGCCTGGCTGGTGTAGCTCAGTGGATTGAGCTCAGGCCTGCGAACCACACAACCGTGGTTCGATTCCCAGTCAGGCCACATGCCTGGGTTGCAGGCCAGTTCCCAGCAGGGGACTCACAAGAAGCAACCATACATTGATATTTCTCTCCTTCTTTCCTTCCCTTCCTCTCTAAAGACAAATAAATAAAATCTTTAAAAAGAAAATTTTAGTAGACTTGATGCTTGAGTAACCCAAGTTTCAACTGTGCAGGTCCACTTAATATGTGGACTTTTTCAATATATACATACAGTACTGTAAATATATCTTAAGATTTAACATTTTCTTTTCTCTAACTTACTTTATTATAATACACATAACATACAAAATGTGTTGATCAACTCTTTGTACTATTGGTAAGGTTTCAGCCAACAGAAGGCTATTAGTAGTTAAGTTTTGGGGGAGTCAAAAGTTAGGTGTGGATTTTCAACTGAGCAAGAGGTCAGTGCTCCTAACCCAGGTTATTCAACTGTATATGATAAATGTGGCATTAAAAAAGTTCTTTTTTGCCATGTAGGCATAAACCACTTTCAGAGGACACAGGATAAACTTACAACAGTGATTACTTGTTTCTGACAAAGAAAAGAGGGGCTGCAGTGGGAACTGAGAGAGTTTGGGGACCAATGATGAGGAAAATTTACTGTGTTATTTTTACATTTTTGTTTTTGAGTCATGTTATTTCCTATTGGGAAAAAAATCAAACATTAAAAAATGTTGCCATGTCCATTAGTTGCAATCTTACATCTGGAAAATGTCCTTAGTATATGTTTTTTCCATTCTGTAAGACTATAGGCAAATGCAGAAATCACCTAAAGATATTTCTGAATACTGTAATCTTTTTAATCTACTGTACATCGCATTTTCAAATCTGATGTAACTTACAGAGCATGAAAAATAATTAATGACCTTTTTCATACTTTATTAAAAATAGACTATGAATGTGTATAGATTAAGTACTAAAATAGCATACATTTCCTTTGGAATAATGTCAGTATTATTTCCCATTTAGATACCAGAGTAAAAAAGAGCCAGGCTGGTAGGAAGACTATGCTACCGTTTCACATAATAGCTGTGGCTACCTTAACTGAACACATACTACACACTACATGTTGTTACAAGTACTCTATGTATATTCCCGTGTAACCCACCATTACTATGAAGTACTATTATTCTCACTATACTGATAAAAAATGTGAAAGGTATTTTACATTTAAAATAAATGTATTAACAATAAAAGGTATTTTCAATACTAGAAAATATGATATATTGAGCTCCAATTTATCTTATAGGTGGTATAAAGAGGAAAGACATTACTAATGTTCTAGAACATATCAATATAAATTCATAGAGACCACACTATGTCTAACTTAATTTTTGTGCAAAATGTGCTTCATGAAAACAAGGGCCTGAAATACAAAGACTCTAATTTTGATCTGTTGGCCTCCCCTTTAAGATGGAAGCAATGCATAAAGCAACCATCAATCACAATGGTATTACTGGCAAATCTCACTCACAGGCCAAGATTACTCACTGACACTTTTGCAAATTTCCCAAAATCCCACATCTTTGGTCAGGCCCCACTTGACATTACCTTGCCAATCATGGTAGACAAATCTCCATCACTCAGAAGAGGATTCTGAGAATCTCCAACTCGAGATGGATCTTTTGTTGCTTTATCATTGCTGAAAGTTCTCCATTCAGATCCCACATCAATAACCCGGTCACCTAAGAGAGTAAGCACAAGTCTAAACAGTCTTGTCAAGACAGAGTTTACTTAACACCACCTAAAAGACCAGCTCAACCCGTTTATTCCCAGGAAATCCGAACATGGCATGGGCATCTGGGCTCCGGAGTCAGTACCGCGGCTCAGACTGGTCGGCAAGCATTCCTTTAATCGTCGTGCCAGACGGCTAACACCCCTCTAACACTTTATGTTATCATCATCAGTCTTATTCTAACTCTTGGAAGGAAGAAGAATTAAAGACAAGTAGTAAAATAAACCTATTCACATGTCATGCAAAGATAAAGTAACAATGATTCTGAATATAAGTTTGCACGAAATGTGCAACAGGCAAGGGAAAAGGGAGAAAACACTTCACAATGGTACCAATGCACATGGTTTAATATAAAAATTACTAAGTTTTCAAGGGAAATGCTTAGCAAAGAACTAAGCTTACACCTATGTTTTAGTATGTATATAGTGAAAAATATTTTGACCCAGTAATTTATAAAAAATAAACTTTAAGCCTAGAATCAGTGAGAAAATACCAAGTAGGCATTTTTTTCCTTTTTAGGCAGTGACTAAGTATGTCACGCCAATAAACCAGCCGTGAATGGATCCCGTTAATTACTGCTTTGGGGAAATGCTCAATGGCTAGTAGACAAAAATTAACTGAACCAAAATATTCAGACAAACTGAACATTTGCATATGCTTTTCACCGTGACCTTTATAAATGTTTTCTTTTAAAGGCAGGTGTCACTTTTACTGCCATTTTAGAAATAAAATTAATTTCTCTACGATTACATGGCTAGAACTGAAATGTGCATCAAATTCCAGAGTTTGTTCTATACTGCATTTGTGTTAAAGATGAGCTTTTCTACCAATATGTGATAAAGAAGAAAGCAGGAACCAGGCCTCTTCCTCTGTGCTTATACAGAACAGGAGAAAGGAACAGCAGGAATCAGTTATCTCAGCACTTCAAAAAAAGTTCTGGTACTGTCAGTAAATTAATCAAATACTTAGCAGTGTGGGCTCTACCATTTGCTCCTTACTCTTGGACAAATTACCTCATTTCTGTGCCTTTACTTTCTCAGCTTTAAATCTCCCCAGGAACTTCATATTTTAAAGATGTAAAGATTAAAAACAGTACGCTAATACAGATATACTGCATGCAAAGTGCTTTAAAAGCAGCTGAAATGAGTGCTTGATATTAGCTATTTACTGCCATGAAAAAGAAAATAAGATGGCAGACATTCTGACATTTCCCCCCTTCTGGTATGGGAAATAAGCAGCACCATTTATCAAGATTAATCTCCACATTTCACTTTAAGAGTATCAGAGTACTTTGCTGCAAGTATTTAAAGAGGTAGGCAAAAAAACGAAGAAAGGAACTCAATGTACACTGCACTAAACCTTCTAAACTACTTTTATATGGTACTATTTTTATGACCATTTTAATTACTCATCATTAAAATGCTCATAAACAAGAGATATCATAATCTAATGATTTGTCATAAATAAACAGGTACATACACAACAGAACAATTCCTGACAATTTGGAAAAATTAGCTTTTCTCTGAACACTCAAATCACTTGGGAGTAACCATACATTACTTGGACTATCGGGTATCCACATCACAAGAGAACTGAGACCAGTTATAGGGCCTCTGTGGCCCTACGCAACAAGAATGACCAAGGAAACAGAAGCAGGCAGATGAGTTATAAGGCAATTTCACACATTACAAATTTAGCAGTTGGCCCAAAATAAGGAGAAAAAGAAGCTTAAATGTATGGGACTGTCATAATGAATTTGGCTGCTTTCTTCTCATAATAACAAACATTACTAAACTTGGAAATCAATTATAATTATATAAATTAAGATGAAAAAAACTTACCTGAAAATAATATAAAAACTGTAATTGTACAATGAAGTCTTAGTATAATATCAAAGTAGGCCTATATCTCACAGAGAACTCTAAACAGATTGATTTTTTTCTTCCTTTTATAAAAGAATAATACTTGCTTACTTAAAAAATACTGCCCTGGCTGATGTGGCTCAGTGGACTGAGTGCCAGCCTGTAAACCTAAGAATCACCAGTTCGATTCCCAGTCAGGGCACATGCCTGGGTTGTGGGCCAGCTCTCTAGTAGCACATGAGAGGTATGAGTAGGGGCACATGAGAGGTAACCGTACATAGATGCTTCTCTCCCTCTCTTTCTCCTTCCATTCCCCTTTCTCTAAAAATAAATAAATAAAATCTTTTTAAAAAAGTATACATGAGGTTTGTTAGGAAAAAGACCAGGCATTGTTAGTATAATGACAACAGTTTGCATGACAGCAATGTAACCTGGCAGGCAAGGAGAGTGGGCTGGAATATACATGTGTGAACAATGATGACTTCACTGTACTTCTCAGTGGGGGCAGCAGATGCTGTTGAGTGAGAATGTGTACTGCGTGGCTATCACAATCAAATTGACTGAGCTACCAGAGCAACGAATCTGCATCAAATTTTGCATTAAGCTTGAACATTCTCCTGTGGAAACTACTCAGATGATTCAGAAGGTTGCTATGGGCAAGTGACGATTGACAGCTTCATCACAACAATGGCCCCGCTCATGCATCACGTCTTGTGCAGAGGTTTTTGGTGAAACATCAAGTGAACAAGGTGATTCAGCCCACCTACAACCCAGATTTGGTGCCCTGTGACTTCTGGCTTTTCCCAAAACTAAAATCACACTTGAAGGGGAAGAGATTTTTAGACCGTTGATGAGATTCAGGAAATTACGGCAGGGCAGCTGTTAGTGATTGGGAGAACTGAGTGAGGTCCCAAGGTGCCTACTTTGAAGGGGACTGAGACATCACTGTCCTATGTACAATATTTATAGCATCTTTTATCTCCTACAATAAATGCCTCTATTTTTCATATTACTTCGCTGGATACTTTCTGGATAGTCCTCATTGTATACAAAACATAATAACTTGTATTCACAATACCCAGGGAATGGGTATTCCACTATAAGAGAAGACAACCACTATAAATGTTTTGATTTTCCCCAAAATTAAAATTTGATCACACTGTGCTTGCTGAGCGACAAGATCTTTTCACTAAATTTATATTTAAACATCAAAGCAAGATTTTTAGATAAAGCTTAACCCTTTAAAAAGCATCCAGCAATTAAAGTGATACTACAATGTCTCCACACACTTACGTTTTCAAAGAAAGAGAAGTAAATCTAACATTTTCATAGTGAAATAAAAACCTGAACATGCACAAAACAAGAAACTCCTGCAGCCTTCACATTTGGAGTTATTTACTAAATTTTAAGTTAAAAAAAGAAAAAAAAATCAGCCCTGGCTGGTGTCTCAGTTAGTTGGAACATCACCCTGCACATCAAACGGTCTGGTCAGGTACCTATCTAGCCTGCAGGTTCCACCCCAGGTCGGGAGCACGCAGGAGGCAGCCCATCAATGTTTCTCTCTCCCCTGCCCCCCATTCCTCTCTCTCTCTATAAAATCAATTAAAAATAAATAAAACCATATGCTTGGGTGAGTATTAAAAAGTATCAAATGTCATAATTACCTTGAAGTATTTTAATTAACACAATAAATGTATTAAGAGAACAGTGCAAATAAAAAGGCAGGTAGTTATTCTCACATCTTTAAACCCCTAGAAATTTCAAGTATTACTTAGCCAAAATGTCTCATTTTTCACAGCATTTTCTTTTTGGTCCAGAGTAACTTATAGTGAGTTTCTTTTACTGCCTGCTTTATAAAGCCTATTAAAAGACAAGATGGATTAGGGAGGGTGAACTCTGGCCTAGGATATTATAAATAGAAAATCAGAACTAAGTGGTGATGTAACTTTTCCACATGTGTGGGAACAGTCTACATGACTCACTCAACAATCTCTGATGTGTGCCAAGAGCCACTGCCTCTTCTTATATTTTAATGCTCAAAACAGCACTTTACAAGAAATACACTTTTCAAAATAACTCAAGTAACAATGATGGAACTATAACTAGACCATCAGATTAAGTGTGTAAGTAAGAAGCAATAGGGCAGACCATTAAGGAAAAAGTCAGAATACATAAAGGATATTCATTTGGAAAAACACCTAAGTGAGACGGGCATTTAAAAAATTGCTCTGGAAGGAAGGAAACTGCAATACAGAATCTTTTAAGGGTAACTGTACAAGGCAGCCATAATGTTTGGGTATATTCTGACAAAGCTGCCTGCCCATGAGCATGTGTACACACATACCCACAATCTCACACACCTTTTAATGTTCTAGAAAGGAGAAACATGGATTTACAAGGAGAACAAAGGAGTTTTCTCACTTTACCATGATTGACGTTACTTCCAAATGTTCAATAATGTGCATGTACTAACCTTTGGTAATTGCAAAAATAACTAAGACTTAGTTAACTGGCTGCAGCTGGAGGAGAAAGTCTACTGAACAGGATGTTTTGAGGAAAATCACTAAAAACCGGGAAGCATTAGAAGGAAAGACTGCTGCTCTCAGTCCATACTTGGAAAGATGGCTGGGGACAGAAGATGGTGTCCAAGAAGGAGAGTGTGACCTACGTGTTTGTCTCCCTAGGTTTCAGTCTGAGTAGAATGGGTTCAACCTGTCTGGAGTTGAATTTCTGCACTAGCCCTGCCATCTTGTATTTGGGTCACAGTATTCTTGTGTTTCTCTGGTGTTCTCCCCAAGCTTTGAGTAACACTATTTGAGTATCTACCTTTTGTGCAAAGGAAAGTACCATTTTTCTTTGTGGTCCAATACCCATTCCCCTTCCATGGCCAATAGAAATGACAGTGGAGTAAGATCTTCTAAAGGGGCAAGTCCACAATCTGAACCACAACCTGAATCTGCTCACCAGACCACAGTAGGAGATGGTTAATTTTTATCAGTATCTTTTTTAACCACTCAGAGTTTTGTAAAATTAACATCCACCAGAAAGTCGAAACATAAAAATGTATAATAGCTAAAATAATGTTACTATAACATACGATAGGACTACTCCTCCCTCCATCTATGGTCTATGACCTTCAACACTCTGATCAAGTTACCCACCCAGAAAAGTAAACACATCCATTATATGTACTTATGTATTACACACATACAGTATTCAATCCATATATCAGAGTGGTAGGTCTAGAGTATTAACTAAGATATTTTAATCGTATCTAAAGAGAAAAAGTTTCATCTCTTTCAAGAAACTGAGAGTACCTGCCAAAATCATTCATACCACTTTAAAATGGTTCAACTACTTTGGCACCTATCACCTTATGATTTGGCAATTCCACTGAAATATCTACATACAAAAGTCTCACACAAAAATGTTAATAGCAGCATTATTCCTATTAGCTAAAAAACTGAAAAAAAAAAAAAACCCAACCAACTCAAATGTCCATCAACAGTAAAATGTATACAATGGAATACTCCGCAGCAAATAAACTACTGACACATTTCAAAAATACTACTTCTACACCAAAAAAGTCAGTTATGAAAAAGAACATCCTCTATGATTCTATTTATATAAAGTTCAAAAATAGATAAGATAATCTGAGGCTAGAACTCAGTACAGTGGTTGCTGTGTTGTGGGGGTGAGGGGTGAAGGTGACTGGCTAGGAAGAGGGGTGAGAAAACGCCTGAGGTAGAGGAAGTGGTCTACACACTTCCTCTGTGTTGGTTATACCAGTGTATGCAATGTCAAAACTCAGACAGTAGAGCTGAGATCCGTGCATTTTATTGTATACAATTATAACTCAATAAACTAAGAATTATAATCTTCCCAACCAAAATACTGCTGATTTTGAATTAAGCTTCACCAAACCTTACATTTGGGAAATGATGGAATAATTTTTACCAATCTTCTTGGCCGAGGAAATACACTCTCTCGTTTCAGATTATATGCATTTCACATTTAAGACTAGAACTACTATTTTTCTGTTAAAAATCCCACTTCCTAAAATAATCCCATTTCCTAAATCGTAATTGCTGTAATATTTTATATGCCTAGATCCAGTCATAGCTATTAACTCAGTCATAGCCCCTTCTACCATTCCCAGGATATCTCAAAGAACCTAGGGCTACTGTGTACTCTTAACAGAAGTCTTACATTAAAAGTAATTTTGAGGGGGAAAATTTTTGAGGGGAACTATGATCAAGGGACATTCTAGAAAGAAACACTGTTACTAATATAGCCAGTCTCAAAAATCAGTTTATGTTCCCATAATGTAAATTAGGTAGGAACTCAAACTGAATTATCCCTCAGATACAAACCACATCGTGGTTAATTTCCCAGACTGGCCCATAAAATACATCCTAAAAAAATTAACAAAAACCACCCTATATAAATCAACAGTGTAATTACCACTTGTAGAGAAAAATGCACTGTAAGTTCCATCCCTGTTCTCTTTTAAAGGTAGGTGTCACTTTTACTGCCACTTTAGAAATAAAATTAATTTCTCTACGATTACATGGCTAGAACTGAAACGTGCATCAAATTCCAGAGTCTGTTCTACACTGCATTTGTATTAAAGAGGAGCTTTTCTACCATCCCTGACTACCTGAACACACCTTGCTTTTCCTCGACTACAGGCACCAGTGCAGCAGCCACAGGTTCTTAGGTAGGGAGCTGTGGCTCTGAGGAAGGTGTATTCTAACCGTGGTGACAATAAACTTAGTCATATACTGATACTTTCAGGCCTCTCCTCAGAACGACTTTCCCTCCATTAACCCTTACTCATTCTTTTTTTTTTTTAAAGAAATTTTATTATTATTTTTAAAGATTTTACTTATTTATTTATCTTTAGAGGGGAAGGAGAGGGAGAGAAACATCAATGTATGGTTGCCTTTCATGTGTCCCTTGCTGGGAGTTGGCCTGCGGGGAACTGGCTTGCAACCCAGGCATGTGCCCTGACTGGGAATCGAACCGCGATCCTCTGGTTCACAGGCCCGCGCTCAATCCACTGAGCTACACCAGCCAGGGCTCTAACCCTTACTCATTCTTAATGATCTTTCAAGGTGAATTCTACAGTAATTTCCCCAGGAAGTCACCATCACATTCCTTTGTATTCTCACCACATTTGGAAAACCAGTAACAGAGCATTTAACATGCTGTGTTCTATTAATTTAACCTCTTCCCTTCCACATACTAGCTAAATAGTTGTCCCAGAGGTTGCTTACAGCATCTCATCTTCCTGTCATTCTCTCTGACCAGCAGTGCTTCCCAGAAACCGACAGCTTTTAAAGTCCTACAATTTGAATTTAAGTAGCTGTCACTTACTAGATACAGAATCTTGAGCTAATTATCTAAGCAATGCAAGCCTCAGCTTACCTTTCTGTAAAATGAAAAAAAAAAAAAACTATCTCAAAGAATGGTTGTGTTAACTGAGTAAAATTAGTAAGTTTCTCAAGCTTACAAGAAAGCAGCATTTAAATTAAAAATTAGGTAAGAAGGCTGTCTTAAGCCAAAGCAAGAATTTTGACAGTGAATACAAATATTCCTTAATTTAAAAATATAGCTTGCTCGAACTCAATTAAAGCTGTACTTGCCCCTGTAGGAAATACTGCTGATGCGAATGTAAAGCTAATACCCCAATAGTCTCTGCAATACAGCTGCAGCATTCAACACAGCAGACCCACGGCAGTCACTCACAGGTCACAGCTGCCTTACTACAAGAACCGCACCCCGGACTTAGAATCACCCTCTTTTTCTACAAAGTTAACAGAAAGAATCATTTGTATTTCCAACTTATATATCACTAAAATTTCATACTAAAATTATACTATATATTTTATACATATCTCAATTGATTCTAACAATTCTAAGATGTACCCATTCTTTCTTATCCCCCAGCTAGTGAGAGGGACTTATTTCACACTTAAATGAAATAAGAAAATTAAACTTGGCAAGCTTATGTAACTTGACTACAGTTATACAGCTTTTACTTAGTAGACCCCAGTCCAGACTCAAGGGCCACTGACTCTTGGTTATATACACACGATATCTGCCCTGCAGGAATCTGCAGTCTTGGTCTGCAGACATGGAAAGTGTGAAAGTAAATATTAAAATATCTAAAAATACAGAACATCTTGAGGAATGGTACATTGTCAAGTTAAGAGCATACATTTGTGTTTCTTAATAATGATGTATATGACCTAATCCAGAATTTCTGGAAGAGAAACCTGGAACCTTTTAAAACATATTTCCCAGTTGATTTTTTTTTTAAGGATTCAGTTCCAGCTGATTTTATTTTCTTCTCAAAAAAAGTTATTTACAGAAGGTCTGTATCAACAACACTCTGACAGGCAGTGAACTCGACATGATTAGTCACAGCTGATTGTTAATGTATATCCATACACTCATGTTTCAGGCTCGCTGGTATAAGCAACACCCAGAATGAGCTTGAGAGAGAGGTGAAATGGACTCATTTATTCTTTCAAGTCTACCTAAGCTATTTTCTAATATTTTCCTTAATTGTTCTTAAGAACAATGAAAGAACTCAGTTTTAAGTGGTACACAAAAATGGCTTTAACTAGAAATGACACCATTTCATTCTGAAATCCTAACTGTAAAAGTCATGGTAACCAGTTTCATGTTTTAACAGCTATTTCAGCAGGTTACTAATCTAATGCTTTGCTGACTATAAGCCAATATATAAACAAGGTACAAGGTAAAGTTTATATACAAATTGATGATCTAAACATGATTATACTGCCACCTAGTGCTCACTTTTTAATGTCACAATTACAGTTAGGATTTGGTGGGGGGGAACCCACAAATAAAAAGTGCTATTACAGGCAATAGTTTCATGATAGAAACGGTAAAACTTTGCTTTAAAAATCAGCCCTATTTTAGAGATCACTACCAATATTTTAAGGATTACTATATGGTGAGATAGCCAATCAAATCATAACATGTCATGTTTAAAATAAAATCCTGTAATTCAAATAAAAAAGGAAAGTCAAACAACAGTTACATGCTAAATAATGTTAAAAATAGGCACAAAAATTTTAAACAACCTCAAGTTACAAGGACAGACTAAATGCTACACAATCATTTAAATATTGGGAAAGAAAGGAAACAAAAGAAATTAAATGTGTAGTATTTTCCAAACACAGCAGCAGGATCTCCCAGCCACACGCTCTCCTGCTGCATGGCCTGGCCACTCTCACAGCCAGGTGGAGCCTGCTTCTCCAGCCCTTCCAATCTAGGTGGGCCCTATGACTGCTTTGACTAATAAAATAGAGAAGTGATTATGTTCTACCCATAGTCCTTAACTACCCAAGTCCAACTTCCACTCCCTCAAAACACTTGTTTTTGGGATATTACTCTTAGAAACCAACCACCATGCATGAAATATGACTACACTGAGACAACCACAGGGAATCCTAGGGGATGACAGACCGACGCTGGGGTGCAGAGGAGCACAGGGGCACTGGAAAGGCAGGTGAAGAAGCTTCATGGAAGTGGATCCTCCAGGTTCAGTGTGTGTGCCATGTGGAAACAACAGCCCAGAAGAGTCCCTCCCAAATTAACAACCCATGAAATCATGAGCAATACAAAACGGTTGTTATAAGACACAAAGTTTTAAGGTAGTTTGTCATGTAATTGAAACAGAAATCATTTCCTGAAAGTATGATGTTGCTTTTAAGAAAATCCCAGAAACAAGTGGTGCTGGTTTTGCGAATGAATGGTGGACTTCCCAGAGCCTGTCAGTGCAGGTTTGAAGGACAGTGAGACAAGTGCTACTAAAGACTGGAGAAAAAGTAGTCTACAGCATGTGAGATAAATATAATTTTTATATTCTAAATAATTTCATTAAAAAGATGACAGGAATGCACTCATGTACTTTCTGACTTATTTATTTGAGGAGTAATATATGGCTTTGAAAATGACAGCTGAGTATTATCTAGCCTTGAGTTTGAAATTAAGAGGAGTTAGTGACAGTTGTCATAAACTTTAAGCACAAATTAAACATTAATTACAGGGCTGTCCAAAAACAATTCTAAAAAGAGTTTCAGTTTCTCACCTTGATGGGTGATTATTCAATAAATACGGTATAATCTACAAAGTTTCAGACAGTGTAAAAATTTTATGGCAAATACAATCAATCCATTATGCCAAGATCATTTATTAGAAAACAGATTATGTTACATATACGAATTTAAATTCCTACGAACATCAGTGTCTCAAATAAGGAAAAAGCCACCAAGTTCATGCTTTAAGTGGACTGCAGAGTACCTGCTCAGCTTAACTTCTTCCCTGTCTCCACTAAGAAAGGCTTGGATTGAGCTTGCAACAAAGAGCATATGCCTTTAAACCATCAAGATAATGAAAATCCATTAAATATATAATATAATCTAAATTTATTATTAATATATGATAATGACATTTTTATATATGTGTGTATATATATCTCTTTAACACTGACATTCAGGGAGTACCATGTTCAATAAGGCTGTTTTTTAACATAATTTGCTTGATGATACCATCAGCAAAAAAAAACTTCATCAGCAGACATGCCCTTGTCTGGTCATGGAATAGATTCTTCACCTGCAGGACATCAGTTACACATTCAACCGCAAATATCTGTGAATGAGGCTACTGTGTATTTAACAGAATTTGTTACATTCTGTTTATGTCAGAAAAAACATTACAAAGAGAAACTGCTATAGTTTAATCAGATTATATTTCTAAGCTTTATAATTTAGCCTAGTAGCTTTATTTAGAATAAAATACAGTAGTTCTGTGCTGGCTGGTGTGACTCAGTGAATTGAGTGTCAGCCTGCAAACCAAAGAATGGCCAGTTCGATTCCCAGTCAGAGCACATACCTGGGTTGTGGGCTGGGTTCGAGGTGGGGAGGGCATATTAGAGGCAACCACACATTAATGTTTCTCTCCCTTTCTTTCTCCCTCCCTTTCCTTCTCTCTAAAAATAAATAAAATCTTTAAAAAATAAAATAAGATATAGTAGTTCTGATGCTGGTGTTCAGGACTAATAATAAAGTAAAACTAAAAGAAAACTAACTTTAGTTTAATATAGCAAGAAAATGCAAGTAAAAATTAAGGACTCCAAGCACAAAAAACATATAATCATGGTAAATTCTATCTTCATTTTGCAGTTGGTTAATCTTACCCAACTGTTTTGCTGGTCACAGTGGAAGTGAAGCTGATGAAGGGCTGGAAATATAATGAAATATTATTAAACTACTTTTTAAGTGGCTATAGAAATTAGGAGAGCCAAGAAGATGAGATTATATTCAATCTCTTGTGTCTGTCACACTCTTACTCATTATCAGTTTGATCTTAATACTCTGGAAGAATCAGGATGCTCTCATTTAACTTAGGCGTTAGCAAACATTTTCTGTAAAGGACCGTATAGTAAATACTGTAGACTTTGACTCAAGAGATCAAACCGAGGGTATTAAGTAGATATTTTTATAAAAAGAGAAAAAATCCTCTAATTTTTATTGATGAAATTAAAAGTATAATACAATAATAAATATAATGTTGTAATACATACCTACTACTGAGCAGAATGGGACTTCTCTTCCTGGGAGGTAACATTTCACTTAACTGGAATCCATAGTTAGAGTTCCCTACCATCAACATTGATTATAAATGTTCATCTGTCAGTGCTTTGTTAACAAGATTTTATGTACTTCATTTTTATTTTTTAAAATATTTTATTTATTTATTTTTAGAGGGGAAGGGAAGGAGAGAAGGAGAGAAACATCAATGTGTGGTTGCCTCTCGTGAGTCCCCTGCTGGGAACTGGCCTGCAACCAACCCAGGCATGTGTCCTGACTGGGAATTGAACCGCAATCGTGTGGTTCGCAGGCCCATGCTCAATCCACTGAGCTACACCAGCCAGGGCTATTTTTTAAAAATATTTTATTTATGTATTTCATTTTTTAAAACACCCTTTCACACAGACAAATACTGCCAGTTACTGATAGTAATCCACAAGCATATGATTTTAATTGAGTATATTCAGTGCTTGATAGGTATTTATAAAATTTTATTATATTCATCTGATATTTGCCTTTTGTCACTACACTGTAGATTAATCACTTCCAATTAAAGGTTTGGTGGAAGCTACTTAATTGTACAATTAAACAGATTTTAAAAGATGAAGATTTCCTTTGCATTTGCATCTAGGTCTGAAAAACACTGATAAAAATATAGTTTGAGTCTGGAAACATATCCGCTGCAGATCTGTTTGGAAATTAAGATCTTAGTTTTTAACTTCTGACATCAATGAAAGTATATAAAATACTACACAAAGCAATCTGACATTACTTGTGATTCAAATGTTAGTTGCTGTCAAACTGACTTCATCATCATGCTTAACATATAGGCACTATTTTGCCTTGCAATTGTATATTGAATTCATTAAGAATATTAGCAAGTTTGAAGCAATAGCTAATTACCAAAGCCATTCAGTTTTTAATGGTAGTTGAAGGCAGTAGATTCAGAAAAATTTCAACATTTCAACCGTGACCTGAGCTTCAAAAAAAAAAAAAGAATCACTTAAAAAAAAACACAAAGAATTGCAGGAAAATTTTGCCACCGCTAAGCAAACACATTACTATGTGGTAGGGCAAATTAGGATATTCAGTTTCTATTTCTGAAAAAAATTCACGGAAATGATGATAGTCAGGTCCATGAGACTGAATGAAATCCACTACTGACACTATTGGATCAGTAACAACACATGATAGATTCAAACCTTTTCTACAATGTATCTGCTGAATGAGTAACCATAGGGGTTTCTTCAATCTTACATTTGTGCACTTTGTAAATCTTTCCAACTAAGCCGTCTGCTCCCCATGTATTTTCACCACCATCAGTTATAATACATCATAGCAGATTCCACTTCAGCTTGTACTGAACCAGTACTTCAGAACTCCTTTCAAAAAACCTTCTCCTGTAGTTGTTCCATGCAGTCACTCCAAACTGTAAACTCTGCACTGACTCCCTGAATAAACAGCTCAACAGTAACATCTGTCTAGTCATAAAGAGTCTAGGAAAAATACTTGAAATGATTTGCCTGGTACTTTGAGTATTGATGTTACTCCCAATGTCAAGTCTTGAAGAAACTGTTCTTGCTTAAAGACTGACTTAAGTTTATTTTCTTTGCACATATGTCTTCAGCTACTGAAATCACACACAAATTAATTAACTCATAACTGATAAATGGCTTTCCCTGCTTGACCTACAAACGAGCCACTCAGAAACTTATTTTAGGGGTAGCTTTATTTTACTTTTTTATTTTCATGAAGAAATTCTGCTGTGATGAAACACTGTATTTTACATTTCTAAAATTTTCTGACCATTGTTTTCCTCATTTGGGAGTACTATGACAGTGCTTTGTCTGGTAATCTCAATGTTTATTGTATTCTTTTAGCACAGCTAAAGTATCAAAGCATAATAAATATAATGCTTCACCATCTAATTCAATAACAAAGTAACTCATAATACTCTATCCTTAAAAGCATGGCATTCAAAGTTGTTTTTTGTTTCACACGGTAAAATGCACTGGTAACAAATACAAATAAAATGTTGCAGTATGGAGAAATGCTTGGCTGGAGTTTTCACTACCAACTGGGATTTGCAGCAGTATAAAGTGATGAGAGCAACATACATGGTTTCTGTTTCAAATACTAAATTCTGCTGTTGCATCATGAAAGCAGCAACAGACAATATATAGGCAAATGATTGTGACTGTGTTCCAATAATTATTAATGGAGACTAAAACATAAACTGATGTTTTCACGTGCTCAAAATATTATTCTTGATTTTTTCCAACCATTTAAAAATGTAAAAGCCATTCTAAGCACACAGGCCATATAAAAACAGGTGGTGGATCATAGTTGGCCAATCTCAGATTGAATTCATTTTATCATGAAAGAAAGTAGGATTGAAATTTGGCTCTCATGTAGACCGATGAACTACACTACCAGATTATTTAAACTTCAGTTTCCTCATCTTTAAAATGAAGACAATGTTAGTACTCATCTCACCGATTTCCCTGAGGATAAACTGAGCAAATATGCAAATCATTTAGTACAGTGCCTACTGTACAGTAAGTGCACAAGCTATAAATATTCTTATTGAGTGTAATACAATTGCAAATGGATTCCAATTCTTATTAGCAACTCTGCATAATTTAAAATTCCCAATGGAGACCTGAGGCAAGCAGCCTACATGGATGCATCTTACAGATGTTCTCCAAGTAAACACATCCATGGTATATCAGCATTTTGGTTCTGAAGTATTTCAAACTGCTCAGCATTACTCCTTTTCTCTAGCATGGCTGCAACCCCCGCCATAAGAATAACTTTTAAATAGATCATCTCTATTCTAAAGTTTTATTGTATGTCTAGATTAGTGAGCAAAAAAATAAGTCAAAGTGTAATTTTAAGAAGTCATATTTTTGACAACAACTATACACTAGAACAACATAAATAAATCGTTCCATATGAGCAAACGAAATCACAACAAATTTTTTTTTTACTAAAAGGCCTTGGATATGATTCAACAGATATTTTATACTCTGAAATAAATCATATTTAAAATCCACAAAAGTTAGGTTACATCTATTATTTCCTATGTATGTGTATAATCCTGCCACCCTCAAAGTCCCATCAAATACTCGGAAGGCGGGGCAGAGGCTGGGTGGAATGGGCAAAGTCAGGGCCCGGGGGACATCTGCAATAGCACCAAAAATAAAAAAGCCAAAAAACCCCCTCAGGAGACCGAGGGCCTTTTTGTGTGTGTGTGTGTGTGTGGATTAGCTGTCTCAGTTTGATGTTCCCTCCTAACCAACATTATAAAACATAAGCACGTGAATTGACAATAAAACATAGTATCACTGAATTATTTTACTTTTTTCCCCTAATTTTTTGTTTCACAATACATATGAATTACCTATAGGGAAGAACAGTCAAAATGTATTCACTAAAAGATAGTTTGGAAAATACACAAAAGCAAACTGTCCAAAATAGGGATTTTAGTTAAAACTACCATAACTGCTTACCTACAACCAGGCCACATTCAGGACAGATCATATCACCAGCTCTGTAGTCCTCCACCAAAATCGCATCTGGATGGTTTGGACATGTGACTCTTGGAAGAGCATCCAAACTAAATGGAAAAAAGGGGTATTTTTTAATATTCTCCCACTCAACATGTAACAACGTAGTCTTTGAAATAGGAAAATTTTGAACACTTTTCCAATATTATATATTTATAATACATTTAAGCTAAACTTTCAAAATAAACAGCCCAGCTAAATTATTTTAATTTCTAGCTAGTTATTAAGGGGTAGATTCCATTGAAATTATTTTTTTAAGAACAATTACTGGGTTGCGGACATGAAAAGAATAAAAACTTAGAAAACAAGGTTTTATCCTCTTAACAGGTTATTGAGTTTTTCAAAAAAATGTTTATTAGCATAGAAGTTGCTAGCCACGGTAATAACCTGTGACATTTACCAATAATCACCCAGCATGCGCCCCTTGCCGCTAGATTTAGAACCACACTAAATCCAACTGGGATGGAAGAGGGTGGCTCTGCTTAAGACCTGATGATTTCATTTGGTGCAGACTGAGTTTGTTAGCAGTCAAGAAATGGTTTCTAGAGCTGCCTTTTAATCTATTTGTGGTATTAATAATTTGCTCAATTATCTTACTTTGAAATAAAGTAGTTTGGGGAAGACACATCAGCCTTCAATGACCTAACAGAATCAGTTTCAAAAACAACAAAGATATTTGGCATAGATTTAGTCCTTATTTAGGGGATATCACCTCACAATCATGAATGTTTGGTATCACTGAAAATTAGCTGTTTTTAGAAGTTCACTTGAGACAGGAAAACATGAAGCCATAAAATAATGAACTATAATAAAGATATACAAAGAAAAAGATCCAATCGTAATCCAGAAATTTTATATCTGGACTTTATAGCAACTCTAACAAAAAGCTTTCAACAAAAAGACCGTTTATAAACTTTAACAACAAGCAAGAACTCAAAGAATATCAATTCCATTAGCTCTCTCCTATGAACTTACTAGAGACTGAGTTTTACACCCCCAATATGGCAGGAGGGACATCAATGTAAAGATTTGTGGTCAACCTGCTTTAGACACAGAACTTATATAAAGGCTCTATGTCCTAAGGAACCAGGTGAAATACAACTGTAAAAGAATGGGGGCCTATGTAAAAACTATTAGGTACTCATATCAGTGGTAGCATAGGTATTGTTATTCTGAGAATGTTTTCTGTATAATGTGGAGTAAAACAAATGTTTAATTATGGAAAAAATTCACTTGCAGTAATGCAGTAAAAAAAAGATTATGTTATGGCCACCACAAGTATACATCTAAAAGACAATATCCATGTAAACAGGTATTTGGTTTTGGATAAAGTTTCTTATGCAAATAAAATTGAGAATGGTAACTCTCAAAATAAAAGGCAATTCCCACTGGAAAACTGAAAAAATTTTGTCTCAAAATTTATATATTCAAGGTAACAAGAACATATGTTGATCTTTTCATTGAAAAATGGGAGTGTGGGGCTGGCTTTAATTCATGCTTATTTCATAAATTCCTATAGAAAAAATATTTTAAGAAATTATGACAAATATTAAGAAAGCAAAAATGCTGAAAAGCTATGTTGAAAAGAAGGAAAATGTTAGCAGAGTAATAGTAATTACAAATGCATAATAATATGGGCAGCCAGGTGGCACATGACATACAAAGAAATGGGTTGATGTATTTTGCACTCTTAAAAAGGAGATAGACTATCATGTAGTGTATCTATATAAATGATAAGCATCACAAAGATAGGCTAAATGAAAAAATGCGGATTTTATATAAAACTGGAGAAAGTATGAACTACAGTTATATGCAGTAAAATATGGGTGAATGGATGAGTATCAAAGTGCCATTTACCACCCTATTGTGTTAGAAATTGGGATGTGGTAATGACTAACTGGTTTTGATTTCTTAACCTGGGTGGTAGGTCTGTTTATATGTTCACTTTGTAACTGAGCTCTGCACTTAAAATGTGTGTGCCAACTCCATAAAAAAGGTAAAAAGCAAGGCACCGAGTTTACATTACACTATTTACATTAGACTACCTTTTTTTTTTTTGGCGGGGGTGGTGATTAGACCTATGTGCATATGTTTGCTAAAGCACAGACTTACTGGGCAAAAACACCAGGAAATTGGATACAATGACTGCTTTGGGGGAGAATTAGATGGCTGGAAGCTAAGGGAGAAGGCAGACTGCTTTTCACTTTTCTTTTTGCTTTCCCACTATATGTATGCGTTATCTATCCAAAATAAAGTGAAATCATGCTAGTCACCTTTTAAACAAATTACCCACAAGAGTAATACAGAAGAGAAACCACGAGGTGGGGTTGTAGGGAAAAGTAAGGGACAAAAACAATAGGGAAGAAATGTGGAAATAATCATCCCTAAATTTAAAACAACTGATACAACCTAAGAAGCCAGATAATCCCAACCTCATTTTATAGCTAAAATTTACTGGGTGCCTCCTGTGGGTCTAGTGCCATACACACAGTGTTAATCTTTGAAACAACCCTGCAAGAAAGGCATCATTATCTCCACTTTAAAGATTATTCTCAGAGAATGATTTGCCTGAAATCACAGAATTAAGTGATGGAGCTTAAATTTGAACTCACAACATTTGTGCTCTTCTCTGTGAAAAACCAGGCACTTTCACAGCCTAGAAACTGTACATCTTCCTCAAGGAAAAAAATAGCTAAAGGTAGAAATACTTTACTTTTGTTCTCACTGGTAGAAAAATTCAAGAGCTGAACAACCACAATAGCACATAGAACTGCACCTGTCTAGAAAAAAATCTATTTCAAATATTTTTTAACAAACGAAGACAATAAAGGCACACTAAGTAAAGTGTACTTAGTGGGTAAAGAATTTATGAAGTGAATTTACTAGACTTACACTGTAACATTTCTTACAAATACAACTTCCTGTTCTTTCTTTTTTTTTAAGATTTTATTTATTTTATTTTTAGACAGAGGGGGAGGGAGGAAGAAGGGGAGGGAAACACGTGTGGTTGCCTCTCACACACCCCCCCACCGGAGACCCGGCCTGCAACCCAGGCATGTGCCCTGGCTGGGAATCAAACCAGCGACCCCCTGGTTCACAGGCCAGTGCTCAATCCACTGAGCTACACCAGGCAGGGCCAACTTCCTGTTCTTTACATGTAACAGCTGTGCCAAATATGCGCACCTTTCAGATCTACTGCCGTGAGAGACCCCAAGTTGTATTTAGGTGCCTTTGGGACGCTGATGTTTTCCATTTACCGACAAGGAAACCTCCCCTGACAGAGCCATGCCCAGACAGAATGCACACTCAATCACGGAGTTAGAATCGGTAAACAAGCGTGTCAGTGACTTTAAGAGTTGTTTTCAAACAGACCATTGGCTAAAGCTGCCTCGAGGCCCCCTTTTTTAATAAATTCAGTAACACAAAATAGCAAATCTTGGAAGTTACCAGAAAGGGCCTGGACTTCTCCAGCTCACTATTTGTGATAATGGTATTCGTTGGGAACTCAAACGGACAGATTATAACAAGTTCGAAAATGTATGCCAGTTGCCTTCCAAGAAGCTATAGACCTAGTGTGACACTTTTACTACATTCTGAGTTAACTAACTTGTGGTAACAAAAAAGACATATGAGTCTCTACACTGTTCTAACACTCATTTTGGAAAAGCCAATATCGGCATGACTCAGTTTACACTCATCCAAAAATACTAATACCTATTTCATAGTGGTCGTGAGAACTATAATGAGGATCTGCAAGCATTTTTCAGGTCACAGAACTAAAGGCTGTCTCTCTAAGGACACTACGTGCATTTCCCACAGAAGTGAGTATAAATTTTTAAAATATATATTTTTAAAATATATTACAGTGACTGCTCCACATATGTAAATAATTTTCTACAGGCAACATTTTCTTCAGGAAAATGCAGGCGACGGCCTTTGTAAAGAAACCTCTTGGAAGGGAACATCGAATTCTCGAAAATGACTTAACTTCCACTCGGAGAGCCTTTGGGATAGTACGCCGTTTCCCTCGGGCTCACCAATACTGATGTCTCCAACTTTCTAGCTGTCAGCTTGACCGCGACCTGGAACTAACCCTTTCCCGCTCTTAGGAAAAGAGGACTCAGCGGTCCCTCGGGCTGATCGAACCCGAGGCAGAAAAACAAGCGTAGCAAAAAGTAACAAGAAAAAAAGACGATCGGAATATCCGCAAAGGACGAGAAACTAAGGGCTAGGGACGCAGGGACGCCGCCCCCAGAGTGGTGCCTGGGTGAGACGGCGATCTAAGACCCCGGGGAGCTAACGCCGACAGTTCGGTAGCCCCTGCGACACCCGACAACCCTGCCTGCGGTTTGGCAATGTCTTTGTCCGCCTCGGCCGGACACACTAACCGGCTCTCCCCGTATCTCCAGCGCGCTCTGCCCGTAGCCGCAGCCCCGGCGGCCGCCTGGCACGCCCCGCCCGTCCCTCAGCTAGCAGGGATCCGCCACACATACTAACCGGCTGGTAGACGCCATCTTCACTGCCACCGAGGTTCCAGCAGAAATGAAGAGGAACGACGACAACGACAACAACAACAACAACAACAACAGACAAACACGTACAGAGAACAGGAAGCGATTGTGGCGGCGAGACGCGCCGAGCCGGGTTTTTATAGGCCCACGCAGTCGTAATAGGATGCGGCTACGGATCAGGAGAGAGGCCAAGAAGCGTATGGCGCGTCCTTTGCGTTTTCTTACTTTTCTAATCCGTTTCTGTAATTTGCTATATTGCTGGATGAATCATCTGAACTACCCAGGAAAACTTTCCAAGGAACCCTACAAACGGGCTGTTCCAGAGATACCGTAACTGGACTGAGTTAAAATACAAAGGCAACCTTAGTTTGGTTTTGGATGCAAAGCCCACACCCCCAAGGGCTAACTACCCCTCTCTTCACCCGGAAGTCAGTTACTCCGGTAGAACTGCAGTTTTTATTTGCCTAGAGGGTAATTCCGCTAAGGAATTTGCAATGAAAAGAGAAATTCACTTAGGTCAGGTAGGACAGGCGTCGATTCTGGCTCTGTTATCAGCTAGCAAGCTGTGTCTCCTTAGGTACATCCCTTCTACCTTCGGTGCAAAGTGTAATAGTATTTGCCTTGCTTACTCTTTTAGAATTGGCAGGAAATTAAACAAAACGATGGGTAAGCCCTGTGCACCTCCTGAAGCAGAAAGATGTTTGGGCCCTAACCTGATTTCTTCCCCCATGGCCTTTCGCAAATGTGGCTGGTAGTTGAAGTTTAGAGGTCTTAGCAAAACATTTAGATACCACAGATTTATTAGCTGAGCTAACGTCAAAATAATAATAGTAAAAAGAACACTACCACCACTTTGCTGAAGACAAACCACCCTTGAGAGAGGGTTGCTCCTGGTTTTTATGAGGATGGAAACTTAGAATATAGTGGCTACTTTGTTCATGTGGGCATGGGACTTAAATGCCATTGTTTTCCTGAAAGGTGGGAAAGACGCACTCCTGGGAAAGAAAAAGGAGTGTAAGACACAGGAATTAAGAGCTGAAATCAGGATGGTGATGAGAAGGGTTTTTTTTTTTTTCAACCTCCCAATCTGTAGTTTAAAAACTTTACTATTATGGATGGGGGCAGCTGGTATTCTCCCCGTAATACTTGGAAAAGCTTCAGAAATGCCAATTCATTTCACCTGTGCCGAGTGCAACCCAGAACCAGGACCAGGGTTAGGGGTGCTCCAACCCAATAAAGAAGGAAGCTGCTGTGGTAGAGCCCTTTGGTGTGGGAAAAAGAGGGAGAGGAGGAGTGCAACTGGGCGCCTCTCGAGCATCTGGAATAAGGACCTACCAACTAGTGGATTCCTGGTAGGCATTCGATGTTTGTGGAAGGAAGAAACCATTACAGAAATTGAAACCCCAGAGGAAGGAAGCTGGGTAACCGGTTAATTTACTCCTGCCCCACCTGGAGAGTCACCTATCTGTCATAACCTAATTAGGATTTCTTTTATTATTGAAATAAAGCCAACTTAGGTAGACCATTGTTCTTCCTTTGTTAGTGCAGCATGGGCAGTTTATAAAGCATTTTCATCAACATTTTTCACATTTAATCTTTGTATCTAACCCTGAGATTAAAACACACACAAACACAACTGGAGTTTTATCACCTAGGAATCGATGACCCAGACTAGCGTGTACCAGAACTACTAGTTTGTTAGTATCATCACTTTTATTTGACTTATGTGACTTAATTAAAACATTTAATTAAATCAGTTATTTCAGTTCACTCATCTATTGTAACTTAAAATTTTATTTCATTATTTTATTTTTAATTTATATTTACTTTTTTTCAATTACCATTTACTGGGGTGGGGGGTGGGGGGGCTCTGCCCACAAAGCTGGCCATCTGCCTTGGATGAGAAGAAGTCTATCAAGATGTGATCTGCGTGAGCAGGAAAGGTGGCCGATCTCTCAAAGGAGAAGGGCCAGGAGCCTGTTCCTCAATGGGCTTTTGTTGGGTTTATTTGCATAGGAATACAGAGCATATACCTGAAGCTCACCAATCATTGTAAGGCAGTAATGATCAAACAATAGATAACATTCAAAGAACTATGAGAGGTTACTTTGAGTCAGGGTCACATAGCTAAAGGGACATAAAACTTGAAGGAAACAAACTCATTTCATGCTTGGACTTTATCATTTAAACTGAGGGTATTAGCAAAGCAGGTTTCATATGATTTTATGCATTCTTTCTTAGGCTTGATTGCCCTAGGGAACCTGCCCTTTCCAGCACAGGGCTGCACCCACCTCCAGCATTATTTCAGGCTTAAGGCACCATTCAGGCTTAAGTCAGGCAGGGGAAATAAGGCAGCCAAGAGATTCGGAGACTTCTTGCAGACAGAATGAGGACTCAGGCTATGTCAAAGCTGAGGGATGAGGGTCCATCACCCCCTTTATCTATAGCCCCCAAGTCCTTCCCTGAGGGCCCCTTCACAACCATGCCTGTTTTAGATCATCCCTTTTTTGAAGAATTTTACGGGTCATTGGCTAACTGGCCAGTCATCTGCCCAGGGCCAAGCAGGATGGGGTGAAAGGGTGCAGAGGTGGTGCCCCTACAAGGAAGATAAACTTTGTCTCTTAAGTGGCTTATGGTCCCAAGGTCTTTTTACTCAGCCTTAGCCATGGGGAGATTACAGCTTCTGAAACCAGGCAGGGTGGTTCCCAACAATTTACATTCAGTATTATTCTGCGTTAGTTGCAGATATAAAAATTTATTAAAAAGTTAGCCCTGGCTGGTGTAGCTCAGCGGATTGAGCGTCGGTTTTTGAACCAAAAGACAGCCACTTTGATTCCCTGTCAGGACACATGCCTGGGTTGCAGGCCAGGTCCCCATTTGGGGATGAATAAGAGGCAATCAATTGATGTTTCTCTCCCTCTCTCTCCCTCCCTTCTCCACTCTCTGAAAATAAATGGATGAAATCTTTAAAAAAATAAAAGACAAAAGTTTATATAATTACTGTGAAATCACAATTTGATGTGCTAAAGTTATTCTAAACTATAAAATAGTTTTTATAGTTTAAAAATGATTTTTTAAGTTTGTTGCCTACTTTTAAAAAAAATTATTGAAGTATAATTATATACCATAGAATTCATCTGTTTGGAAGTCAATAATTTTTAGTAATTTTACCAAGTTGTGCAATCATACCCACGATCCAGTTTTATCATATTTCCATCATCCCAATGAGGTCACTCAGACAACAACACAGTGAACACCCCTTCCATCTTTAGTCTCAGGAACCACTTACCAGTCAGTCTCTACAGATACGCCTTTTCTGGGCTTTCCGTAGAAATAGAATCATATGATAAATATGCTGTGTTTTGTGTCTGGCTTCTTTCCCTTGGCATAATATTCTAGAGATTCGTTAGGTTTATCTTGTGGCCTCACTCTTAGAAACTTTGAATAGTGTCTTATAAAATTGTCTTTATGGTGATGTTGGAAAGGATGAAAATTTCCGAACCTAAGGAAGGTTTGACAAATACTTGTTTGGAAATTATATGGCATATTCTGCTAAAGTAGGAAAAACAAGGGATTCAGTGAAATGTATGACAGGGTCTGACTTGGACTCTTGGAAATGGGATGAAATGTCTAGAATATTAGACAAGATTTATACACCTAGTGGTTAAGAAGCCATATGTATTATTTTTAGAAATATGAGGGTTTTAACCGTTTTTTAAATCATGTATGAAGTTCAAATATACTAAACATTAATAGAGAATAATATAGTAAATCCTTATGTACCTATCATTCTTAAACAATATCAAGATTTTTCTACATTTGTTTCATGGGTCCTTTATGTCTCTATTTTTCTCCTTTTGCTAAAGTATTTTAAAAGCAAATCCCATATATCACCTTGACCCTTACATACTTTAATGTACATTTCTAAAAAATAATGACTTTCAACCTTTTAAACATAGCATTATAATGCAGACTACCTTACCAATGGTGTCTTTACACACCAAGTTCTTCGTCGGTGACTATCCTGGGTCTGCTTCTCGGTGTTTGGTGTCAGCAGGCAGCAGGGGAAGACTCTGCTGAAGGTGGTGAGGAGCCAGAGAGGGAAAAGGGAGGGCTCCGCATGGAGCTGGGAGAGCTGGTCGGGTTCTTGGACGGAGACCTAAGGTCCGCAGTAGACCTGATGGCGCATTAGGCCATTTGTCAGGCACCTCACATTCAGTATCTTATCAAATTATTGATTATCTTGTCAGGCAAGTGTTATCATTCTCCTTTTCCAGGCCTAGTGAGGTTGAATAGGTAAGTTGCCCGGGTTCACACAAGTTAGAGGTAGAGGTAGAGTTCAGAGTGAGAAATGACTGACGTTAAACTTTCCGGTTTCTTTGCTTGCCTACTATGTAACTTTTATTGCAAGATTGTATTTTTAGGCCCAAATTACCATTCCCTGAGAAATATGGATTGGCATTCACTGTCATTTTGATCCTTCAATAATAGCTATAAACCTTTATTAAATTCAATTTAAAGTAGTAATAAGAATTAATGATAATAATAGTAGCAAACATTCGCGTAGTGCTTACTATGTGTGGAGTACTGTTTTAACACGTTTTATACATTAACCTATTTGACCTTCCCAACAACTCCATGACTGGGACACTATTATTGTCCAAATCCATCTTATGGGTGGAAAAACTGAGGCGCAGAATGGCTAACTAGTTTGAAGTGACACAGCCAGTAAATGACAGAACAGGGCTTTGAGGTCTGGCAATCTGGTTCCAGATCAGTGAAGTACGCTTCCTCATAGAAACTCGATATATGAAAATGCAGATTTACAGACTTTAAGGTCAGGGAATGGATTCAGCAGGTAGTGGGCCCCCAGCATCGTGTGGGCTTTGTTTTAGGGCACAGCTCTGCTCTAAAATATTCTGGCCAGCCGTCCACGTAAGGACACTTGTGTTTGTCAGGTCCTGTGCTACCTAAACTGACATGTGCCTGGCTCATATCCCATTGCTAAAAACACTTGTATATGTGACCCAGAACCTAACGTTTCCATTTGTTTGTTTGTTAATTTATTTGAAATCTTTGATTCACCAGTATTGGTAGCTTGTCCTCCATTTAAGAATATATCCAGTTTTTCACTGAGAAAAGCCAGAAACTTCTCAGAAGTGCTAGAAAGTAGAATAGAGGCTTAAAACATTAATAAATAGAAAATATTAACCATCATTTACTCCTTACAGAATCAGGGAGAAAGACTGATAACAGTTAATTCATTTTTAATTCAATGTTCAGCAAGCAGTAAGTTTTCTTGTAAATTTCTAAATCACTCTGATAAAAGCAAACCCAAATAATTCTAAATGGTTTCTATTTCTCGCCCTGGCTGGTGTAGCTCAGTGGATTGAGCGAAGGCCTACGAACCAAAGGATCGTGGTTAGATTCCCCGTCAGGGCACATGCCTGGGATGCAGGCCAGTTCCCATCAGGGAACACATGAGAGGCAACCATACATTGATATTTCTCTCCCCCTCTCCTTCCCTTCCCCTCTAAAGATAAAAAAATAAATAAACAAACAAATAAATAAATGGTTTCTATTTCTAGCTTGTGACTTTTTAAATTAATATTTGTCCAAAAAGATATAATTTGGCATCATATATGACTTTAAAAGATAAGCTGCATTATTTAGTGTTGTTTCATTTTATGTCTGAAAGCTAATAATTTTTCCCCAAATAATGGCTTTTTCATTCTACAATAAAAAACACTGGGGGGGGGACAATATATGAGACTGTAATTTCCTAAAAATGTTCTTAATTATGTTTACTTTTATTTTAATTACTTTATTGTTGCTCAGGAACTACTTAATTATGTTTACTTTAGTGTAAATAACATTTGCTTTTAAGGTACTACTAATGGTTTTCAAATGCCCTGATGAACTACTGGGGGCGATGAAAACATGAAACGTCCATATCTACGTGACTTGTTACTTGACACTTTCTTAAAGACTCAATTTCAACATTGGATGTTTATAATTTCCATGAAAATCACATGTAAAAACCTTACTGTATAAAATATGTACCTACTTTCAAATAATCTCAAATTCTTTGAATATGAAATCAAAACTCTGATACTATTAATTATAAAGTATGACCAAGGAAAGAGAACATAGAATTGCTTCTCTCATTACAATCATGAATTGCTCACAGTATTATAAATTGATACAAACCTTAGAATGCAATCTTGCAATACTTTAAAAAAAATTTAGATGTTAAAGCCTCTGGAGTCAGTAACCCCCTTCTGGGAACTGGAGTAAAAAAATAATCTAGAAGATGGGCTCTGGCTGGTATAGCTCAGTGGATTGAGTGCGGGCCTGCAAACCAGAGTATTGTGGTCCAATTCCCAGTCAGGGCACATGCCTGGGTTGCAGGCCAGTTCCCAGCAGGGGACCCACAAGAGGCAACCATACATTGATATTCTCTCCCTCTCTCCTTCCCTTCCCCTCTAAAGATAAATAAATAAAGTCTTTTAAAAAATAATAATCTAGAAGATGGGATACTGTGTTCATGAAGATGTCCACTGTAATGTAATTTCTAAAATTAAAAGTTAGAAATAAACAAAATTCTAAAAATAGAAACATTGGAACTTTGGTTATACAGTTTTAAGACGGGAAGCAACCTATACCTGTGAAGTAGAAGAATGATATACAAAAAGTTCCTAAAATCTTAGCACAGTTTAGGTGTTGAAATCAACCGGCGAAGCAAGGACCTTTTGTAAACAATGCTCCACCCAGGCTGATTCTGTTACTTTGAGCGCTTGGAAGTAACCGTAGTGACCTCACTGAGGACTGAAGCATCCTGTTTTTTTTGGACCTTTGTGACTAACCTTTTTACACACAGAAGACACCCAATAAATGTTCGTTTGTGTGTGTTATTGGTGGACTGAATGAAAACCTGTATTTTGATGTAGCCCCATCTGTTTATTTTTTTCTTTTTTTCCCCCTTGCCTGGGGAGATATATCTGATAAAACATTGATATGAGCAATGTCCAAGATTTTGCAGCCTATGTTTTCTTCTACAATTTTTATAGTTTTGGTTCTAACATTTTAGTCTTTGATTCATTTGTAATTTATTCTTATGTGTGATGTAAGAAGATGGTTTAATTTCATTTTTCTGCATGTATCTGTCCAATTTTCCCAACACCATTTATTGAATAAAGTATCTTTAGCCCACGGTATGTGCTGGCATCCTCTGTTGAATACTGACTGACTCTAAAGGTGTGGGTTAATTTCTGGGCTCTCTATTCCGTTCCATGATCTATGTGTCTGTTTTATGCCAGTACCAGTACATGGCCTCACCATTGAAAGACTGTATTTTAAAATATCATCATTCCGATTGTTCTTCACAATAACTAAACCAAATTAGTGAGGGTTACCAAGGGAGTTTTCCCATTATAGTTAGCTTTTTTCTTTTTCTCCTATGTGCTTTCTCCCTTTTACAAAATTATCAACTATACCTTTTTATTCTCACTATTTTCTGACCTTTCCTACCTTGGGTTTTGCTCTTTCACTTAATAAGATGGATGAACCCTGCCCCAACTTCTGTGAAATAAAAACATTTGCCATTCACCATCGACCACTCCTGTTAGCTAAATCGGGTAGTCTGCACAGTGTCTCATGGCAGACATCACCAGAGTCCATGATATCATCACCAGTACTATTATCATCTAAGTGTCAACAACATTCTCACTGCTAAACCAAGTCTTTTGGTGAGTGTTTTAAATGACAGTAAGATAAGCACTCCCCAAATATAACTTAATCCAGGGAGTGTTTGGTACACCATCATTCATGTAGAACACTTCTACTGGGGTGGGTTTTTCCAAGTTAAAAAATGAAAGTTAGCTTGAATGTAACTTTTCTATTAAAAGCACCGAAACCACAGTGTGTTAGCCACCGTCTACTGATGTTAGTAATGCTCTTCTATGTCATGTGCATCAAGAAGCAGTATAAAAACTGCATAAAGCCCACGACACATTGTGCATTCATGTGTTCTAACCCAGTGGTTTGACCACTCGGACTACATTTGTGGCACTCTCAGCAAAGGCTTTCTCCTAACATGTTTATGGATTATTGTCGCTACTCTTCGATATGTTAAACTCTCTTTGTAGTCCTACATTATTGTCTATTTTGCAAAGAAGGGATCGGTTATATGTCCTGCTTTTTTTCCTGTTATGTGGAATATAATGTGAAATGGTACAAAGCTGAAAGCTTTTCCTCTAACATCAAGAACAAGACAAGATGTCCACTCTTGTAATTTTTATTCAGCATAATATTGGAAGACCTAGCCAGAGCAAATAAGAAAAGAAAGAAAGAAAGAAAGAAAGAAAGAAAGAAAGAGAATCCAAATAGAAAAGGAAGAAGTGGAGGTGTCACTATTTGCAGCTAATATAATATTTTGTATATAAAACCAAAAAGGCACAAAAGAACTGTTAGAACTAATAAACAAATTCGCTAAGTTACAAGGTGAAAATAGTAATACACAAAAATCTGTTGTTTTTCTATATACTAATAACAAACTCTCAGAAAGACAAACAATTTCATTTACAAGTACATTAAAAACTAACAATAAATTTAACCAAGAATGTGAAAGATCTGTATATTGAAAACTACAAGACATTATGAGACAAACTGAAGCAGATACAAATAAATTGAAAGATATTCCATGCTCACGGGCTTTAAAAAATCAATATTGTTAAAATGTCCACACTACCCAAAGTAATCTACAGATTAAATGCAATCCCTATCATAATTCCAATGTCACTTTTCAAAGAAATAGAACAAATTATCCTAAAATTAATGTGGAGCCCCAAAAGTCCCCCAAATCCTGAATAACTAAAGCAATCTTGAGAAAGAAGAGTAAAGCTGGAAGGACCATGCTCCCTAATTTCAAACTACATTACAAAACTATAGTAATTAAAACAGTATAGTATTGGCATAAAAACAGACACATACATCAATGTAACAGAACAGAGAGACCACAAATAAACCCACATGTGGTTAGTTAATTTATGACAAAGGAGCCAAGAATATACAATAAAAAGAAAGACAGTCTCAAAACTGGATAATCACATGCAAAGGAATGAAATTCAGCTACTATCTTACACCACACACAACAATTACATCAAAATGAACTAAAAATTTGAACATGAGACCTGAAACCATAAAATTCCTGGAAGAAAACATAGGCAATTAATTCCTTGACATAGGTCTTGGTGATGGTTTTTTAAAATCTGACAGCAATAACAAAAGCAACAAAAGCAAAAATAAATAAGACCATATCAAACTAAAATCTTCTGCACAGCAAGGGAAACCATCAACAAAATGAAAAGGCAACCTACTGAAAGGGAGAAAATATTTGCAAATTATGTATCTGATAAGGGGCTAATATCCAAAATATATAAAGAACTCCTAGAACTCACTAACAAAAAAACTAATGATTTGATTACACAATGGGCAGAAGATCTGAATAGGCACTTTTTTTCCAAAGACAAGCAGATGACTTAACAGGAACAGGAATTGATGTTCAACATTATTAATCATCGTAGAAATTCAAATCAGAACTACATTGAGCTATTACCTCACACCTGTTAGAATGAAAAGACAAGAAATAACAAGTGTTGGCAAGGGTATGGAGAATAAAGAACCCTTGTGTACTGTTGGTGGGATAATTGATGCAGCCACTGTGGAAAACAGTATGGGGGTTTCCCAAAAAACTAAGAATATAATTACCATATGGTCCAACAGTTGCACTTCTGGATATTTATCCGAAGAAAACAAAAAAATTAACTTGAAAGGATATTCACTCCTATGTTCACTACACCATTATTTACAATAGACTAAGACATGAAAAAAGTTTATGTGTTCATTAATGGATGATTGTGTTGGGAACTGCCCTGCCTGGTTTCAGAAGCTGTAATTCCCACATGGCTAAGGCTGAGTAAAGGACCTTGGGATCATAAGCCACTTAGGGGACAAAGCTTATCTTTCTTGTAGGGGCACCACCTCTGCACCCTTTCACCCCATCCTGCTTGGCCCTGGGCAGATGACTGGTTAGCCAATGACCTGTAAGATTCCTCAAAAAAAGGGACAACCTAAGACAGGCATGGTTGTGAAGGGACCCTCAGGGAAGGACTTGGGGGCTATAGAAAAAGGGGGTGATGGACCCTCATCCCTCAGCTTTGACATAGCCTGAGTCCTCATTCTGTCTGCAAGAAGTCTCCTAATCTCTTGGCTGCCTTACTTCCCCTGCCTGACTTAAGCCTGAATGGTGCCTTAAGCCTGAAATAATGCTGGAGGTGGGTGCAGCCCTGTGCTGGAAAGGGCAGGTTCCCTAGGGCAATCAGGCCTAAGAAAGAATGCATAAAATCATATGAAACCTGCTTTGCTAATACCCTCAGTTTAAATGATAAAGTCCAATCATGAACTGAGTTTGTTCCCCCAAAGTTTTATGGCTCTTTAGCTACCTGACCCTGACTCAGAATAAGCTCTCATAGTTCTTTGAATGTTATCTATTGTTTGATTATTTCTACCAGACAATGATTGATGAGCTTTATGTATACACCCTATATTCCTGTGCAAATCGAACCCAATATGAACTTGTCAAGGCAAGGGTCAAGGTCCTCTCCTCTTGAGATAGTGGCTAGGGTGCTCCAAGGTTGCTCTCCCTTTGGGAAAGAAACTACACTATCTCTTTTCCTCCACAGGACTCAGTAGTCCATGTCAATTTGTCTTGTCTCATGCATACTGCTGCAGACCCCAGGAGTTCGGATCTATGTCATGATTGGATAAAGAAATTGTACATATTGTATATGTAATAGATTATTCACCCATAAAAAAGAAGGAAATCTTGTCATTTGCAACATCATGGATGAACCTCAAGGACATTATGAAATAAGTCAGACAGAAAAAGCCAAATACCATATGATCTGTTTTATATATGGACATTTAAACACACATCCACATAACCAAAAATACCTGCAAGCTTCTATGTACAGGGAATATGTTGGTGGTTGTCAGAAGTGTGAAGAATGGGTGAACAGGGGGTCAAAATGTAAAAAGAAAATAATAAAATGAGGAAAAATAGATCCCACAAACCCAAGGTCACATGTTTGATTTCATAATAATCTGAGAATTTCCCACTGAATTAAAAGATCACAAATTGCTACATCTAGTATACACAACTAGACTCAATTCTTTCGAATATTCATAAAATTGTTCCATAGTAACATGATATGAGCTATACTTTAAGTTAATGAGAATTGACTTATGGCTTACTTTCAAGTAACTGAACTACACTATGATAGATCATACACCTTTGAGTCCTTTTATTTGGAACTTGAAAGTATTTGGATCTATTAATATTACACTTAATTGACTATGAATAAGGAGAGATTATGTGGCCTAAAATCAATTATTGAGTGCTGCAGACAGCTATTCCCATTTCCTGAACCAAAGGTTATGTCCCAATGCAGTGCTGAGATGTCAATGTTGTTTCTCACTACACTGGAGTTCATTGAGTTCCTACTTCCAACCCTCCTCCCATCTCAGCATCTTGGCCAAAAGATGGCACTATTTATAGCTCAGGTGACAATGCCTTATTGCAATTGTATAAACATAAGGCCTGCCAGTCTTGAATTTATGTACTTTAAGCAAATTTTTTATTTGGGAAATTAAAATCATTTAAAATTTTGAGGACATGAAAGACTATATTAATATTTTTAACGGTCCAACATCTAACTTGCATAATTCAAATTCACGTAGAATATATACATATTGTACCTATGTATATTAATCTACTGGTGTATTTTTATTTAATTTGCACAAACAGATCATATACAATAGACTACTAAAGTTTTTTTCCAAGTAAGAGATGGATTACATTCTTTGACTAGGTACTTTACATCACCAATAATGGAGCAGCTGACTATTTCCACCTTTTTGGTATTGTAAACAATACTCTGCCCTGGCTGGGTGGCTCAGTTTGTTGGAGCATCAACCTGTACACCAGAAGGTTGTGGGTTCGATTCCTGGTCAGGGCACATACTTAGGTTGTGGGTTCCATTTCCAGTCACAGCATATACAGAAGGCAACTGATCGATGTTCTGTTTTTACATTGATGTTTCTCTCTCTCTTTAAAAATCAGTTAATATTTCCTCAATTGAGGATTAAAAACAATAAAATAAAACATATACAATGCTCTCATGATCTTCCTTGTTTGAATTTGTCAATGAACATTTGCATGTTCAAAGGGTAAATACGTAGCAATACAATCAGCGCATTGAGGAGTACACTCGTAGAACATTTTGACAAATATTGTGAAATTGCCCTTCAGTAAGGTTGCATTGATTTAAATGCCCATTGCCCATGTTTGGGAAACAGAGGCTGAGACACCCACTCAAAATCATTTTAAATTGAGAACAATTGATTGTGTATATATGCGTTACATGGTTTAAAGATGCTTGCAGACCACTACTGTATTCAACATAAGTATCTTGGAGCTGAGAATTAAGTGCAACTTTGAGTCCTGCATCCTGAGATTGGGCTCTGAGGTCAGATAGAGTCCCACATGATAATTTAGCTGAAGTCCTCCATGCAAAGGATTCCAGAGCCTGGCTGAAGTGACTGTGATACTTGCCAATCATATCTGAAACTTTACAAACAAACTTTGGGGCATCGGGAAATCATTAATAAAGCACATAGAAAATCATGGGCCACAGAGAGACCTGAGGTTAAAAGCAAAACAGTAAAATTCAATGGTGTTCTGAGGGCCAAATTCAATGAGCAGAAATTCATTCATTCAGCAAGTGTTTGTTGAGTGCCCAGTGTACGCCAGACTTGCCAATATGTGCTTGGGATACAGCAGCAAAGAGAACATTAAAAATCTCTAGCCTCATGGAACTTATATTAGGAGAACACATAGATGATAAATTAAATGAACCTATTGTAAGTTCAATGGTGGTAAGTGCTAAAAAATGAAAATAAGGAAGGGATGTAGATGGGGAGAGGCAGGATTCACAATTTTCAATGGGAGGTCAGATAAGTGTTCCTGAGGTGTCATTTGAGTAAAGATCTGAGGTAGCCACGTGGACGCTGGTGGGGACAGGCACAGGCAGAGAGAACCTCAGGTGCAAAGGAGCTAAGCTGGTGTTCAGTGATCTTCAAGGAGTACATTGAGGGAAGGGGAAAGTAGGAGATGAGGTTATGGAAGAGAAGAGTCAGGTCACACAGGGGCTCAAGGGTCAAAGTGAAGATTTTGGCTTTTACTCTGAGATAGAGAGGCATTGAAGGGTTTTCAATAGAGAACTTCTATGATCTAACTTCACTTTAAAATGGTCACGCCCCAGGGTACAGCAGGCAGACCAGGGTTTTACCAAGGGAAGGGGATTTCAGAGAGGAAATATTTTTGGAAAACTGAACATTTTTTTCACGAGTTTTGTATTCTTTTATGCATGTAAGTCAGCACACTGCTTCAAAAATAATTATAAAAGTAGTCTTGGCTTCCTGGCAAGATGGCAGTGTAGGTAAATGTGGTGCTCAGGTCCTCCAACAACTGCATCAAAATTACTACTCAACTATAGAAAAAAATATCATTTCAAATAGCCTAAAATCTAGCTGAACAGAAGTCCTATGACTAAGGATATAAAGAAGAGGCTACATGGAGACTGGTAGGAGGAGTGGAGACAGAAAGGTGGATAAAAATTGGGAGGGATATCTAGCCTACAGAGGGCCCCCTGGGGAGCAAGGGGTCACAGTGCCACACCTGGGTCCCAGCCCAGGGTTTCAGTGACAGGAACACAAATCTCCATACCTTCTAGTTGTAAAAACCAGCAGGGACTGTGGCTGAGGCAGAGGGCTCCTGGAGTACCAAGCATTCCTCTTAATGAGACTGCACATGGATTTACTCAGAATCACTGACTGAGAAGCTTAAAAGGCAGTAGGGACACACAGGAAGGAACCTGAGTGCTCTGGCATAGGGGCAAGACCTAGAGGGGCAACTTTGTCCCAGGCAGAAGTGCTGACAGAAGCCATTGATTCTTTTCTACATCATCCCCACAACAGAGCCTGTGGGTGAGCAGTATAACTGTGTCTCCATCAACCTGGCTATCACTGTTTGCCCTGCTCTGGCGATTCTCTCAGACCCTGCTCCACCCAACTTGTGACCCACCCAACTTGTTTCCAGTGGCTTTTCCATACAAACAGCCTTCTTGGCTCATGCTTCCTACTTTCCTAAACTCTCTCACATAAGCAGAATCTAGCAGTGTGCCATGGACCTCTAGCTAAGTGGACCCAGCTTCAGCACTAGTGACAGCTGGCCTTTATTCACAGCTTGGCCTCTTCTGGGCACCACCAAACCCAGCACAAGTAGTAGTCATCTGAAGCTTGCTTTGTAGCTCATGCCACGTGGCCCTGAGCTGGACACAGGTGGTGGCTGACTTTGGCCTGCACCTCCCAAGAGGCCTCAGGGCCAGCACACTCAGTGGACAAATTCAAACCACATCAAAACACCACCCAATCTCCTCCTAAATGTACACACTCAAGATGTGAACTCATCAGGCACCAGAGTCCCATGGAAGTAAGTCCTGACCATGGAGTGGGCCCTTGCAGAGATGATCCTCCATGGTAGTTACAGCCAGTTTTCACAGCTGATTAGCCTGGGGGCCAATCCCTTCCATCAATGTGCCAAGAGCAATCAAGACTCAACTGCAATCGGAGGCACACACAGTCTACACAGGAGCTGCACCTGGAATGCCAAGCTCAAGTGATTGGGGAGGCTGTGCCACTGGACCTTACAGGTCATCTACTACATAAGGTCACTCTACCAAGGCCTGGAGACATAGCAACTCCACCTAACACATAGAAACAAACACAGGGAGGCAGCAAAAGAGGCAAAGAAATGTGTCATAAATGAAAGAACAGAATAAAACTCCAGAAAAATAACCAAACAAAATGGAGACAAACAACCTACTAGATGCAGAGTTCAAAACACTTATTACAAAGGTGCTCCATGAAGTTAGGTGAAGTTTGATGAACTTAGTGAGAACTTCAACAAAGAGGTAGAAAACACAAAAATGGAGATAGGAAACATAAATAGGAACCATTCATAAATGAAGAATAGACTAACTGAACTGAAGAATACATTATAGGGAATCAACACTAGAGTGGATGAAGCAAGGGATCACATCAGAGATTTGGAAAACAAGAAGCAGAAAACACCTGGCCAGAACAGCAGAAATAAAAAAGAATAAGAAAATGAAGATAGTATAAGGAGCCTTTGGGGCAACTTCAAGAAAATCAACATTTGCCTCATGGAGTTGCCAGAAGGAGAGAAAGAAAACAGGAATTGAAAACCTGAAATAATTGTTATTTTTTATTGTTATTATATTTTCATATAACAAATAATTTCCCTAACTTGGTGAAGGAAATAGACACACAAGTCCAGGAAGTGCAGAGTCCCAAATAAGATGAACCCAAAGAGGCCCACACCAAGACATATCATAACAAAGGATATCCTTAAAATAACAAAGGATACAGACAAAGGGAGAATCTTAAAAGCAACAAGAGAAAGCAGTTGGTTACCTACAAGGGAGGTCCAATATGATCTTCACAGCTGATTTCTGAAAGAAACTTTGCAAGCCAGAACATAAAATATTCAAAGAGGTGAAAAGCAAGGACCTACAACCAAGATTACTGTACCAGCAAAGCTATCATTTAGAATTTAAAGAGCTTCCCAGACAAGAAGAAGCTAAAGGAGTTCATCACCACCAAACCAGTACTAAAAGAAATGTTAAATAAATTTTTTTAAAAAGGATCTTTTCAAGCCCCAAAGTATGAATAATAAAATGGTGATAAATGCATATCGATCAAAAATTACTTTAAATGCTAAATACAAATAAATTAAATGCTCCAATCAGAATACATGGTGGCCGAGTGGAAAACAAAACAAGACCCTTGCATATGCCACGTCTAAGACTCACTTCAGATGGAAAGACACAGACTGGACAAGTAAAGGGATTGAAAAACATATTTCGTGGAAATGGAAAAACACAAACAAACAACTGGGGAAGCAGTATTTACACCAGGCAAAATAGATCTAGAAAAACAAAATAAATGGACAAGCAGAACAGAAACAGTCCCATAGATACAGAGAACATTTTGACAGTTGCCAGGTGGGAGGGATGGGAGAAAAAGGTGAAGGGATTAGGAAGCACAAATTGGTAGTTACAGAACAGCCATGAGGATGTAAAGTACAGCATAGGGAATATAGTCGGTAATATGTAGTAATTATGAATGGTGTCAGATGGGCAGTAGATTAATCAGGATGATCATTTAGTAAGTTATGTCATGTCTAATCACTGGGGTATATGCTAGAAACTGATCTAATTTTGTATGCCAAGTGTAATTAAAAAATTAAAATTATTTAAAGTAAAAAAAACAATGAAAGTAGTGTTATAAGTCACCTCAGGTATTTATGCAGTAAATGAAGTTATGGTGTTAGAAGATATAGCACTAAGGTTTGGCTAAAATATGATTTTATACTTTTAATGGATAACTAATGAGGATAAAAGAGTTTATGAAAATAATACTGTAGACAGGAAAACCACTCTTATTGACAAAACGACAAATGATTATCTACCTTTTTAATCATGAGATTTAGCTACAAATGAAAGTTTTACATATTATAAGAAATAATGGTGAATTAAATGTAAAAGAAATTAGCAGCTGTATAATGTGATTAAGTTAATATTGATTAGAAAATCCAATTATTTCTACAGTTTATTTTGATGTATCCCAAGGTAGCTGTTTGTCAGCAGGTGAACTTCCTATTTAATTGGCACGATTGAGTAAAGAGGTGTATTCTCAGAGCAGCAATAAAAGGAAATTCTTATGTTTCAGGAGCAAAGCTGAGGTTTTTGTTTTGTTTTACCCATGGATTTACCCAACTGAAACCAAGGAGAGTTCTTGTTTTGGGTAGGAATAGTTTTTTATTTAAAATATCTGGTGACTGTGTTGGTACATAATTTTTTTCACCATAAGAGTGATGAGAAAAATTTATGAACTTGACAAAGATTTATGATGATTTACCCTTCTCTCACACTAAATCCTTTAGGCCCTGCTCATCTTCTTCCGAGGCTCCTATGGGAGCCCTCTGGTTGGCCTCTCTCTCTGCTTCCAGGTCTTTTCATCAGGTCAATTTATCTTCCAGAAGGAAAATATGTTCTTTGTACCATGCCCTCTATATCAGGCATCCTTGCATTCACCCATTAATAAGAGAAAACTCTATTACAATGGCTTAAATACATAGGGGCTTATTTTTCTTGCACATTACAGATTCTGGGGTTAGCTATGGTGGCTCCAAATTGCTTCCAGGGTCTCGGTCTCTTCCCCCTTTTCAGCTCTGCCATCTTTATTACATAGGCTTGCATCCTCATTCTAGTTGAGAAAAAGACAAAAATGTTTCAGGCTAACTTTGCCTTTTATCTTTCCCCATTTAGGGAAGTTCTTCCCAAACACTTTTGACTAGTTGAAAGAGAAGCTGAGAAGTAGGGTGTTGGGGCTTTTTAGCCTCTAGAGGAGAACTAGTCGAAGGAGAAGGCAGGTATTATTGACTTTTGGAGACTCAAACCATAGTTTTTGCCGTAATCCCTATCTTGTGTAAAAGATCTTCAAAAATTCATTAGGGTTTATTGTGTGCAGTTCTTATCTCATTATTGTTCAGTCTAATGTCATAGAAGGACTTCTTTCATAACTTAGGGAATTTGTAGATAATTTGTTGCCATTTTTTTGCTAGTCCACCTGCATTAGTGAGAGCTCTTCAGAGAAACAACCAATGGTATGCTTCCGAGTGTCTACAGAAAGACATTTAAGACATTGGCTCCCACAGTTGTGGAGGTTGGCAAGTCCAAACTGCAATGTCTGCAGGCTGGAAACCCAGGAAGAGACAATTCTGCAATTAGGTCTGAAGTCAGCCTGCTGGCAAACCTCCCTCCTGCTCCGAGGAGGTCAGTCTTTTGTCTATCAAGACCTTCAGCTGACTGACTGAGGCCCACCCACCTTCCGAAGGGCAATTTGCTTTACCTATAGTCTACCAATTTAAATGTTAATCTCATCCAAAAATACTCTTACAGCAGCAGCCAGAATAATGTTTGACCCCATATCTGGACACTGAGGCCCCGCTGACAGATAAAATTAAGTACCACTAATAAACTGCCTAAATTAAGTATGCTTGAATGTCAGGAAATGTGCAGTAAAAGGCAGAGAGAAAAGGGCTCAGAGACTAAAATAAGTTTGCTATAGCTACACATTTGAGTAGGAAAAAAATGACTGGGAAGGATGAGACTGGAGAAATAAGATAGACCACGTCGGGTAGGCATTGTAAGCACTGATGGAGACCAGCCTTCACGGGAAGTGTGGTGGGGAGTAATTAAAAGAATTTAAAAGTCACTTAAGATGTTCACTCACCCATTCCCTCCCTTCGTCACTCTGTCCCTCCCATCATCACTCTGTCCCAGTGCAGTTTGGGTCAGTTGACCTTGCAGAAGTTCTTTCACATGTCCAACCTCCTTGGCCACAGCAGGCAGCTTAGGCAAGGGCCAGTAAGACATGCTATACATACCATTTGCTGAAGCTTCAGAGAGAAAGTGTCCTCTTTTGCTGGATTTGCTAATGTTACCATATGATGCTTAGCAACTGCTGCTGCCACGTTGCTGTCACAGGAGGAGCGGACCTGTAGTTAAAGCTGACATGAAGAAGACAGAGCTGCTAGATGAAGCTTGGTGACATAGACGCTGAGTCCAGGATCAAGCTCTAACAGAAACTAACTATTTCTAAAGTCTTCAGTTGAGACAGACCATTCCTTTTTATTTTATTTAAACCCACATGGGTTCGGCTTTCTGTAACCTGCAATGTGAATATTCTTAACTAATATATGTAACATGATCATATCACATTTTACATGACTCGTTAGGTCTACAGAGATGCAGGTTGCAAACAGCAAAGCAGGGAGAACTGTTAGGATGTTGGCTGGTGATCTAGTTGAGAGATAATATTGACTGCGGTGGAGAGAAGCAATTAATTTAAGAGATATTTAGAATCAACGTTTAGGATACTTAGATATTTAGGATGTGGGAGAAAAGTTAAGAATGACTTCAAAATTTTCTAACTTGAACAACTGGACTGGTGGTACCATTCCCTGAGATGAAACAGGACTAGATACAGTTTGCCTGTGAAATCTTCATGTGAGATGCCAGATGGGGTGTTGGACATATATATAGGCCTGGAATTCAACAAGTAGGACTCAGCTGATACAGATTGCACGAGCATAGACTGCAGATTAAGTTATTTAGTGAGAAAAACAAAATACTAACATTTAAGGAACAGGCAAAGCAGGCAAAAAAGGAGCAGCCAGAGAGGTGAGAGGGAATGCACAGAAGTGCAGTATCACGGGAACGAGAAAGGGTCGGGTTTAAGAAGGCCTGAATGCACTGCAGGGGTAACGACCAAGAGGTGAAGTCAGAGGGGCTGAGGAGTTACCTGCAAACCAAGGAGTGTGGAGGTCATCAGAGAACATAGAGTTGGATGTGGAATCCAGATGGCAGAGGGGTGAGGATAAGCGAGGAATGAGTGCACGTGTGAGTGGAAGGGGGAGAAAGAGAGAGGGAAAGTAGAATCATCACGTGGGGAAAACTCTTTCAAGTTACTCCACTTTGCATTAAGACTTTCCAAAAACCCAGAGCTGAGTCATGAGTCTTCTCGTTGCTAATTCTGACATATCTGGTACTCTTATTGTCTCGTGTCTATAACTATCATAATATGCCACAGACTTTCAAATGTATATATATCCAGGCTCTTTCCTAAACTCCATCCTTGACTATCCAGTCTAAGAGATAAATGGGCATCTCAGACTCAACATGTTCAAAATTGGCCTCCTGATCTTCCCCAAGCCTGCGCCTCCAGCCTCTTGATGACTTCAACGATGGCACGCAATCCTTCCAGTTGCTAGGGCCAAAACGAGCCTTTTTCTCAAGCCCCTTATAACCTGTTAGCAAACTCCGTTCACTCTGCCTTTAAAATATATCCAGATCTATTTCTTCAACTTCCACTGCCACCACTGATCTTTTATGTGAATCACCATAATAGGTCTCCATACTTTGACCGTTGCTGCCTCTGCAGTTTATTCTCAATGTTAACAACCAGAGCGATCCTCAGATGCAAGAGACTCAAGGACTTGGGATTCCTTCAAGAAGAAATCCTGAGGAGTGTATTCTCAGAAGCAGAAAGAGGAAAATAAGGTTGAAGTCTCTTTTAAGAAGACAAATTACCCAATGTTCAAAAAGGGAGGAAGAGGCTAGGACCTTGAATCTAGATGAGTGCAAAGGTGAGATTTAAAAATTAGAAGGCCAAATACTTTGGGCAGCAGCAGCCCCAAAGTGATCACCAGAACCAGTCCAAGACACGGACGTAGGAGCTGGGTTGAGCTGGGCATATCACGCGGAGCTGATGCTGTTGTCTGGAGTCTCAATTTTCTTCAGAGCCCTCTGTACAACTCCTTTGGGTTTCCCACTGCAGTAATTGCACTGCCTCTAACCACAGATGAGCCTAGGTGTCTAGTGAGGCATCTGGAAGTCTCAGGTCTGGCCATGGCCCCTAAAGTTCAAGAGATGTTAGGCCAAACTGCACAATTTTCCTTGGTCCAATACTGCAGTTTCCCTGCAGACCCCTACTTAAAATGCATGCCTTCCTCTTTTCCCAAGACAGTTCTCCTCATGCCAACCACGTGAAAAGGATAGCAACCTCACTCTTGGACCACCCAGACATGAACTCCCTGTGGGCCAGTTATAGGCATGATTGTCAGGCCAAAAGAGAAAGAAGCCTTCGCTCCAGTGGGCACAGGACTTCCAGAGCCCCAGGGTTGAGGTGTCAGTGACCACAGTGGTACAGAACACTGTCTGCTGACAAGCCCCGCTCATTCTTTGAAGCTGTTATGAGGAAACCTTATGAAAACAGTGTGGATGAAATTCCTTCAGGTTACTGTGTATACCTAGTGTGTGAATTTTTACTGTTGCATGGTCTTCTATCGTGTTAATATAGTCTCTAATTCTAAGATTGTTGATGGACATTTTGGTTGTCCCCAGTATGAAATAACTGTAAACCATGCTGTAAAAATATTATCTTACATAGTTGATAAAACTATGGACGGTAGGGCACCCTGATTCTCTGATCGAACCATCATCCTGACGCTAGCTCTTAAGGTCCTGTGTCACTTCTCTGATCTCATACCCACTGCTCTGTCCCTTGGTTATTCCGTCCAGCCATGCCTGGTCCTCACCAAATGTGCCAGGCACCCTCCTCTTAGGGCTTTTGCACTGGCTGTCCTTTCTTCCTGAAATGTTCCTCCCCAGACCTTCACAAGGCTCCCTCCCTCGCCTCCTCTAAGTCTGCCTCCACGTCCCTCCATGAGACCCTTGACCACACTGTTTAAAGTTCCAGTTTGGTTCCCTCTATCCTGTTTCCCCTCTTTGTAAATTACCATGTATACATTTTACATGCAATGTATCTCATTATGTTAGTGGTTCAGTTAGTCTTTCTCCCCTGAACAGAAGCCCTAGAGACAGAGATCTTTCTTTGTTCACTGATACATCCTAAGGGAATGTATAGTTCCTAGAATAGTGCCTGGCACACAGTAGGATTTCAGTGAATATTTACCAAAGGAAGGAACAAGGAAGGATGGAGGGAGGGAGAGAGAAAAAAGAAAAACTTTGGCTCTGAAGAAGAAGAGATGATAAGGTGGCAGATAGAATCAGGGAGTGATCTACAATGAGGAAGGTGTGGACACGTCTCACTGCTGAGGAAGGGAGCCCGTACAGGCGGATGACACAGGCAAACGGGCTGAACGGAGTTTCCGAGAATGGGAGTTTCGGAAGCACAGGGAGTGGGAATAGCACTGGGCTAGTCTAAGCCCAAAAAGAATAAACATCTTATCAACTCCCCAGCTAGAGTGGACAGGACAAATTAAAAAATGCGCATGGGATTTGTATCGCTATGTAATAGTTGGCCCTTGAGGTTCTGGCCTCCTTTTGGATGGCTGATGTACTGTTTAAACCATCCATCAACTGGAGTCTGTCCCCACCCCCAGGAGGAAATGAAAAAAGGATGGATGCTCATGTATGTGTCAAAACTCATTCTTAGGACCCCAGCTGAGATTGCTAGTCTGGTTGCTTTTTTTTTTAAATTTTGTTTTGTTTTTCACAAAAGTGGGAGGTGACATGACTTAATTATACTGGTGGTGGCAGGCTTTGAGGTGTTAGAATGGATAAGGTTGGATATTTTTATTAGGGAGAATGTGAGAAATTGCTGCTGCAGTAAAAGGTAGAGAGGGCTCATAGGGGATTACAGGAGAGTTAGGCTGAGCCAACATCAACAGTGTGCATTCATGGTTGTCAGAACCTACCCCGGGGTGCCTTCTGCTACAGTGGTGCTCTCAGCAGCCCGAATGGTAGATGATAACATCAAAGCTGGTGACAAAGGAAGTGAAGACATAAGGGAGCTGCAGGGAATAAAATAGGGCATTCTACAGACCACAGCAGTGGTTACCAAAGTTTAGTAGATATGAGAATCACCTGGAAAGGGCCAGATTCTGAAATAATTATTAAGTAGGTCTCAGGTGAAGACCAGAATACATTTTCAACAAGGATCCTAGTTGATTATGATGTAAGAAGGCCACAGACCATTTTTGGAGAAATAATAGGTTCAAAATTACCAGTATATTGAGTTAGAAGTGATATTTTGAGAGGAGGGAAGGAGAAAGACGTACATGGATTGAACAAGAATATTGTAGATAGGAGGTCACAGTGTGAGATGACTAATTTATTATCTTCACGGTGAAACAGCCCAGGATAATGAAAGGTTCAGGGTGCGGCCAAGGGAGTGGGTGGCCGAGGTGGAGGTGACCATCACCAGAGATGATGTTCTAAGTGCCAAAAGCCTAGGTAATCCACATGGACTTTGAAGCCATCCCAGGTAATGGCAGTACTTGGCATAGAGGCCAAACTGTGAGCAGAATTCAGTCAATACTAAATGAAGGAAGGAACTATGGGTGGGTACATAAAGCCAAAATATGGAGTCAGGGGAATGTAACTGGTGAAGAGTCTTTACAAGTGGCAGAGAAGTAAAATTGGCTAACATTAGTTGAGCGTGTTTGCTAGGCTTTCCATCATTCAGTCCATTTCATTCTTACATACAATTCACAAACTTCATATAAAGTAGGTGCTATTCTTTATTCCCCTTTTATGATGAGGAAACTGCAGCACAGAGAGGTTAGGCATAAACCAGAATCTCATAGTTCTTATCCAAATGCTGTACTGATGCTCATAAAATACTAGTGGGAGGTGTTTTAATACAGTTCAACTGAAAAAAAATGCAAATCTTCCGAATATTGTTAGGGATTAACCTATTTGGAAAATCAATGGAAATATTTCTTTAAATTTCATTTGTACTGAAATATTTGTTTTGCACAATTCAGTGAGTGGTGGTACTAATACCAATTCCATATTAGGTCATTTAAGAGAACCATTAAAGCAGTTTGCATTTATCAAGACGTCTGTCTACTCCATGCCTTGATGATTTTTTCAGCAGCATCCAGTGTACTGTCCTTCTGTAAATAAATGGAATAATCATTGTTACATATCAAAATAAATTAAGATGAAGTAAAGATTTAAATCTAAAAAATATGCCATAGTCCATTGACCAGGAAGAGTCATGTAGTGATTTGGGAAACAAGTGCTCTCCCACTCTTGGGACCTTGAACTGAGCCCAGCCTGACCTTGGCCTCCATGTATGACAGAGCCCCAGGGCATTCTTTACGGAGCACCCCTTCCCAGCAGCCTTGTCCATATTAAGCCACCACCTCAGCAGCAGTGCTGACAAAGCCTGGTAAAGCAAGTCTGCAGTGCCTTCCCTTACTCTGGTAGCCGGGTACACAGGTCCCAAGCTCTTTAAGGAGCCCAGTAGCAAATCAAACAAACCAATTATTGTAATGCTTTATCCCCTTGCTATCTGGCTAGAAAAGTGAATGAACCTCAAGAGAATTCAATAGTAGAGGAACTAGAGAAGTGTGATGCCAATCACTGCCTCATACTATTTTATGATGCCGGCTGCCAATTCTGGGCACTTTATTGCTACTATCCTGATATCAAAGACACCTACTACTTTTTTATAGATTAAAAACATTAAAATTTTTTCAATTGCAGTTTACATTCAATATTATTTTGTATTAGTTTCAGGTGTACAACACAGTGGTTGGACAATCACATACAAAGTATACCCCTTGATATTGCAGTACCTGCCTGGCACCAAACATGGTTGTTACAGTATTACTGATGTATTTCCTATACTTCCTGTACATCCCCATGAGTATTTTGTAACTGCCAATCTGTACTTCTCAATCTCTCTACCTTTTTCCCTCAGTCCCCAAACCACCCTCCCCTCTGGCAACAATCCCTCTGTTCTCTGTATCTATGAGTCTCTTTCTGTTTGGTTTGTGTACTCTGTTCTTTAGATTCCACCTATAAGTGAAATCACATGGTATTTGTATTCCTCTGACTGACTGACTTCACTTAGTCTAATACCCTCAAGTTCATCCTACTCTCGATATGTGATCTCAAGTAGAAAGCACTTCCAAAGTACAAAGGCAAAGGCAGACCTCCAAAAGGAAAACAATCAAATTAATATATAAATACAGAAACAAATCAAAGAGTACACATTACACTTCCATTCTCAGTCTATGAAAGTGTCTCATAAAATCGAACAATCTGTTTTTTAATTTCCATTTTCTTGGCATGTTTTGCCATCCTTTCCTTTTTAGTCTCTCCAACTGTGCCAGCTTCCCTTAGGGACCCCTCAGCGCTGCCCCACTATCTTCCGATATTAAATGTTGGTGTGAAGGAGGTGAGTCCACACAGGTGCTCGTATCCAGCCCCATGGAGGCCTTGACCTTTTGGTCTAGATGCCAAAGGATTATTTCTTTACCTCTAAAGTCCAACATATTAACTAAGGTGTATCTCAGTGTTAACTGTTCTGTGACAGTTTTTCCTCAGATAAGGCATTCCTTTTCAATTTTTAGATTTGTTTGTTTTTTGAAACAAACATTCTCAAGACAAAGCTATAAAACTCTTTCCTGGTTCCATTTGTTCTGCTTTTTTTCAGTGACTACATATTTTGTCTTCCACATATAATTTTTCAAATATTTAAGAATTCTTTGTTCTTTTTCACTTCTTTTTGCTCACTCTTTTCTATCCTTAATCTGCTTACACAAGTATTTAGTGTTTTTTGGGCTGTTTCCAATCTTAGCATAAATTCCCAATAGCTTTATTTTTTCCCTTGAATTTTCTATCTGAGCTCAGACAGCTACCATTTCATTTTCTTATATTACCTTACTCTATCTTCCCTGAACTTTTTAAATTTCTGGAGGAGCCAGACTAGCACTAGAAGAGAGCAGAAATTCTCCAACACTCTCATAAAATGTAACACGATTGATGTAGAGTTCTTTTAGGCTGTACTTCTTGTCAACTAAGTAATTGGCTACTGCCAATTTAATGTTAGTTCTTCCACATTGTCTCAAAACAACTTTTAGCAAAAATGACAAGGATGAATAGGCAAATTTATGGCCCAATGAGAACCTCTAGGACCCTTACATAGGTCCTAGATGGCATGCCTGTGTGTCTCCACCTCACCTCCACCACGATGCCAGGTGGGTCTGCAGAAGCTCTCACTGCCCACGCGCTCGCTGTTCCTACTGTTCTGCACAATGAATATGCAACCTGATGGCTTTGTCTGTAATTTGACGATGTAGAAGGGGAGCCTTTCTAGGTTTCTTCTCTCTACCATCACCTTTACTGTTTTTGGCAACTCTTTATCATAACGAGGAATTTTTGAAGTTGTTCTGCATTGTTCTAGTTGATTTTTAAAAATAATTTCCATGCCCTGGCTGGTGTGGCTCAGTGGATTGTGTGACAGCCTGTGAACCAAAAGATCACTGGTTTGATTCTCAGTCACAGCACATGCCTGGGTTGTGGGCCAGGTCTCCAGCAGGTGGCGCACAAGAGGCAATCACACATTGATGATGTTTCTCTCCCTCACTTTCTCCCTCCTTTCCCCTCTCTCTAAAATAAATAAATAAAATTAAAAAAAAATACAAATAATTTCCATGAAGAAAGAAAACAAGAGCTGTGTTTATCATTTTAAAACTGGAAGTCTAACATTATTTTTTCCTCCTACTAGTTCTATTAGTATTCAAATAATATACCTCTATTTCTAGATACCACTGCGAGATGAGAATTTTAACAGCCTTACCCTTTCTTTTACTTGACTACATTTTAGTCAATGAAGTGTTGACATTGTTAGGTTGTTAACATTTATATTCTATTATGGATAAGTCCTTCATAGTCCATAGGTTGTTTCTAAAAGTTGGAAACAATGTTTACATCAATCTGACTGGCTTTACAGGTGAATATATTGGTATAGAGAGTACCTTGACATCAGAATGATTGTCTCAGTAGCAATCACACTAAAAATGGCAATAATACATTCAGATTTTTTGACAGAGCTGATGATGAATTCTTTTAGCTTCTTATATCAGTGATGTATATGTCATATTCAGTTTTAATGGATACTTTCCTAGATACAGAATTCTGGGCTGGTCTATGTTTCATTGCACCACTTTGAAGATGCCATTTCTCTGTATTCTAGTCTCTGTTGTTTTCAATTAAAAGTTAGCTAACACTCATACCTGCCCCTGTACACGTGAAATATAGGTATTCTTTGGCCGCTTTCAAAATCTTATCACTATATTTGGTTTTCAGCAGTTTGATTACGGCGTTTCTTGGTGTGGGTTTTTTTTAAATCCTGTTGTGGTTCACTAAATTTTTAGATCTATAAGTTGCTTTACACCAAATATGGGAAAATTTTGTCCATTATTTCTTAAAAGATATTTTCTGCTACATTCTCTCTTCTTTTTCTTGGACTCCGATTACATGTACATTGTCACTTGATATTGCCTGAGGCTCTGTTCAGTTTTTACAAACAATTTTCCCTGTTCTTCTGATTGAATCTATATTCCAATGGACCCCTTTTCACCGCCATCCCCAGGGCTCTGTGTGTTAAGCCACATACATTTTCACATCAGTTATCACCTTTCAGTTCTCAAATTTCCACTTGTTTTTTAAAATAGTTTTAATGTGCTCACTCATTATGACCATATTTACCTTTAACTGCTTGAACCTATTTGTAGTATCTGCTTCAAAGTCCTTTTCTGCTAATTTCTACATCTGAGTCATATGAGATCTGTTTCTACTGACTGCTTTTTTCCTACAATAAAGGTCACAATTTCTTTTTTCAATCCTTACCCACATGAGGATATTTTTTAAATTGACTTGACAGGAAGAGAGAGAGAGAGAGAGAGAAACACTGATTGATTGCCTATCATACACGTCCTGACCAGGGGTCAAAATAACAGACTTTTTGATGTACAGAACAATGCTCCAACCAATTGAGCCACCCCGACAGGGCAGGTCACAATTTCCTGTATCTTCCCATGTCTAGTAATTTTTGATTGCATGTCTGACATTGTTTTGTTACATGGTAAGAACTCTGATTACGTTGTAAACTCAACATTTGTTCTGGTAGGCAGTTAATATCAGAGCAGCAAGACAAAATTTCAAAAATGCTTAGAAGCACATCCTGTCTAGCAATAGAAAAAATGGTGATTTATAAATAAGGAGGAAGAACATTATAAGTATGTTTTTTAGTAGAACATAAAACTTACTTTAATGAAGCAAAATCGCACAAACTTCTCGAACTGTAATTTTGTTTCTTTGTTACAGAATGCTGAAACTGGGATGGCTGACAGTTTCTAAAAAGTAAATAGGAAGTTAAAATTAAAAAAGCACTTATACTTCAAATACTAATTTTAGAAATAAACATTAGAAAAAATTGGTACTTCTAAGTATTCACAATTCTCCTGCCCTCAAAAATTATGTTAAAATCTTCCAAATAGCCAAATAGGCTATCATGTAACAAAACAAGAGTTAACACTATTCACAGCATGTCAGTAGCTTTCCTTCATAAATTAACTATAAAATACAGCACACTGTTGTAAGGGCCAATAAACATTACCTTATTTTTAGTCATCCATTTCACAAATTTATAGTCATAAGGTTCATTGCTGTTCTTCATATCAGAGAGATCTGCCTCTAAAACAACAAAAATCCGATAACCTATGCATTATATTTGAGGCAATATGTATTTAATTTAAATCTGTCAAAATTCAAAGTTTTCTTAAAAGATATTAAAAAAATCTGCTGGTGTCTCACATTGCCCATGGCGAGGTGGGAAGCGAGGTATCGTGGATGAACTTAAACACATCTTAGCACTGGAGGAGAGCAGGAAAGGGGAAGGAAAGGAGAGGGTCGCCTTTCCATCTACAAAGAGCACAAACTCTATGATCATTATTAAGGGGAGGACGTCTAAAGATTATTCATTAGTAACACCTGTATCCGCCAAAAGTCATCCACAAGGTGAAGTGTCTGTGTTGCCATCTATCATTATCCCCAACTCCTAGGTCAGTGTCTAGCACATAAGTAATAAAAAGCATGTTTGTTGAAGGAATTAATATTACTCCTTATTTATAAAAGGAAAAGTATCGGTGTGGCTCTTCCAAGTGATATTCTTATTGTTTACCTCTTTCTTCCATATATTATGCTTTTAAAAATGTTAAATTTGGGGAAAATCTTCAAACAGATATTCCTATTTTTGTCTCTTACTCCAATCTTGCTTTAAGGGCTGGGCGATATTGGTCTGGCATTCAGCTTCAGCCGTCTGGATTTGGTCTTGTTTCAACTTTATCAACTTGTACTCTGAGACCTTTCTGCATGGACCAAAGCTACTAAGATTGATGGTTACTGTCATCAATGAAATTTTTGCTTAAAGCAGATTTAGACAGTTATTTGTTTCTTTTATTTGCTAAATATAAACATTTACTGGGTCTCTTCGAATTAATGGTGTAAAAACCTTGAAGAAAGTTTTACCTATATTCAAAAAAATCTTACTATGTATTTATTTCATGATTTTTATTTCCAATCTCCCTTGTGCTTTAAGAATGTAAGGATTCCATATGATAATGCTAATAGTACTCTACCATTTATTGTGCACTTAATATATGCTAAGTATGTTACATGATTCACTCATTTATTTGTCCCACAATTCTACGAGGTAGCTATAATCTTCACTTTATAGATGAGGAAGCTAAATTACTATTTCAAGTTATTTCACACTATATATATGTATGTGCATTTAATTCAGGTTTGGCTCTAACAAAAGTGATCACTTTGAAAGTTAAGAAAAAAATGGTCCTTAAAAGAAAAGAAGAGAATAAATACAAGTCTGAAGATTTTTTAGTTATAAGAAAGTTGAAAACTATTTCTTTTGAATATTTGAGTCAGCGATCCTCAATGGAACTAAATAAAATATTTACTAAAGGTTTAAGTTTGAAACATATTATAATAGCATTTGGGTATTTAAGTAACCTACGAAAATCAAAATTGGCTGTTCTATTTCCACTATCTCCTCCACAATTTTGGACCTTAGTATCTCACTAAAACAACTGTAATAATTATTTGCTACCTTGTCTTCTAATCAAATGTCTCCTTTTTTAGACCTAGGATGAAACTCACTGGTCTAGGAAGTTGCTGACTAGGGCAGAACAAAGATAAGCTCCCTGATGAGGACATGGGTCTCGGGGTTTGGAGCCCAGCTCTGCTACTTACTAGTTAACTCTGTATTTCATCCTTCTCACCTACCAAGAGGATGGAATGGCACCATTATATCTCCTAGGGCTTTAGTGAGAATGTAACACTCATAAAGCCCTTAGCATAATACCAACTGTATCATAAGTGCTCAAAAATGTTAATCAGTTAACCACTGCTATCCATTTTAAAGGTAAGTAACTATATACTATGTTCATTCACTTAATACTTCATTTTAATTTTCAAGCCACCATCAAATGAGTTTGTTGCTTCCTTTTGTCTTTAGTAAATGGTAGGACAAATCTCTAGTACATGGAAGAAGTTTTACATTCAAATTAGTCTGAGCAGATAAAAAAGTAAAATGAAATGAACTTGTCTTCATATGTAGAACAGTCTTAGAGATACTACATTTTCTCCCACAGGTGAAGGAGAACAATAAAAATGGAGTTCTCTTTTCTCCATCAGTACAAAATATTTTCTAACCCAGATCCTTTCTGCTCTTAGTACAACCACAGTATGTCAAGATCTAAGACCTAAACCAGTATGGTTTGCAGAACAGATTGACTAAAGATAAAATGGGAAACTATTTAAGAGCCTAAAGCAATAATCCAAGCAAAAGTTGCATCATTGTCCTTTTGATATTTAATGTCACAATGTGATGAATTCCTTTTAGAATTTACTATCTGGAAAATTTGGGTTCCAGGGAAGAATTCTTCTTATCTAAAAAGCTGTTCGGCTTCCTTTTATTCAACAATTTAGTAACTAATTCTAGTTTTCTCTTTGCCATTGTCAAGTTAATGCTAATTACAATACTGAATACACCTATGTGACTGAAATATTTGCTTCCTCCTTGTCCTATGTAATAATGATTTTCTACTATAAACATTTCTATTTATATATTATTGCATAAAAGACTTTTAATGTGAGTTAGCTCAAATTGTTTTGGAGAGCAGATAAAGTACAAATCAATTTTTTCAAAGTAATTCATGTTGAAAATCTTTTGGATTTCCAATTTAAAAGCAAAAAGACAAGCAATGAAAACCGTGCTATTTCTTTCTGTCATTTCATGAAATAAGCTGCACATTTAGACCCAATAGAAAGAAACCAATTTCCAAACCTCAGAGTATACGACATTGTAGGGGTTTAAATAAAAACAAAGCTCAGGAGCCTGACAAATACAGCTCTCTGGTGAGGAGACTGCAAGAATCTCTGGTCATCATGGCCTCTGCTTCTCTCCCAACAAATGAAGAAATAATAATAATCATCGTTTTATTATAAAATTAGGATTTTCCAGTTTTATAGAATTTGGAATAAACAAAAGGCTTTTGAGTTCAGTGGCGTATAGCTTCATTGAAATAAAAACCTTACAACATTTAAAAAGTATTTATAATGGCTATAATTTCTGTCTGAATAAATTATGCTTTTAAATGAACTATTACTAACATTATACTTTTTGAAGAAAATAAGTTACATATAAAATGTTAGTGTGTTTCTAACTTTAGATTTATATGACATGCCAGGACACATACAACAGCTTTGGGTAGTATAACGGACCATTGCTTTTTGGAAACAAAATCATGTGGAATCTAGCTGTGTGACTTCAGGCCAGTTATTTAAAACTTTCTAAGTCTTTGTGTTTTAAAAAATGGAGCTAATGGTGCCTTCTTCAAAAGGGTGTTTGAGAGTGATAGGCATGTAGTGGACGCTCAATAAATATGATTTTCCTTCTTTAGTTCATTTCAGTATATTCTAAAGTGGCAAATATTCCCCGGTGGCATTGACAGTCTAGAAATCTTGTTTTGCTCAAGTAAAAAGAAAACTAAAATTTTACTCAAAGGGACACGGGGCACCTGTACTATTTCATGAACCTGTGATTAAGTCACACACTGGCACAAGACGACAGCAAGGTCAATATTTAGTAGAACACCTAAAACAGCTCGCTCCACAACTGTGTAACAGCCCTCACGATTCAGGTCAAGGACTCGAAAGTCCAGACGACTGTAGGAAAACACTAACATTGTGAAAATCCATTTTTTCATAGATAAAATGCTGATATTGCCTCGACACCCATTTTTCTCCATAATTCTGATAGAACTTCACACATGGAGTTTCCATGTATTTCCAATAATAAAAGCTTTTACAAACCTAGCAAAGACACATCAGCAATGATGAAGTAGCCCCCATCAGGAACTATGGGTTTCAGGCCAACACTTTCAAGTAAATGTACCATTCGATCTCTTTTTACTTCTAACTCCTTTGCCAATGAATTAAAGTAACACTCTGGGTCATCCATGCGCTTGATGTCAATCCATAATGCTCGAGCCAAGGCTTCCTGTATTTTGAGATTAAAAAACATGACAAGGAAATATGGAAATGTTATTTATTACTGAGTTTATTAGTATAATAAATAAATACCAAGTAACAATATTATTGGCCAAACAGTCATTCAGGGAATTACAGCTGAATCCCTGGGAACCTATGCTAAACCCTAGGGGTTAATGGAGGAATTAACGGAGGAATCAGTTGCAAGTCAATGATTAAATGCAGTGTGAAGAACTGAGAATAAGCCATGAAAATTCAAATGGAAAAAGTGGTATTATGTAAAGATGACACACTTGGAAATGAAAAGAGATCATGTTATTTTGTTCTGAGGTGAGGTGCAGAATGACTGTTAGACCTAAGTCTAAAAGATGAAGACAGAAATGAGGAACTGGCCAGCCTTTCCCCCTTACCTTGGAGGACATAGTGGAAAGGAAAGCTGACCCCCTGTGTCATTCCTCACAGGTGTGCAAATCCCTGTTCTAACCATCCATATTCTAAGAAGAGGGTCTCAGTGCCACAGGTATTAGAAATAAGTTTCTGGGGCCTGCCAGTGTCTTCTTCACCTTTCTTCAGGAAAGTTGGAAGACATAAGGGTGAAGTTGGGCCCAGAGAAAAGCCAAGGCTACTAGGCAGGTGTCTGAGAGGGCAACAGGTCAGGAACAAGTCAACATGTGTAAACCAGGGCGCACAAAAAGAACACGGACCTACCCAACCAGGAGTGCGGAGGCTTGGTGGGCAAGTGTGAACTGGTTCAACTTAGAGATACTGGTTCTCAGAGCAAATGAGGAGATCCAAGCAACTAACCAAGAACTTGGGACAGTTAGGAGACAGAAAGGCAGAGCAAAGTGGCCAAATTTTAAGGAAATTAATCACAATCAAGAGGTATCAAGAAGTAGAGGACACATTCAATTACTTAGTAAATGAACTGAGTATGTTAAAACCAGCATTGTGATAAACGCTGGTGCTATAATGACAAACAAGATAAACATGGTCTTTGCCTTCATGAAGCCTCCGATTAGTGTGTACTGGTGAGGGCAGGGGGAGAGATGAGACGGAAAACAATTCCATGAACAAAACAGGATACCATTTGTTTTTCTGGAAGAAGGAGAGAAGTCTAGTGTGGCTGCGGGTAGGCAGCAAGAGAGAGGGCATGGCAAAAGTTAACACTGAGAGACGGGGAAGAGCTAAATCAGAGAAGACTGCATGCCAAAAAAATTCAGCAGAAAAAAAAAAGGATTAATAGTAGCGATTCCCCAGTACTGAAAAAACCTTGGATAAATAAGCACAGGTTGCTTCAGCCTAGGAATCTGTGGTTCCCCTGAAAACCGGGCCAGTTTCCAAATACGGTTTTTTGAAGGAATGGAAAACAAAACAGGCCACTTAGCTGAAATGGACAGTAAGACGGTTCTCAAAAAGTTGTTCCAGATTCTCACCCGAATCTTTCTTTTCCTTAGTAACATCTATTCCCTACAGCAGGAGGTACTACCCCAGGAAATTCAAAGCCCAGGAGACACGAACATATGTCCTCACTGTGGAATTATGCTGGGCTCTTCTCTTTTCCTCGTAACCCACATGCAATCATCAGCATCCACCTTCAAAAAATATCCAGAACCCAGTCACTTTTCACCACTTCCACCCTCCACATACTGGTTTAGTCCATCGCTAGCTCTCTCCCTCATCGCTTCAACATTCTTCTAACTCAACCAAGCAGCCAGAGTCCCCTTGATAAGTCAGATCATGTCACTCCCGTGCTCTAAACTCTCCAGTGGCTTCCTGTCTCACTCAGCCTCCACCCTGAGGAACACACCCTTCATCTGGCCTCCACCTCCCTCTCTGACTTACTTCCTCCTGCTCTTCTCCCCTGATCATCCTGTTTCAGCCTCAGTGCTCTTCACTGATGGGCACAACCAGGCTGCCCACCCCAGGGCCTTTGCACTTATAATTAGCATTGTATATTTCCTCCTTCGCACTTTATATCTTCACTTCTTTATTTTTCTCCATTGCATCTATCAACATCTGAAATATTATATTATTAAGATATTTATTTGTTTATTATTTATGCCTCCCCATTGTGCTATACGGTCCATGAGGGCAGGAATCTTTATCTGCTTGTCTTCCATACTCAGTGAACACTGGTTGAATAAGAGAATGGATTTATTTTCAGAGGAAGAAATGAATTTAATTCTATATAATAAAAGCAAATGTCAGAACTAGCCTTTATCATGGTATTATTTTAAAGTGACTACATATTTCATTCTTTGGCCTTTTAACTGCTTTCCAGAAAAATATTTTTTTTCAGTGTTCTGATTATTCATACAGTGATGGTACTTTATAAATATTTTTAAAAAGGGAAATACAGAAAAATACACATAAAAATCCTTTCACCTACCCCTCTCCCTGTCCATTAACTTCTCCTGTTCCCCTTACTCCTACAGACAGCCACTTTTACTAGTTTCATTTTGGATCCTTCCAGAGATCCTTTAAGGACATATAAGCAAATAGTTTCCCCCTTTCTTATCCAGAATGTAGCATAAATAAATATACACTGCTCTGTACCTTGCTTTTTTACTTTACATTATATTCTGGAAACATTTTCATATGAATAATTATAGAGCTTCCTCACTATTCCCCTTTCTCCAATTTTTAAACAACCATTGTGTCAGAATAATGGCCCCCAAAGATGTTCACGTCTTAATACCCAGAACCTGCTGATATGTTACCTTGTCTGATAAAGTGAACTGTGTAAACAGGCTTTAAGTTCAGGATCTTGAGATGGAGAGATGATTTTGGAATATCTGGGCTCCCATTCAACGGCATGGATTCTTGTAAGGGAAAGCAGGGGGCAGGAGGGTGTGTGCTGACACAAGCGGAGGCTGGAGTGATGTGACCGTGCACCAAGGATGCAGGCAGCCCCTGGAAGCTGGGAAAGACAAGGACTGGACCCCGCCTTAGAGCCTCCAGAAGGGACATGGCAATGCTGGCACCCTGCTTTTAGCCCTGCCAAACGCATTTCAACTGCTGACCCCTGGAACTGTAAGATACCAGATTTGTGTTGCTTTAAGCCCTTAAGTGTGTGGTGATGTGTTATGGAGAAACAGGATGCTAATACAGTCCTACACTATTTAAATGTTTAGATAGATCATGGCTTACTTAAACCAACTGCCTATGGATGGAAAATAACTTTACTCTCTCTCCTGCAATAAATGGCTGTGCACTCAGGGCTTCTTACACATGCAGATAATAGTTATGGCGGGCATTCCCAGGAGAGAGAGTGCTGCTGCCTCACAGCACACGAACGCCTCTCACTTGGCTCGGAGCTGCCACCGTCCTCTGGAGACGTTATAGTGCTTTGTGACCCCACCAGCCAAGCAGGAGTGTTCCAAATTAAAACTTGATGTATTAATATTTCAAAAAACCCAAACTATTCTTAATGGCAATGGCTATGTGTCTGCTCCTAAATCCCCAAACTATACTAGGAGCTCTACTCAACGAGGGCATGAGGAAAGAACCAAACAACACACAACGTAAACACAGCACCTTCACCAAAAGACCACGCCTCAACCCCAGGTACTGTGACACCTACCTGTAAAGGAGTTGCACAGGTATAAATGCTGGTTTGTTGAACTGTCTGCAAATGTTTTATTAAGTGATTAGGACCAATGGACCAGCCAAGCTGAAGAAGAAAAAGATAAAAGCAAATTTTAATCTAATCATCTGTACCAAATCTGTTAGAGTATGTAAGCCTAATGCAACTATTAAATATATTCAATTCTAAAGTGTTCACATTATGAAAGGAGTTCAGTTTTAGAATTATTTCAACCCTTCTTTTTGTGTAAAAGTTGCCAGTTGGAGTCACTACACTCTGGTCTCAGAAGGTACCTGCAGTCATTATCTTCTTCTCTGTGAGTTCACTACTTCTGATGCTCTGAAGCTCTGAGAAACAGCACCGAAGCTGGTTCGAATGACATACAGATTAAAGTAACTCTGGATGAGGGCCTGAGGCATCTTCCACAATGGCTCCGCAGGCCTCATTTTTGATGATCCCTGCTTTTCAGCCATGGTTAGAAGGTGAGATTTGAAGATAATTGAGTTTCGACCAGATAAATCGTGGGTCAGAGAGCAGGGTTCAGGGCAGGGACGTAGACACCAGCCTGCGTTCCCTGCCTTGAACGTATTAGCAGTGGGCCCTGAGGCAAGTTCCCTAAATTCTCTGTGCTATGGTTTTACTGTCTGGAAGATGGAGGTAAAAGATTACACCCACCTCCTAGTGTGGTTATGAAGATGAAAGGAACCAGTGCAGACACAGCACTAAACCCGGCACGCAGTGTAAGTGCCAAAATACTGCTTTTATTATTTGTTCTCCTTTTATACTAATGGCAGCAATCTGAACATTCTTTGCCAAGAAAAAATGTCATTAGTTGGGTACTTATAAGATGAAAAATTACCTAGTTTTCTTATTTTAAAGAAATGATTAATTCTCAGAGAAAATAAAGCCCAACATGAAAGTGGAACAAGTAAATAACAAGCAAAAGATCGGTAAGTATAAACACCTGTGTAAACTAAATGTATGTGCATTCAATATACAAAAACTCTACAAGAAGTTACACACTTGTTTTTAAGCAACTAAATTCTTCATCTTACCTTCCAGCCAGTCACACTGAAAGTCTTCCCAGCACTTCCTATGGTTATTGTCCTCTCCCACATACCTGGAAAAGTGGCTGAACAGACCAAAAAACAGTTAAATAACTGCTTCCAATCAATGTACGTATGGTACAGTCTAAAAATATAAATGTATTATAGTGTGATCAGTAGTTATTTCAATCGGTTTTTAAATTTATTTTTAGAGAGATGGGAAGGGAAGGACAAAGAGAGGGAGAGAAACATCAATCATTTGCCTCTTGCATACCCACAACCCAGGCACATGCCCTGACTGGGATGGAACCCAAGTCTGCAGGCCGGCACTCAATCCACTGAGCCACACCAGGCAGGGCTTCAACAGGTTTTTTAAAAGATAATATTACTTTAACTTCAAGCATAGTTGAAAATGCTGCAATGTTTATAAACACTGTAATATTGCCCCCCAATAATAGGTAATGTGTTGAATAATCTTAAGTAGCAGCATTGTTTCCAGGGGCAGGAGGGGTGGAAGTGCCAGCAGGAAGTGTTCGGGGCTGGTTCAGTGTGGCGGCCACACAGGCTGAGGCACCCAGCACTCAGTGCTAGCAGTGGCTGTGTGGTCAAGGCAAGGATTCTGTGGCATGTTTTCGTTGTGATTCTGGCTATCATTTTGCTCACCTCTGTCCTGGCCTACACCGGCAACGTCAGTGCACTGGGGAACTTATAAGAAAGGCAAACTCTTGGACTGCATCACAGACCTACTGAGTCCAGAATTATAAATCCCCCATCATATAATTCACTTATTTAAAGTGTACAAAGCAATGTTTTTAGTATACCCATCAACCTTAGAACTTTTTTTCACCCTGAAAGGAGCTCCACGCCTTTTAGATGTCAGCCCCTAGAATCCCCATGGCCAACAGCACTAGACCCTGGGCCTCAGAGCAGCGTGTCTAACGCCAAGTATTTTCTCCGTAATGCACAGCAGTCTTCCTGCACTTGGAAACATTAGACAGTACTTCAGCACCACACACAGAAGACACTCTAAGCAGCAAAGTCACCATTAAAAGGACACTTACTTATAGTACAAGCTGAAACAAGAAGGCAGAGGGTTGCCTTGTTGACCCCAACGGGGAACATGGGTATCGGGTGACAAATTTTTCACCCCTCTGCACATGTCTGAGAAAGAAGCACTCCAATGATTTTGGGGTTACAGATATATTTTAGCGAGTAGGTGAATTCACAAATATGGATTCCATGAATAATGAGAAACAACTGTGAAAGCTTTCAAGTTGATTTGTATCTTTAATAAAATCATTTATTCATCTGCTCGTTAAATATTTATTAGTAACGATCAGGCACCAGGGACTAAGCTAAGCCTAGAGGAAGCACAGATGAGAAAGATACAGTTTGTATATTCACGGAGTTCAGTGTCTAGTGGGGGTGGGAGATGAGTAAGGCAACACTTGCAATAGAGCATGACACTGTAATAGCAACTGGCTAGGAGGATTACGCAAGGATGGAAGGTGTTAGGGGTTTAGCAAGAGACTAAACTGGTTAGTCTCTTGCTTGGGTAAGAGACTTGGAAGATGCCTGCCAGGCAGGGAAGGAGAAAGAAAGGTAAATTCGGGGCAAAGGGAATGTGTAAAACAAAGTCCTGGAGTTATAAATGCAAGAGTTTGTGTCTTTTGCTGGACAGTGGTACATTATTTCTTGGTAATCCTCTGAGAATGCTACCTACAACACTGCCTTTTGGATTCCTCACATAATTCAGTTGTGAAGTTCTTTACATGCAATCCCACAAGTTTTTCACTTGTTTTTTGAAGGTATGATAGATAAAAGAGATGTTCTTGTATCATTCTAAGAGTGTTGGTACACACAAAAATAAATACTGGGAGAGGGGGCAAGCTGTTTGCTTAATCTTCTGATGAGCAAGTAAAGTACTTACTAAAATGTAAGGTAGTTAAAGAAATTTCCCAAATAAATGTATACATAATTTCAGGCTATCACGAAGCACCTGCCAATATTTGTAAAGGTACAAAAAATTGTGTAAACTAAAGAGTTATAATTATATTCTTTGTGGAGTATAAAAAACCCCGAAAAGACAAATGGGGAAAATACTCAGAGGGTCTATTCGAAGAAGGAATATTCTAATATTTGATATAAATAATTATAACCCTTCATGTTCTGAGACATTTCTAGACTTCCAAAGTTTTCCAAAAGAACACCATGTCCCATGTGCCACTCTACTGTCTGACTCTGTAAAATGCAAGTATCGCTGCCTTCAAAGTAATAGTACATATCCAAAATCAAAAAGGCCTGTTAGTCAGAACAATACTTGGAAATAAAATCTCTGAAAATAAAAATTACTCAGAGAAACTAGTATAATCCTAAAATGTTTTCACTATAAGTTACATATGAAAGAAATTAAAAGTACTCAAGTCAAACATAGGTTTTATGCACAAACTATCAAATCTAATTTAATATTTTAAAAAAGAGCAATTTGTTGATGGCTACTTTAGCAAAATAAAAATGGATGTAAGCTGAGCAGATAAATAGCTTGCAAAGAATTTTATACTAATTTTCCAAATATCAATGGATTAGTATACAAATATCAGTGTATTAGAAACCTCTTTATATAAGAAAGGTTTCTTTTGTCAACTAAATGCTTTTTTACGGAAACTTAGAGATATTATGTGAATCAAGAATCTGATCCAATAAGAACAAATTTGTCTATTTCAACAGAAGGGGTCTTAAATAATTTTAAAGCACCCGTATATTCATATCCTCTCAATCTCAGAGATTCGGGGAGCCACAGAAGTTGATGTGAACAGATAGGCAGAACATGTGATCACAGCGCTGTAACCACAGTGATCTGGAGTAAGAAAAAAAAAGTATTGGCAGGTCTGATTACTTAATGACTATACCCAGTATCAGTAACTTCAGCTTCCAGTGCATCAGAAAGGCAACTGGTCTTTGCACGTCTCACTTATGACCCATGGTCCTTCTGTCGCCACAGAAGCTGTAACAGTTATTCACAGGCAACTTAGGCCTTTGATAGAAATCGGATTAGAGGCATGGTGAAGAGCCCTACACCAGGGAAAACTGCTTAAGTGACAACAGGAAGATGATGCTAATTTCATGAAGTGTGGCTGGAAGAGCCTTGCTGTGTTATATTAAAGAAATACTATTGTGCTCTACAAATTGATGGAACAGTGGTTTTGAGTCTTTCATGTAACAAAGACCTCTCTATTTGATCGAATAAGTTCTCATGCAACCAAACTGCATTCTCTAAATAATGAAACAGTGAATTCATTTTTTTTCTTGTTTCAACTTTATGGGCTGTTACAACAACTAAAGAATCTGACTTAAAAGTATGTGTCTTGATGTCTCTTGTAAATGATATTTTCAGTTACACGGTTACCATGAAGGGTTTACAATATAACAAGGTTTAAATGTGATACAGGCTTAAAAAATAATTTCAAGATTATCTAAAGTAATCTTTTGGAAAGAATATTGCTAAACTGAGCTGACTAAAACTCAAGCTTTGAGTCATTCTCACACAGGCATGAACATATGCTGTAGGTAGAATGTAAAATCCTATTCATTCATTATAGATAGATGCCTCTCCCTCTGTGCTTAATCTAAAAGACTGTGATAAGTTTAACAGAATTCAGTCCATTAAAGTTATTTTATTAAAAATATTTAACTATTTTAAATAAATCAAATGAATTTAAAATATTTAAAAATAAATAGTAATTCGATAAAATTTCATGTAAAAAATCCAGCAAAAATTAATTGTCCATATTGGCATGATTGTCCACTGGGGACTACTTCAAATGACCCAGGACAGAGGTAGGTCATCCACAAGCCCTGTGAGGGCGGACTCTGATGCCGTGTTCACACAGAACCACAGTGTGCTGTCTTCAGACACCACACCTCGAAAACCTCTGGCCTTCTACTCTGTTTAAACATTCTCCCTCGTAATTTCATCTTGACCATCAAGCCTATAAATTGAGTTGTTTTCAGACTTTTGTGTCTCACAGACACTGAAATTTAACAAGACTGAAGCACAGGCAGCTGGAATTTCCTCGGCTCAGCTCTCCCCCGCAGGTGTGCTCCTCCTCTCTTCACCTCCGTCTCGGGGTGAGGGCCCCATCCCTGCTGAGGGGGCCGAGCTGGAGCTCTCAGAGTCAAACTGGCTCGGGCCCTTCCCGCCTTCTGCTGACGTCCTCCGTGCCCCAGTCTCTCCTCATAAACAGCTTGCAGTATCATCTCCACTGCTGGGGCAACTGATTCGCTTAAGATCTCACCTGCAGCTGGTTCTTACCTTCATAAAACAAATCCAATCATGTAACCAATTCTCCTGCGTTGTCACACCTTTTGCAGTAGTTCTCAAAGAATGCGCACTGGTACTCTCTCTGGTGGTCAAATTAATGTATAGAATTTAAAAAGATCAACTCCATCATCCTCCACGAAATTTTCTTGAGCACTTAAGATAAATGCCGTCACTGGTCTAATAACGAATGCTCTCAATAGTGAAACCAAGGAGCATCTAGTAAGTGATTATTAATGGCAGATTCAGAAAAACTCAGATGTGTTTATTTCAATAGCTCTTTGTCACGAAAAAATATGCACAGAACTGCGATTTTCGTATTGACTTCTAGCTATTTCATTTCTGTCAGGAAAACTGTTTCTAGTTTCAGGATGGAAGGCTATCACTACTTCACAGTGCAGATATCAAGGCTGCGAGGGGCTCTTCCACTAAAATAAACTTCAGCACCACGGACCTCCTGTGAACGACAACGTGTACAAACAGAGCCAGAGCCGCCACGCCAGAGAAACTACCTGGCACCTCTCCTGCCTCAAATCTTTGGAAGTTAAAACAGGGCAAGGTAACCTTTGGACTGGAACTAAGCAAACTGGTGTCTCAAAAAGCAGTTTGCAAAGGTGACAAGAAAGCAGGTATTAAGACCGCTGGGCTGACTACTGGACTGAAAATTAAAACATTGTTTAAAATTAACATGTCATATGCACCAACAGAAATGCCTTCCTTCTATTGATGTAATTATTCCCCTTCCCTTTCTCATAAATACTTATTGCCTTTGTCTCTTAATGAGAACATTATTTGGGCTTTCGCCTGAAGTAGTAATTCCAGTACAGCTATCCATACTGACCTCAATAAATGCTTGTTGCCTCTCACTCTGAAAGGCTGTTTTGTCGTTAACACTCCTCAACAAAGTTTAGACTCCATTTTCATATACTTTTCAATGTCCCTCAGAATCACCTACTTTTTCGCTTTCATATCTATCAGCTACTACCACACACCCTTATAAACCACTTAATTTTCTAAGTTTATCTTGCTCTTTCAGGCCTTTTTGCCTCCGTACCCATCAGTTTGTCTGTTGGAAATTTTCCACCTATTTTTGTTGCCTAGCTAATTCTGTCTCATGCCCACTCCTTTGCTGAGCCCCTCAAATTCTTGCTGTCTCCTCTGTGTCTCTGCAACAATTTGCGATGCACCGTGTGGGTAATCATCACGCTGGCAACAGCCATTTACATGTGAATGCACTCATTTTTTTAAAAAATTTATTGGCTTCTGACACAGTGATTTTAGTTATCCTTCCCTTAGCCTTTTCATACCTCCCGTTTATTTATTCAACAATTACTCTCTGATCATCTACCGTGTGCAAGACCCTAGTCTGGGGACTGAGAATTCAGAGGAGACCAAAACAAACTAAAATCCCTTTCTTCTTGTAGGTAGATATAAAATATATAGATCCTGATATTTGCTACAAAGAAAAAAATAACAAAACAGAACAGAAAAAGGACAAAGCAAATGCTGGAAGGAGAGGTGTAACTGTGGTCATAAAAACGGACACCTGAATAAAGACATGAGGGAGGTGAGAGACTGAGCTCCAGGTCGATCTGGGGGAAAAACGCCTTTAGGCATAGGAAGGGCAAGTGCAAACAGCTGATATAAAGGCAGGTTACCCCAGAAGGCAATATGGCCTTTGTGGGATGGCCCCCAAATAGTGGCAAAATCCTAGGCAAGGGCCAAGCGGTAACAGCCTACTGTCCCCGTAATCTCCTCCTTCTGACCTCACATTGTGGCAACTTTCTCTGCGGAGAAAGTCCACTTGGAGGCAAGTAAGCTCCTGTGTCTTACGGACCAAGTTATATTATAGCTGGATTCTGGATGGAAGCCAATGATACGGGCAGTACTAATGTTACTGCTCGTTTTATCTAGTTAGTAATAAAGGAAAGAGGGGCAAAGAAAGTTAGACACTGAGTTGGATAAACTGGGGAGCATAAACCCGTTTGCTTCACCAGGAAGCTCCAGCTTCACACCTGGGGGATTATAGCACTGCTCCACCACGGGGATTAACACTCCTCCGCCCCCCAGTCCCCCACCCGGACACCGGATACCGAATGGTGCGGTGTGGGGGCGCAGGTAGAGGTGCTTGACCACAAAGGCCTATCATTCTAATGAGAGAGTATAAACCTATCAAATGTTTGTGAAATCTCGGGGACTTGATTGGTTCCTTTGAAAAGCACCTACCCAGTCTATCCCAAACCCAAGCTAATGTAATTCCAGGGGAACCAAGAAGCTTTCTCGCCCTCTTTCTCTCTCTAGCCCACCGGTACCACACTCGCCCTGGGCGTTCATGCTCTCTCACCCAGGAGCACGTGACCATGTGGGTCCAGCAGCTATTGAGACCGGCAGATGGTGTGGGCTCAAAATGGACTAAGCTTTAGTATGAATCAGTAAATCTGGACTCTGGCTTTTGTGTTTCCCCAGTTGAAGACAAGATTGGACCTTTTCCAAAGTGGGACGAAGGGAGATGTGAAAATTAAAAACCCAAGCCCTGGCTGGTGTAGCTCAGTGGATTGAGCACGGGCCTGCAAACCAGACGATCGCAGTTCGATTCCCAGTCAGGGCACATGCCTGGGTTGCAGGTCAGTTCCCAGCAGGGGCCAGTTCCCAGCAGGGGATGAATGAGAAGCAACCATACATTGATGTTTCTCTTCCTTTCTCCTTCCCTTCCTCTCTAAAGATAAATAAATAAAATATTTTTTAAAAAATTAAAAACCCTGGGGCAGCTTCTGTTCCCACCTGAACAAACCTTGCCACAACACAACCTCCAGGGCATGGATCCTCGGAGTTCTTTCCTTGTCATCCAGGGAAGAGCCTGATTCTGAGCTGCAACACCACTGCTCCAGGTTCACAGCTTTATGGTGCGATACAAAAGCTCCTCCCTTACATTTGTACTATTCGGCCTTCAATCTTCAGGTCATTAACTCACTTGAGCACCATTTATTCAAATGTCATTTTTAAGTACTCATACAGACAGACACACATGACAAAGATGATTTTAAAGCTATTCTGGGATCCTTTCCAACAGTTGCGCCCCACACGCCCAAACACACTTGTGACTCTGTGTGGTGATCAGTACCTATTTTTATATGCTTATGTCCAGCATACACAAGCCATTCATAAACCTCATCACTGATGCAGAGCGTATCATATTTGATGCACAGGTCAGCAATTACTTGGAGTTCCTCTTTGGTGTACACCTGTACGTATCAAACAAGCAGGGGCACAGCAATTATTACCCAATGTGTGAGCAAATGCTGGATCAGAAAACTATGTAAAGAGTTTATAAAACTCACTTACTTTGCCAAAGGGGTTATGTGGAGAATTTATTATGATAGCTTTGGTTTTGGAATTAAATTTACTTGCCAGTTCTTCAGGATCCAATTTCCAGTCAGAACTGGACCATTTTTTCCCATCAACAGGTTTCTAAGAGTGAAGAATGAGATGTGATTTAATTAAATTAAATCATGTTTGCTGTTTTAGGAATAGATAACTTAATAAATAAAAAATAGAGAAAAGTGTGGCAAATATAACTGAATAAATGACTAACAAAAAAATAAACAAAAATAACTCAGCCTCAAGAGCCCAAGAGGACTCGAGTCTCATACTCACACCTGTTAAACAGAAGAATGAACTTTGTCAACACTAACAGTTGTTAGAGTGCCTATATTCTTTCAAAGGGGACAGCTATACCATGGTTAACATGTCTCATACTATAAGACTAGTAGAAAATTCTAGGAGTCAGCTTAGTGTATTACTTATTTTAATATAATTTAAAAAAACACAACGGTACTATATTACATTCCTGAATATAATAGTAGAACAAAAAAAATCACTTCTTTTGGAATTCAACAAGCACTTACTGAGCACCCAGCAGCCCTGTGCACTGGGGAGCAGTGCTATAAACTCAGTCCGAAGTGGGCTCTACCTGGTGGTGCTCAGTCAGTGGGGGAGAGCACCCAGCAGCCCTGTGCACTGGGGAGCAGTGCTATAAACTCGGCCCGAATTGGGCTCTACCTGGTGGTGCTCGGTCAGTGGGGGAGAGCACCCAGCAGCCCTGTGCACTGGGGTGCAGTGCTATAAACTCAGCCTGAAGTGGGCTCTACCTGGTGGTGCTCAGTCAGTGGGGGAGACACATGACCATGAAAGACAGTGCTACATGCATGTGGATGCTAATGTAACAGACACACAAGGCAAAGACACAATAAAGTAATAAAAGTGCTCCTCTTAACATAGTTGTTGACTAACTTCTGTGAAAGTAGAGATAATATATTATATCCCAAAATGTAATTAAAGTAGAAACTTTACTGGACACAAAGTAATTGGTATTTTCAAAACTTCTTAAAGCATGTGAATGAGACCGGCGAACTTACAGATCTTAAAGAAACAAAAACAGGTGTTCCTCCAGCCATTCTCACCATGGACTCGTAGCAGTCATAGAAAGGCACTATCACTATGACCTGAAATAAAACCAAATGAGAACACAGCATATCAATCACCGATTCACTGAACAAAACTGCGTAACTACCCTGCGTGAGGCAGTACTGCATACTGAGGGGCAGAGTGAAAAAAGCAGGCGTGGACTTCAGGGACCTGACATCAGTGGAAGAGACCCTGGGGATAAACGTATCTGGAGCCTTAATTGGAGTCATTGATCTCTAAGGGAGACTTAGGCTTGCAGAGGGGACCCTTGGAATTGTATGCAAAGCTTTCTATGTGCATAGGTAGATTTTTGAGGGGAAAAGGGCCTCAGCTGTCATCACCTTCNCTGATTCACTGAACAAAACTGCGTAACTACCGTGCGTGAGGTAGTACTGCATACTGGGGCAGAGTGAAAAAAGCAGGCGTGGACTTCAGGGACCTGACATCAGTGGAAGAGACCCTGGGGATAAACGTATCTGGAGCCTTAATTGGAGTCATTGATCTCTAAGGGAGACTTAGGCTTGCAGAGGGGACCCTTGGAATTGTATGCAAAGCTTTCTATGTGCATAGGTAGATTTTTGAGGGGAAAAGGGCCTCAGCTGTCATCACCTTCTCAAAGGGATGCTCCAGCCAAAAACATGGAGTTTATTTAACTTTCAAAAGTTAGAAAATAAAATACCAGAGGATAGAAGCCAGGCGCTAAAGAGAACACTGCAATGCTTTCTGTTGTGGAGTACTAATTTGTAAGCATTTTCTTGAGATTAAAGCTGCTTTCCCTTTTCTCAAAAGCATCCTGAAACAGCAGGTGCAGGAAGACTAGTTAGGATGCCATCGTTATGGTCTGGTACCATATCTTCCCATGACTTATATCTGGATTCTGTCTCTTTCCTAGTCCCTGGAATGCACTCCTGGTCCCTTTGGTCTCACATGACCTCTCTCCCAATCATTCATGGGTGGCTTTCGGGTCAGTGGGCCAATCCCATGCAAGGCCAGCCAGTATCCCTCCCACAATCTGCCAGCCTGGATCTAGCATCCTGACTTTTTGCTTTGTATAGGAGAGCTTGAATACACAATTTATAACCATTATATACATTCAACTTTTCTTTCTTTTTTAAACCCAGCAATATTTCACAAGAATTTCATATTATTAGTTTTAGTATTTATTATTTTAGTGGCAATTTGAGAGCCTATTGCATTCTAGAATTTTATCGTTTGCTTTTATAAATAACAATGCTATGTCCATTTGTAAGCATAGTTTCTCTATTTGAAAATAGTTTGCTGAATAAATTCAGATGATTGCTATTGCTAGATTAAAGGGTATAAACATCCTTCTGGCACTTTCTATATATAGCCAAGCTGCTTTTGAAAAATCTGACAACAACTATTTATAATTTCACAGAGATGAAATTATAAATAGGTCAACACAGGTCAACACAAAGATGTCTTATTAAACTTTATGTTGGTTAAATTAATGGTTCCTAATGATTGTTCTAAATGTGCAGTTTTTACTGTTTGTATTTTCTATAATGTGAAATATCCGTCCACGTTCTTCCTCTTTGGCATCAAAACGCCCTTCATTCTTACGCCCCTTTGCTTACACTAGTCATTCAGCTCTCATTGCACACCTACTACCTAATGTGCCATGTTAGAGGTTGTGTATTGTGGAGGACAAAGAAATGAACCAGGAACTGAACTTTCCCTCCAGTGGACTGCAAATTTTTAATTAGTCTGTGAATTCTCGGAAACTAAGACGACCTATCTGTGCAACCCTGGTGAGAAACATAGTGCCTGCTATGGAACGAGAGCTCAAAGAAAAGGAAACTACTGGGAGGCAGGGAGGCAGAACTCAGAGAAGGTACTTGACACACTGCCCTGTAACTTCTTCATTGTTACAACAGAAGCAATCCCTCCCTTTGTGAAGGATAGTTTCTGAGCACTCACTATATCAGGTGCAGGCAGCACAGCAACAAACCAGTTCTGGGACTCACATTCTACTCAGACAGACTTATAATACACAAGAAAACAAGGAAGTAAATTGAATAATTTCAGACAGTATTCAGTGTTAGAAAGACAGTAAAATAGGTCAGCATGCTACAGGGTCACTTTGTGTGTGGTTTCAAAATATTAGATAAAGTGATCGGGGAAGAAAGGACTAGAGAAAAGAGGGCGGAGGGCTGAGCCTCTGGCACTCCCACAGGGCGTGGAGAAGCAGAAGCAACAAAGGGTTAATGACATCAATGTCTGAGGTGAAACTTCAACTCCTTTATAGGAGTAAACGGTGTTTTTTATATAAAATTATGACTGTACTTTCTTAACATGTTCTCTTTATTGTCTGGTATAGTACAGGCAATGCAATACTGTTTTATATAAGATATAAAACAGTATAACTCAAAGTAATAGTGGTGGTTTTTTTTTTCCATGGAAAAAGTACAGATAAAGTGCTACAAGAATTCAAAGAAAGGAATTAACAACACAGACCACGGTGAGCATTCATCCTTCAGTGATTAATTTTCCCCATCACCGGCGTAAGCAACACATCTCTGGAGCTTGGCAGACCCACAGGGCAGAGTGGATCCCTTCCCTTGGTTACCACCACAACTCAATGCACCACTGACAATCACAGTGCACTCCTCTTAATCTCTTTACAGGTCTGTCCCCTCTACTTGACAGAGTTCCTTCCATGTATAAACTGCCTTTTAAAAATCTCTTCTCCCATAGTGCCTAGCATAGAGGAGATCCTCAACACTTTTTGAATAAAAAGTATGAAAGAGGCCAGAAAATCCCGAAGCCAGGGTATTGGAATGATAATGGAAAAGTAGGGGCAGAGCTGACTGAATGTGGTGCCCAAGTGGATCTGACATCACAAGACTAAACAGCAGAAAGCACTCAACCTTCCTGTTATACATCCTCACACTATCTTGCTAACAATACTGGGCACAAAAGGACAGTGACCAAATATTGCTGATTGAGTTCAGATTAAAGCGGTGAAAACTAAGATTAATTTTCCCCATCACTGCTGGCCCCTTCCACCTGTCCTTATTCAAATAAGCTGTAGAAATAAAAAATAAAGTATGCACAACAAAATGGATGAATCTCACAGACAAAATAAAATCTAGATTCAAGAGTACATACCCCATGACTCTGTTATATAAAGTTAAAGAGCAAGTGATAGCAGACAGAGGAGTGAGTACCTCTGGGGGAATATAGACAAGGAAGAGGCAAAGGGGTGAGGAAATACGTATCTTCATCTCCTTTGTGGTCACATGGGAATAAATACACACACATGTAAAATTTATTGTACATTTAAGATTTGTGAACTTTGATGCATGTGCATTACACTTCAAAAATAATAAAAAACAAGAAAGAACATAAAATAAGTAAGAGATTCAAAGGCAGGACAAATGATAATGATGAAAATAGGTAAGTAATTGTGTTAACACACTTACTTCATCCCCCTCCTCAATGAATCCTTGAATGGCATTGAAAAGAGACCCATAGGCTCCTAGTGTCACGAGGATTTCTTTATTCGGATTGATTTGATTTTGATAAAACTTTTCATACAAGCAAGACAGAGCTTTCACAAGTGATGGATGACCCTGTTGAATAAAACAGAAGACAAAAACTTGAATTATAGAACCTAGTTCTTTGAAATAATTTGGTTCTAAATATGCAAGAATTTTTAAAATACAGGTTTTCATGAATACCCAAAGAAGATATGTACTTTTAATTGGCAGTTAATTTTTTTCCCTACATTCAAAGGTTCCTATATGAATGACTATGAAAGACTTGCTAATGATTGAAAACTTCCTATGAAGTGACTGTTTTTAGAATACTAAATATCAAATTATTTGTTTTGAATAAAAATTGACTTCAACATCAAATATATTTTTGACACTACATTTTGATAGTAATCAGAGCATATTTGTTTTTTGACAGTAATTAAACCATATTGAATGGAATTAGATATTTTTCCCAGATAAATTGAGCCAAAGACCTGTATTAACTATATATCGCTTGATCCTGTTCTTCCAAGTTGCAGGAAAGAGGGTTATGCAAACCCATGAACTAGGAGGGAAAAAGCAAATTCACCAAAGCCATGCACATTAGTGTGGATGTGTTAACAGCAAATGCAAGGGAGAAGTGGAACATTATTCCTACTGATAGCCAAGAGAGCAGTAATTACCCAGGAGAACAACTTGAACAGGAGGACTGAGAGGATTGTAAATCAGAAGTCAGAGTGTGGGGAGGCCTGGCTTCTTGATGAGCTCTTCCTCACTCTTTTCTTCCATTTTCTTCTGTTTTCTTCTCTCCTTCTCTTTCTTGTCCCTCTCTTCCCCTCCTTGTGATTTTAGGCATTAAAGTCAGTATTTTTTTTTTCTATCCAGCATTTACTTTCCCATTTTACTTTTGGGGAGCCACCCTGATTTTCTGTCACAAGCCAATGAGTGTCCAAGAGCAGGTCATATGCTTTCGTTTGGAAAACCCCTGTGCTCCAGAGGAACAAATGGGGTTATTAGGACATACGAGAAAAGGGAGGCTGGTTGGATACACCCCAGGTTTGTGAGGGAAAGGGCCTGAGGTTCCTTGTACATTGACCACCCCAGTTCAAATGAAGAAAATGAGGCATATTTTGGGGGGTCAAAGATATATTTATTTATCACATTTTTATTCCTTTGAGAATATTGGCTAGTATGTGCCAGACCCTTACCGGGTTAAAACTAATAAATGTAAAGGTATCATACATTTTTTCATATTTTGATAGAAAATATCATAATATTAGAGAACCTGGGAATAACTAATAATAGAAAAAGTACTAGAACATAGGCAATAAACTGGAAAACAACAGCGAGAGAAAAAGATGACATAAATTCAAGCTAAAAAATATACAGGAGTTGTGGAAAGAGCAACAGAAATTTGTCTCTATTCCCAGAAACCCAAAATTTCCTTTTATTTTTTATTTTTTTTTTAAGATTTTATTTATTTATCTTTAGAGGGAAGGAGAGAAGGAGAGAAATATCAATGTATGGTTGCCTCTCATGAGTCCCCTGCTGGGAACTGGCCTGCAACCCAGGCATGTGCCCTGACTGGGAATCGAACTGTGATTGTGTGATTTGCAGGCCCCCGCTGAATCCACTGAGCTACACCAGCCAGGGCCAAAATTTCCTTTTAATACCAGGCCTAACAAATCCTAGCAAAGGGAGACTTGAAAGCAATTATAATAAACACTAAACATCTTTTCTCAGAATAATAGGGTCTGTGATTTTAAATATTATTAACTATAAAAATAATTCATGCTTCATATAGTAATTAAACTAGGCAAAGACATGCACAAAGTTATGATTTCTCCTCAACATCACTTCTTCCCGTCCCCTGAAGTGTAACGTCCTCAGCCTGGTATTAGTTAAATACCATTCCCAGTGCTTACACCAATATATGAGGGGGGACTCCTCCCAAAACAAAACTTATTTATAAAAAATTGTATATCTATTGTTACATGTTTACATTTCAGTCACTTTCAAACTACTCTCCATTTGATGCAATATACCTATCAAGACTGTTTTCACACTCCTCAAAATAATTACTGAACTCCTCAATTTTGATGTCTTCTCGTGCTTCTGTTATTTTTTGTTTCGCCTCTCCCACATCAGCAAAACCTTTCCCTTTGAGGACTTTTTTTTATCTGGGGAAACAAAAAAAAGTTGCTTGGGGCAAGGTCTGGTGAATAGGAAAGGTAGGGTACAGGGGTCATGCCATTTTTGGTCAAACACTGTTGAATACTCAGCACAGTATGGGCTGATGTGTTAAAAAATAATCACCCATCATGAAATGGGCAAATAAGTTAAGTCTCAAAAAAAAAATTCACTGAAGCTGAATGCAGCCTTTCACAACAACATCAGCTGGTACACTGATACATGTGGGTTCTTAGCACATTCATCTAGCAGGGGAAGCCTATACTACGAGTTTGGAGGGCCCAGCCTCCAGAAGATAATATGGGGTCCCTCCTCATACACATACACTCATATATTTACAAAAACTGGAAAACATGTAAATGAATGGCACAGTTATATTCTAATAAAAATTTATTTTAAAAAATCAGGAGTGCATCAGATTCAGCCACAAGCCATAGCTTGACAAACTCTGCTATGAATCAGTTAGGAAGAATTGTCATTTTAACAATATTTAGTCTTTTATCCCATATATCATATATCACTCGATTTATTTAGGTATTATTTAATTTCTTTCAGGAATGTACAGATTTTACATTTATTTTAAAAGTTTGATTCTGTTGGGAACCGCCCTGCCTGGTTTCAGAGCTGTAACCACCCCCATGGCTAAGGCTGAGTGACCATAAGCCACTAAGGAGACAGAGCTTATCTCCCTGGCAGAGGCACCGCCTCGGCTCCTTTTACTTCACCCTGCCTGGCCCCCAGTGCATGATTGGGCAGCCAGTGATGAATAAGATTCCTCAAGGGAGGAACAACCTAAGACAGGCATGTTCACAGGGAACCCCCAGGGAAGGACTTGGGGGGCTATAGCAAAAGGGGGTGATGGACCCTCCACCCCCTGGCTTTGACATTGCCCGAGTCCTCATTCTGTCTGCAAGAAGACTCCTAATCTCTTGGCTGCCTTACTTCCCCTGCCTGACTTAAGCCTGAAACAATGACAGAGGGCAGTGCAGCCGTGTGTTGGAAAAGGCAGGTTCCCTGGGTGATCAGGCCTAAGAAAAAATACATAAAATCCTGTGAAACCTGCTTTGCTAAGAATGCTTTTAATTAAATGATAAAGGTCCAAGCAGGTAATGAGTTTTGTTTTGTAGCCCTTTAACTAACAGACCCTGACTCAGACTAAGCCCTTGTAGTTCTTTGTATGCTATCTATTGTTTGATCCTCACTGCCTGACAATGATTAATGAACTTTACTTGTATTCCTGTGAAAATTGAAACCCAATAAAAGCTTGTCAAGGCAAGGGTCGGAGTGCTCTCCTCTTGAGAGAGCGGCCGGGCCGTCCCTTTTCCTCCACAGGACTCAGTAGTCTGTGTGAATATGTCTCATCCACAATGCTGTGGACACTGTAGGCTGGAGTCTGCATCACAATTCTAAATATTTCATGATTTTAGATGCTATTGCAAATGATATTTAAACAATTTTTACAGTTTAACCATCTATTTTTAGTATACAGAAATACAATTGAGCCCTGGTTGGTGTGGCTCAGTGGACTGAGTGACGACCTATGAAGCAAGGGGTCACTGGCCCAATTCCCAGTCAGGGCACATGCCTGGGTTGTGGGCCAGGTCCCCAGTAGGGGGGTGCATGAGAGGCAACCGCACACTGATGTTTCTCTCCCTCTCTTTCTCCATCCCTTCCCCTCTAAAAATAAATAAATAAAAATCTTAAAAAAAAGAAATACAATTGATTTTTGGACTATTGTATATTGGACTGTGTCCTACAACCTTGCTCAATTCACTTCATAATTTTTTTTTAAGAATCTAGGAAATCTGTGGATATCCTGCACATTTAATCACAGAGGAATGGGAGTTGGGCTGAGTAGAGTAGAAGAAGGTAGCTAGCTGGAAATAAAGGATAATTAAGAGGCCGGCGATAAAGCAGCACCAGCATTAGTGGGAAAGCAACCTGTGTCTCAGAAGAACATCCTGCCTCCCCTGTTGCCATTCTCCAACAACAGTGTAAAGGGAGGGCCGAGACAGGACCGTGGAGGGGCTGGAAGTGGAGGACGGCGGCTCATCCCGGGGGATGAGGGAATGGGTAAGGTTCCTTGGTTATCAGATCGGGACATTGGTCCCAGAAAGCCAACTGCACAGAGGTGATAGGTGTTCATACATAATACAGCATAAAATACAAGCTTGTGCCCCACACGATCCTCCTGTACTTACAAAGCCCCGTGTATACTGATTCAGGCTGTCCACAGCTGCAACCTTTGATAATTCTTCCTTCACATACTCAGGAGGGGAGATATCTGGAAGGCCTTGGCCGAGATTCACAACAGAGGGGTCTGCGGCCAGCTTGGTAAATTCAATCCTAAGATAAACAAATACTAATATTAATAAGCACTATAATTATAATGCTACCTTTTTACACTTCATGATCTTATTATAAAGCTGAAAAATAAGACCTGCTGTAGTCCAATAGATTAAAAAATTACGAGTTCTCAAAAATATTTTACCATCTACAAAATGACTTCACTTAGTGAAATGAGAGATGAACAAATACTGCTTCTCACAAATCTCAATTCTGTGATACCCGAGTTTTAATCATATAGATTTTTCCTTAGTCACACCAGTCCTGCTGTGTTCTCCCATAGACCGTTAGAGACCAGAGCTAATAAGAAGAGATTAGAAGGTAGGTTCCAGGAAGGCATCAACCAAACTTGTCTTTTCTCTGCCTATTTCCAGTGACTGGCACAGGGCTCGGCACATTTGCTCAATGAACAAATTAAAGAAATGGATCATTAACTTCCTTCCATTTCCATTGAATGAATGAATTAAAATAAGGTGGTTTGTTGATAGACTACAGACAAGGCTAAAAATTCCCAAGTCCCGACAGAACAACGTGCAAGATGAAACTCACCACGTGGCTATTGCTGATTCTGAGGTACTCACCACACGTTACTGTCAAGGCCTTCGATTCGTTTGGCATTTTTAAATTTCAAAGACATTCTCTGAAAGGTATAAATATTAAAAGAGTGTTTAAATTTCTTTTAAAATTATTTTTCTTTAAAGATTTTATTTATTTATCTTTAGAGGGGAAGGGAAGGAGAGAAGGAGAGAAACATCAATGTATGGTTGCCTCTCATGAGCCCCCTGCTGGGAACTGGCCTGCAACCCAGGCATGTGCCCTGACTGGGAATTGATCCGTGATCGTCTGGTTTGCAGGCCAGTGCTCAATCCACTGAGCTACACCAGCCACGGCTAAATTTCTTTAATCAAAGTTCAAAAATGCCAGAAAATCACGGATGACTCTTCACCCTATTGTTGACCTGGAAAAAAACCAGCATCGTAAATGTAGAAGCCAGGCTTCAATAAATGATTCTGAAGAGGAATTCATCTCCTACCTACTGTGCCAAGGAGTGCTTTTTCTTACAGAATTTAGATATTTATCTTCTCACATAAGAACCAAAATATCATCCTTGCCTAAAAAATCAATCAATTTAAAGACCTGAAATGTGCTGAAGAGAATAATAATGATAAAAAAGTCAGTTTTAAAAATACCTTGACTCTGAATGTCACTTCATGTAAGATGTACTAACAGTTTCTTCTATGGTATACAGGAAGCACTCAACAAATGATTTCAAAACTACTTAATGAGGGGTTTCAAGTAATAATAATAATAATAGCTAAGATAATTGAGTACTGGGCATGTACTGGGCACAGTTCTATGTGTTTTTACATAATTAACTCATATAGTATTCATGACAAGAAAGTATCCACATACGAGAAAATGAGGTACAGAGAGGATAAGATCGCATAACTTTTACACATCTGCCCAAATTTAGAAAAGCTAGTTACATTTAAACCCAACTGGATACAGCTCAGGATCTGAACCGAGGATGTAAGATTCTAGAACACATACTCAGGACTATTCACATGTACTGTCTTTTTCATAACAAGACCTTCTAAAATATTATTAGAATGCTGCTTCTTAAAAAATTGTATTAGACATTAGATAAGTTCTACTTAACATTAAGCAGGCTAGGGAACATCATGAAAAAACACTCAAAGTCAAAATTATAGTACAGCATACAATTTTTTAGATCTTTAGATTCTAGCATTAAGTTTATGCTATCTCTCAAAAGGATTGAATTAGCTTTGAGTTCATTGTTAACACGCTGCTGGAAATAAAAAAATATGATTGGCAGCGTATTTATAAAGATTACCCTAATAGAATATTAAAGTAATTTTAATTCAATCTGTGGGGAAGATAATGATAATGGTTATTAAATAGATCATTGTTCTCATTCTATTCCCAATAATGGAGCCAAGAAAAATACCTTTTTACTCTCATGTTTTTAATCTTGGAAGCTCCAGTGAAGTAAATCACATGCAAATTCTCCAGAGGTTAATGTGCCTTCCAGAACAGCATTACGATTAGGTATTCGCTGGAACATGATGCTATTCTAGAGACTATAATTATAAAACTAAAATGTCCCAGAATGATAGATAAAGATAGTTTAACAATTATCCTTTGCCATCTCTAAAAAAATGTTTAAAATTGAATGATTCACTCAGTATGTGACTACAAACACAAAGTACATATTCACACATTAAAAAGTAAGCACTCTGCAGCAGATAATTTTGACATAAAGTCTAATTTTACTTCAACTATTTAGATAATTGAGGGCAAACGTCTTCTCAGGGTTAATTTTCTTTAGAATGTGTGGCGAGAACAGCCTCCTCTCAGTACTCTCCCTACATCCACTCCTTCCCAACTCCGTGCCTCAACTGTTCCAATAATTCAAATATTCCCTGTTCTCTCTCCCTTCACATGTGATCACTCATCTACCCAAGCTGGTCTTTCCATACCAATGTTTCTCAACATCTTTTTCATCAGTGCCCCCCACCCAAGGAGACAATTTAGACATTTGTTCTAATCATCTCCTCTACTTCCTCACTGAGTATTAAGGAATACAATTTTGTCACAGAGTTGAACTCCGCGTGGTCATAACTAAGGTTATGACATTGTAATAGCTAAGGTTTATTTCAACTGCAAGCATCAATTTTCTCTCTTTTTGGGGCAATAATATCCCTGTTGAGAATACATGTTTTACATCAGTCTAACCCCTGGTCCCCACTTCCCCATCCCTGTACTTAGCTCACATTCCACCTGCCATCTTCAGTTCCCAAATTAGACTTCTTTCCTCCAGAAAGCCTTCTCTGACAGCCCAAGCCAAGGTTAGGCACTTCTCCTATTAAATGGAGTACTTCCCAGGATCTACTACCTAACACTACAATTTTTCTGCTTGTTTGTATCCTTCCTTAAACTGTAAGTTCTATAGAGTTATTGCTAGATTGTTCACTGGTGGGGGTACATATTAATCAGGATTCTCTAGAGAAACAGAATCAATAGGTCTGTCTGGAAAAAGTTCAATCATTGATAATATAATGAAAACAGTTCGTGCAACATCGATGTAACCTGGCAGCCAAGGAGAGTGGACTGGAATGTGCATGTGTGAACAATGACAACTTCACTGTACTACTCAGTGGGAGTGGTATTTGCTGTTGAGTGAGCATGTGTACTGTGTGGCCATCACATTCAAAATGACTGAGTGAGTAGAGCAATGAGTTTGCATCAAATTTTGCATTAAGCTTGAACATTCTTTTGTGGAAACTATTTGGTTGATTGCAAAAGGCTGCAGCTATGGGCAACTGGTGATTCTCAGCTTCATCATGACAATGTGCCCACACATGCATCATGTCTTGTGCAGTTTTTTGGCAAAACATCAAATCATCCAGGTGATTCAGCCCCCTACAGCCCAGATTTGGCATTCTGCAACTTCTGGCTTTTCCCAGAACTAAAATCACCTTTGAAAGGAAGCAATTCCAGACCGTCCATGAGATTCAGAAAAATATGAGGGGGCAGCTGACGGCAACTGGGAGAACTGTGTGAGGTCTCAAGGTGCCTACTTTGAAAAGGACTGAGACATAAGTGTCCTACATACAATGTTTCTTGTATCTTGTTTCTCCTTCAACAAATGTCTATTTTTCATATTACATGGCTGGATACCTTCTGGACAAACCTATGAGTTCTGTTTCTCTAGAGAACCATTAGTAAGAAATGGGTTTATGCAATTCGTGGGGATTGGCAAGTTCAAAATCTACAGAACAGTTTTGCAGGTTGGGGACCCAAGGAAGAGTTGAGGCTGCAGCTTGAGTCTGAAGAGTAACTGCAGGGGGAACCCCTTCTTCCTGGGAGGTGGAGGAGCAGACCTCAGTGTTTTGTGTCTTAAGGCCTTCAACTGATTGGATCAGGCTCACCACATTATGGAAGGTAATCTGCTTTACTTAAAGTCTGCTGATTTAAATGTTAATCTCCTCTGGAAAATACCTTCACAGAGACATATGACTGGTACTTGAACAAATCTCTGAGTCCAGTGGTCTAGCTAATTTGACACATAAAATTAACTGTTACAGTGCCCAACATAATACTATGCCTGCCACACAGCAAGTTTTTAACAAGTATCTAATGATGAATGAAAAACCCATACACTAGTGAGCTTATGGTGTCCCTTAGCTTCAGTCAGATACTTATAGTGTGAGTTAGCTTAATTTATGCTTCAGTAACAAAGGACCCCAAGATTGTGGTGGCTTAAAACCATAAAGATTTATTCCTTTTTCATGCTACACATACACGAGGGTCAGCTGTTGCTCTGTGCCACATCACTGTCACTCTGAGACACAGGCCGATGAAACAGCCTCCATCTGCAGTGCTGCCAGTGTGACGGCAGAGGGGATAAAATTCTTATATTCCGCTCAGATGTACGCACGTTACTTCGACTCACGTTTTGTTGCCTAAAGCAATTTCGTGACTAACCCTGACACTAACATGGCAGAAATGAAGTCTGGAGTTATAATAAGATTGCTAGTTGTGATGGATTGAATTGTAGCTCCTGCAAAAGTCACATATTAAAGTCTTAACACGAATATATTAGTACGTGACTCACTTGGACATAGGTTCATTGCAGTTGTTATAAACTGAGGTCATTAGGGTGGACCCTAATCCAGTGTGACCGATGTCCTTCCAAAAAGGGGAGATTTGGAGACGCACTGGCACCCAAGGACAACGCCCCATGAAGGTGAAGCTAGAGACGGAGGTGATGCTTCTGCACGTCATGTGACACCAAAGATTGCCAGCAAACCGCCAGAAGCTAGTGGAGAGACACAGAACAGAGTCTTCCCCACAGTCCTCAGAGAGAAGAACCAACCCCGCCCAACACCTTGATTTTGGATTTCAAGCCTCCAAAGCAGTGAGTTAATAAATGTAAGCCACTTAGTCTGAGATGCTTTGTTAAGGAAGCCTGATGAGGCTGATACAGTGGTGAAAATGTGCAAGACACCCCACAGTGTCTAAAGATATCAAGATCTACCAGTAGGTAAAAATACAGCCTGAGAATTACTTTCCAGAATAAATCTAATATTAGGAAAGTAAACATGGAATCCTATGGGGAATTAACTACGAGCCCCAGCTGTAAAATAGAATATCCATAAGGCCTGCATAATTTATGGACTAGATAATTCCATGAAGTGGATTCTGTTCCCAGACTAATACCTGATATATATATATGTATATATATATATATATATATATATATATAGTTCTCTCTCTCTCTCTATATATATATATAGTTCTGCCATGTTATAAATACAAAATGCTAGTGAAATAACAAGCATTTTTTTCAAGGCTGAAATGCACAGTTCTGTCAAATCAGCACTAGGTGCCAACCTTGGCAGATGTGGGGAAAGCTGGTTGTTACCAAGTCTTTAACTGCTCACTGCAATGGTGCTGGGACGAGGAAGTTTGGAATGCAGAAAAAATATTACCTATTCTTCTACGTCCTGAGCACACTAGAGTTCAGATTGTGTATATTTTGAGGGCTCTGCCTGTAAGTCCTGATGCATTCAAATAGGATAGAACAGGTGTATGAGGTCCTCTCAACTGGCAGGTTGAAGTTGGGGAAATCAAGGTTGTTGATATCCAGGAAGAAGGAGCCATGAGTCAAGTATAAGAAAGATAAAGTGCAAGAAAAGTCCGGAAACAGGAATAACACAGCTAATGGCTGGTGAGGTGAAGGTAGTAATCAGGAGTGAGGCCAGAGCAGAAGGCGAGCACCCACATCACGGGTACCCCATTACTGTGGCACCTGGCTGCTGGGGTAGCCAAAACATCTATTATCTTTTAGCTCTAAGAATTAAGTATTTATAGTTGTAATCACTTATTTTTTATATTTCTCCTTTTTTTTTTTTTTTTTAAATATAGCTAATATCAGTTTGAAAGTGGGAGAGAAAGGTGTTTGAGTATTTTTTTTTTAAGATTTTATTTATTTATCTTTACAGGGGAAGGGAAGGAGAGAAGGAGAGAAACATCAATGTATGGTTGCCTTTCGTGCGTCCCCTGCTGGGAGTTGGCCTGCAGGGAACTGGCCTGCAACCCAGGCATGTGCCCTGACTGGGAATCGAACCGCGATCCTCTGATTCACAGGCCCGCGCTCAATCCACTGAGCTACACCAGCCAGGGCTCTCCTTTTTTTCTTAAAAGTAGCATAAACATTTTATCAATTTTCTTAGTCATAAAATTTTCACTGTTAACTGGTAGGTAGTAGGTTGATCACGTACCACACTTGCTCCTTCATTCTCCTATTTTGGGGGTATTTGTTCTTCCCAGTGTTTTGCAATTAATTGCAGGTTGAGTGTATCTACTGTACATTTAATTACACGGTGCCTGCTCTATTCCCTTTGTTCTAAAGTTTGATGCGGGCAGGGAATGCCCTGTTGTAGCATAAGTGCTAATTACCACAAGAAAGATGACATAGATGTTCAATGTTACAGCCATCTAGTTCAATCTAAATTAACCAAACATGATAACTTTCGACTTACTTCTATGAAATTTTATATTCATATATAATACAAGACATATTTTCTTAGTCATAAAATTTTCATTTTTAATTGGTAACTAATATTGCAGGTTCATCATGTATCATATGTGTGTGTGTGTGAGTAGATGCATACATACATAATCAAACTTTATACAGAGAGATTTTTCTCTCTCCTTTCATTCCTTAGCACTGATACGACTTCCTAAAGTCTATTTGCTTAAATACAGATCTATTAAAACAACAACAACTTTGTGCCTTTTTCCCTTTGCAAGGTAATTTATTGATATATTACCAGTTTCAAAATCTGCTAGAAATTTGACAGTTCCCCAACCTGACTGAAGAGAAACTTTGTTATACTCTTTCCCAGCTTTGAGGGTGAGAAGCAGACGTCTGCACACATGCCTTTGAAGCTCCGCAGCCATATGAACCAGCTTTCTTAGTTGCAGAGACAGAAACTCAATCTGATCACAGCTTAGGAGAAAAAGAGGAATGTATTGGATAGTTCACGTAACCATGAGAAAGAGTTGAAGCCAGGTTCAAGGGTAACTGAAACCAGAAGCTGAACCTCACCAGGGCTTTGCTTCATCTGTGTGTCTACCCAGTGTCAGCCTGTTGCTTTTCTCCACATAAGCTTGAACAGTTACACCTCCCAATTTCACCACCATAGAGGGCCTGAGAGTGGCTTTTTCTGGCCACCCAACTCCGTTCTCCCTAGTACCATCACGAGTTTTCACATTCTTCTCCACTTAATTATTCTTATAACACTCACTACTATTTCAAATTATTTATTTTTACCTGTTAATTACGTCTCTCTCACTAAAATGTAAAACTCAGAAAACAAGGACTTATCTTGTCCAGTGCTATATCTCAAGTACCTAAAATGGTGTAAGGCTGGTAATGCATTCAAGAGCATCTTCTGAACACATGAAGGAAGGCAATCCTCATTTGGAATGACTTCAGGGGCACACTGCTTCTAACCCATCATTTGCAGTGCTTCAGAATGCGTACTTGAAACACCAATCAGGGGATGCTCCTGTCTTGCTCTACAATCTTCAGTGACTCTCCTTAATCTATGGAATGTAATTCCAATTTCAACCTGGTATTTAAGGGCCCTTAATTTATTTCCGAGCTTCGCTCCCACCATGCCATCCATTCCCTCAAATACAGTGATTCAATAGCCTAGGACTGCTTGTTATTTTCTCAATGCATTCAGCATATTTCTGTTTCCCGTGATTTTATTCAAGTTCTTTTCTCTGTTTGATACGATCTCCTCCACAATCCCCACTGTGGCAGGCTCAGAAATGACCCCCCCCCCAAAGCTACCACATCCTAATCCGTGGAACCTGTGCATGTTTACCTTACATGGCAATATATATCATTAGAGCCTTGCAGATGTGACTAAGTATCTTGAGATAGGGAGATAGTTTTGAACTATCCAGATGGGCCCTAAATTTACTCACAGGGATACTTACAAGAGGGAGGTTAAGCACACAGAGGAGAAAGCCATGTGAAGATGGAGCAGGGAGAGATTTGAAGATGCTGGCCATGAAGATTAAAGCGAGGTGGCCTTATGTCAAGGAATATCAGCAGCCACCAGAGGCTGGGAAAGGCAAGGAACAACTTCTCCCCTAGAGCTTCTGCAGGAAGTGTGGTCCGACTGACACCTGGATGTCGACCCAGTGATGCCAATTTTGGATTCTGGCCTTCGAGCTGTGAGAGAATAGATTTCTACACTTGATCTTAGCCACAAGGCCGAGAAGCAATGAGAATAGATTTCTGTTGTAGTGAACCATCAGGTTGGTAGTGATTTGTTAGAGCAGCCACAGGAAAGAAACACATCTGCCTGGACAACATTTAAACACAACCTACCCGACAGGATATAACTGAGACTGGATTTCCAAGGAATGTTTTCAGATTCCCTCTTACAATTAACCACTTCTTTCCCTATTCTCCCCTAGACCTCTCTTCTTCTGACAATTTCTATGGTGCAGGTATCCGTGTCTTTTCTGAATTTTTCTTTTAGAACCTGAACTTTGTCTCATTCCTTGTATCTTACATATTGCCTAGAAAAAAAGTATATGTACATCTCTGTGTCCCTCTACATCTTTATATTAATATATTAGATTCTCAGTGAAAAATATGTATTGAATTAACAATAATTTTGCTTAGGGGCATATTTTGTATTTGTAAAGACATTACCAGTATGGCTCAAAAAATTACCACTGAACGCTTCCAAAATATATTTCCTTATCAGTAAATTAGAGATAAAAATAGTACTTACAATATAAGACAGTAACACAAGGTGAATGCACAAAAAGTGTTTATTGTTTGACATTAAAGACCCACACAATGTGATATATTACAGAAAACTACAAAAAGCCGCTCCAAAATATGCTACTTTGACAGAGGATCAGTCTGGGTTGAAGGCAACTGAGAAGAAACAGACATACAGAAGACCCCTCTGCTCTCTCCCCCTCCCAGGGGGGCAGGGCAAGTCGCCGAGACAGCGCCAGAGCACCAGGGGAGTCTGCGGAACAGACGGATTCCCTCGCCTTCTGCTCTGAACCCCCTTCCCTTTGTTTTGTCACTTCTCTACAAACGGATGGCTCCTTGTCAGAATGCCACTAACCACCCCTTTGAGTTCCTCATCACTGAGTTCTACTGCGTGCATGCACCCAGGCACATGTTAATAGTAAATAATAGGGGTCATAACATTTTACTTTTGTTAATCTGACTTCTGTCAGTCTAATTTGCAGGGCCTCAGCCAGAAAACCTAGGAGGGTAGAGGTAAAAGTGGTATTTTTTCCTCTCCTACAATATCATTCAGTGGCTCAAATATCTCTTAAATACAGAGCCACAGACTAGGAGAAAGTATTTACAACACCTCCACCTTACAAAAGATTTATTTAGAATATACTCATATAAAGAACTTTTACAACTCAAGGACGCAAAGAATCCAGTTCCAAACGGGCAAAACACCTGACAGCCACTGCCCAGATCAGGAATGGCCAAGAGGCACATGAAAGATGCCCAACATCATCAGTCATCAGGGAGATGCAAATTAAAGCCACAGTGAGGTACCAAGAGAAACCCATCAGAATGGCTAAATTATGGATACTGAGTGTTGGCAAAGACAAGGGACAGCTGAAACTCCTATACATTCCTAGTGGAAATGTAAAATGGTAAAACCACCTTGGAACACTGCTTAACAGTTACTTGAAAATGAAACACAGATCGACCACACAACCCACCTGTTCCTCCATTAGGTATTTACCCAGGAGAAACAAACACCCGTGTCCACACAATGGCCTGTCCAGAAGTATTCATAACGATTTTATTCACAGTACTTTTAAAATAGATTTTTATTTATTTATTTTTAGAGGGAAAGGGAAGGAGAGAGGGAGAGAAATATCAATGTGTGGTTGCCTCTCACGTATTCCCTACTGGGGACCTGGCCTGCAACCCAGACAGGTGCCCTGACTGGGATTCAAACCATGATCCTTTGGTTCACAGGCCCACGCTCAATCCACTGAGCTACACCAAGCCAGGGCTATTCACAGTAGTTTAAAACTAGAAATAATTCAAAAGTCCATCAACAGATGAATGGACAAATAAATAATGGTAGTAGATCCACACAAACAAAAAGGAAGGAATTACTGTTACATCAAAACATGGATGAATTTAAAAAGCATTATGCAAGCAAAAAAAAAAACCATAAACAGGAGGAGATACTACATGACTCCATTTATATAATTTTTTAAAGAGCAAACTAATTTATGGTGATGAAGAGCAAATACATTGAGTGAAGGATGGACTGCAGAGGGACATGATGGATTTTAAGGGTGACGGGGAAGTTCTGCAGGTTGACCGCAGTGGTGGATTCACGGTGTAATCGCCGAGTGTCACACTCTGAATGGATGCAGTTTATTGCTCCTTGATGAAGCTGGTATAAAAAGCTGCCAGGAGGACCCAAGATGGCAGGAGAGTAGGTGCAAGTCACATTTCCTTCCTCCCAGGACCACACTGGAATTACAACTAAAACATAGAGCAATCAATCTGAATAACCAACTGAAGACTAGCTGAAGTGAAATTTTATAACCAAGGATTTATAGAAGAAGCCACACCAAGACTGATAGGAAGGGCAGAGATACAAAAAGGGCTGGCCCCACTCCCACAGGGGGTGGCAGAGACTCTGGGGGCATAGCTTAGCTGCAAAGATTCTCACTGAGTAGCATGGGGTTTCAGTCCCACACCAGGCTCCCCAACTCAGAGCACCAAAGCTGGGAACAGGCACCCACATAACCTCTGGCTGTGAAAATCAGTGGGAATTCTGTCTGCCAGGGAGAGACAGGAAACCTGCTAGAGACGCATGCACCCTCCTAAAGGGCCAGAGCACAGAATCTTATTCGCGGCCACTCATCATGGGTTCCAGGGGAGGAAAGGCAGAGTGGACTAGAGTTGTGTGAGGAGAGACCAGAGTTTGTGGCTCTGGGGAGAGACCTGGGGCACAGCCACTGAGTCCTCTGCCCTGAGTCACATTCCTGCACCACAGATGCCGTATTTCTTGGGTGGAGCAATCTCTTCCTTAAACTATCAGCCTGGGGGAATGCAATAGTTCCACCCTGAACTCCCTGTCACCCTACACTGCAGAGTTCACACCCTGCTGAGCCGTCAGCTGCCTAGGCAGGGGTAAAGAGGTCCTGGCAGACTCAAGGACGTCAGTGACTAAGTTGTATGGATCTCAGACAGGGACCATTCCTCCCTCCTTCTCCCAAGCCTGACCAGCACACCTGCTCAAAGGAGATCCAGTAGCCTCACCCTCCCAACTCCAAGTGGCCCCAAGCTGCTGAGCTCAGGCTTCTGGCAGAAGCTGGGACGGACTGAGCTGTGTGGCTCTAGGACAAGGGCCATTTTCCCCTTATGTGCCTGACTGGTGCCAAATTTTGGTCTGTTTCATGGCCAAATTTTGGTCTGTTTCAGCCTGATGAACTCTGCTGGCCTCACCCTGATTAGTCCTGGAGACCCTGCACAACAATAGTGGTGTACGAGCACCCAGTGGGTAGCAGCTAAACTTAGTATACCTTGGAATATTAGCCGAGTAGCCTCAAACACAGCACTGGAACTAGGTGTGAACTGTGTAGATCTGGAGAACACTGCTCACCCCTTTCTGGTGACTCACTAAGAGTATACCTCATGCAACTAGAGTACTGTCAGAGGCTCTTCAGTGACTGAGCCAAACAGGCAGCCAGCGGGCAGAGGTAGGCAGAGGCAAATCTCAGGGTTCCTGGAAAGTTTTGCTGATCTGCCCCTAAGACTGTTGCTAGTAAAACCTGTCTTTGGTGTGCAGCTTAATCTTTGCTGGGACACCCTCAAGCCCAGTAGATAGCTACACACTGTGAATCACTTTGTGGCTCCAAGCAAGTTGCCCAGGGCCAGTCACAGGGAGTGTCTGACACTGGCCTACACAAGAGTCCCTCCTAAGAGGACCCAGAACCAACACATCCAGTGGCCACCTTCAGACAACATCAGAGCAGAATCAAACTAGCTTCACACGCAGCATATCCAAAGGACAATCTCAGGAAACACCAGACCCGCCTAAGGCAACTTCTGCTCCACGCGGTCAGCACCTGCACAGCAGCTCACTCTCTGTGGTCGGGGTGGATCCTCACAGTCATACAAGGGAAATTCCTGGATTACCCAACACAGGCGACCAAGGAGACGGCACAACTGGGTCCCACAAAACACCTCCTACCTAAGGCCACCCTACCAAGACTGGGAATCATAGCAGATCTACCTAATATATGGAAGTAAATACAAAGAGGCAGCTAAAATGGAAAGATAAACAAACACATCCCACACAAAAGAACAGGAGGAATCTCCAGAAAAATAGCTGAATGAAATGGAGGCAAACAGATTACCAGATAGACACCTCAAAAGAAAGGATGCACAAGGAACTTAGTGGGAACTACAAGGAACTTAGGAAGAACTACAGCTTCATAATAAAAGACATAGGAACCCTATAAAAGAACCAGTCAGTGAAGAATATAGTATCTGAAATGAAGACTACACTAGAAGCAATAAATAGGGTAGATGAAGCAGAGGATTGAATCAGCAATTAGGAAGACATGGTAGCATAATACAGCCAATCACAGCAGCAAAAAGGAAAGATAATTTTAACAAATAAAGATAGTTTAACGGACTTTGGGGACCACATAAAGCGTATCAAGATCCACATCATAGGGTTCCATAAGGGGAAGCACAAAGGATCGAGAACCTATTTGAAGAAATAGTGACTGAGAACTCCCCTAACCTACTGAAGGAAAATGACACACAAATTTTGCAACTGCAGAGAGTCCCAAACAAGATAAAGCAACAGAGGCCTACATCAACACACATCATAATTAAAAGGTCAAAAGATAAAGACAGTATTCTAAAAGAAAAAGAAAGACAGTTACCTACAAGGGAGCTCCTATAAGACTGTCAGTTGATTTCTCAACAGAACCATTTCAGACCACAGAGAATTGACAGGAAAAATCCAGAGTGATGAAAAGCAAGAATCTACAACCAAGACTACTTTACCCAGCATGGCTATCAATTAAAATTGAAGAAGAAATAAAGAGTTTCCTAGACAAGCAAAAGCTAAAAGAGTTTTTTTTAAATCACCAAACCAGTATTACAAGAAAGTTTAAAAAGTATTTGTTAAGAAGAAGAAAAAAGAAAACAATACAGAGGCACATAGTTAAAAATATATAATGGCAAAAAATACGTACCTATCAATAATCACTTTAAATGTAAATGGCCTAAATAATTTCATCAAAAGACACAAGGTAGCTGAATCTATTTAAAAAGATGCACATATAGGCTCTCTACAGGACACCCACCTCAGAACAAAAGATACACACAGACTGAAATTAAAGGAATGGAAAAAGATATTTAATGCAAATGGAAAGAAAAGAAAAAGCTGGAGCAGCAATATTTATATCAGCTAAACCTTTAATACAAAGGCTATAGTAAAAGACAAAGAAGGACATGACATAATGATAAAGGGAACAATCCAATCGGAGGATATAACCCTTGCAATTATTTATGCACCCAACACAAGAGCACCTAAATATATAAAAATTCTTGATGGACATAAAAGGAGAGATCAACAGTAACACAGTCATAGTAGTGGAATTTAACACCCCATTGACATGAATGGATAGATCTTCCAGACAGAAAATCAATAAGGAAACAACAGTCTTAAATGATACAATAGACCAGATGGATTTAATTGATATATTCACACCATTTCACACCAAAGCAGCAGAATATAGACTGTTTTCAATGCACATGGATAGACCACATGCACGAAAGAAAACAAGTCTCAATAAATTTAAAATGACTGAAATAATATCAAGCATGTTCTCTGACCACAATGACATGAAACTAGAAATCACTCACAATAAAAAAACTGAAAACATACAGAGATATGAAGGCTAAATAATATGTTATTAAACAATGAATGGGTTAACAACAATATCAAGAGTGAAATCAAAAGATGAGCTTGAAACAAATAAAAATGAGGACACGGTGAAAGTGGTCCAGAGGAGGAAATCCATAGCATTACAGGCCCACCTCAAGAAACAAGAAAAATCTCCAATAAACAATCTAACTTTACAGTTAAAGGAACTAGAAAAGAGAACAATGAACAAAGCCCAAAGTTAGTAGAAGGACATAAAAAATGTCAGAGAAGAAATAAACAAAATAGAGTCTAAAAAAATAACCCCCCAAAAAATCAATGACACCAAGAACTTGTTCTTTGAAAAGATAAACAAGATTGACAAACCTTTAACAACACTCACAAGAAAAAAAGAGAGGGGACTCACATAAATAAAATCAGAAATGAAAAAGGAGAAGTAACAACTGACACCAAAGAAATAGAAAGGACTATGAGAAAATACTACAAACCACTATATACCAAACAAATTGGACAATCTGGAAGAAATGGAAAAATTCCTAGAAAAATACAACCTTCCAAAACTACATCAGGAAGAAGCAGAAAATTCGACTACATAGATTACAATTTCTGAAATTGAAGCATTAACCAAAAAACTTCAAACAAACGAAATTCCTGGGCCAAATGGCTTAACAGAAGAATTTTACCGAACATTCAAAGAAGAAATAAAGCCTCTCCTTCTCAAACTACTCCAAAAAATTCAAGAGGAGAGAAGACTCTCAAGCTCACTTTATGAGGCCAGCATTATCCTAATTCCAAAAAACAGATACAGATATACAAAGAAAGAAAAGTATAGGCCAATATCCTTGATGAACATAAATGCTAAAGTCCTGAACAAAATATTAGCAACACATTAAAAAGATCATACACCATGATCAAAGTTGGTACACCACGTACCAAATTTCCTGGGTAGCAAAGTTGATACAATATCCACAAATCAATAATTGTGATACACTACATAAACAAAACGAAGGTAAAAACCACATGATCATATCAATAGATGCAGAAAATTTACTTTATAAAATCCAGCACCCATTTATGATAAAAACTCTCAGCAAAGTGGGAATAGAAGAAACATACCTTAATGTAATATAGGCCATATATGACAGCCACTGCCAGCATCACACTCAATGGACAAGAACTAAAAGCATGTCCCTTAAGATCAGGAACAAGACAGGGATGTCTTCTTTCACCTCTTTTATTCAACATGGTACCGGAAGTCCCAGCCGCAGGCAAGAACAAATGAAAGGCATCCAGATAGGAAAGGAAGAAGTAGTACTGTCATTATTTACAGATGACTTTTACCATAAATAGGAAACCCTAAAGACCCCATAAAAGACAAACAGAACTGACTAATAAATTCAGTAAAATAGCAGCATACAACATAAATATCCAGAAATCACTTGCATTTCTATACCCTGATAATGACCTATGAAAAAGGGAAACTAAGAAAACAATCCCATTTACAATTGCATAAAAATAATACCCAGGAATGAATGTAACCAAGGATGTAAAAGACCTGTACTTGGAAAATTATAAGATCTTGAAGAGAGGAAATGAATATACAAATAAGTGGAAAAATAAACTATGCCATGAATACAAAGAATTAATATCATTAAAATGTCCATATTACTCAAAGCGATCTATAGATTCAATGTATTCCTATCAAGATACCAGTGGTGTATTTTACAGAACTACAACAAATATTCCAATAATTTATATGGAACCACAAAAGACCCCAAATAGCCATAGAAATCTTGAGAAAAAAGAACAAAGTTGGAGGAATCATGCTACCTGATATCAAACTATACTACAAGGCCATTAGTAATCAAAACAGCATGGTACTGACATAAAACAGACACATAGATCAATGGAACAGAATAGAGAGCCCAGAAATGAACCCAAGTCTTTATGGTCAATTACCATTTAACAAAGGGGGCCAAAACATACAATAGGGAATGATAGTCAATTCAATAAATGGGATTGAGGTAATCGAACATATATATATTAGCTGTCTATACATGTGCTATGTGAATGAAACTAGACTACCTTCTTATACCATACACAAAAATAAACTCAAAATGGATTAGACTTAAATGTTAGGCTTGAAACCATAAAAATCCTAGGAGAAAACATAGGCAGTAAAATCTTAGACATTTCCTGTAGCCCCCACCCCACACACATATACATACATATGGCTACATATAATATATGTTATATTACATACAAGTACATATAATATTATATATATATTTGATGTATCTCCTTGGGCAAGGGAAACAAGAGAAAAAATAAATATATGGGACTACATCAAACTAAAAAGTTTTTACACAGCAAAGGAAACTGTCAACAAAATGAAAAGACAACCCACTGAATGGGAGAACATATTCACCAATGACACATCTAATAAGGGTTTAATATCCAAAATATATAAAGAACTTACAAAATACCAAAAAGACAAACAATCCATTTAAAAATGGCCAAAGAACCTGAACATACTTCTCCAAAGAGGACATCCAGACGGCCAATACACATGAAAAGATGCCAAACCTCACTAACCATCAGAGAGATGCAAATGAAAACCACAATAAGGTACCACCTCACACCTGCCAGAATGGCTACCATCAATAAATCAACAAACAAGTGTTGGTGAGGATGTGGAGAAAAGGAAATCGTAGTGCCCTGGTGGTGGGAATGCAGACTGGTGTAGCCACTATGGAAAACAGTATGGAGGTTCTTCAAAAAAGTAAAAATGAAACTGCCTTATGACCCAGGGAATCCACTTCTGGGACTACATTTGAAGCCCCAAACACTGATTTGAAAGAATATGTGCATCCCTATGTTTCACTGCAGTGTTATTACAATAGCCAAGATTTGGAAGCATCCCAAATGCTCATCATATATGAGTGGGTAAAAAAGCTGTGGTACATTTATACAATAGAATACGACTCAGCCATGAATGAGGAAAACAACCTTTTGTGACAGCAGGGATGGTCCTGGAGGGTATTATGCTATGTGAAATAAGCCAGGCAGAGAAAGACAAATACGATATGATTTCACTTATATGCGGAATCTAATAAAAAATAAACTAACAAAAAAAAATAGAAGCAGACTCATAGATAAAGAAAACAGACCGACAGCTGTCCGAAGGGAAGGGGCTGGAGGGCTGGGTAAATAAGATGACGGGATTAAGGAAAAAAAAAAAAAGCAAAGGAAAGAAAAAACACAGAGTTTACAGTATGGCGATGATCAGAGAGAAAGGGGGATGGGGATGTAGGAAAGGGTAAAGGGGAAGATACTGGTGATGGAAGGAGACTGGGCTGGTGAACACACTATACAATACACAGATGATGATTACAGAATTGTACCTTGGAAACCTATTTAATTTTATTAATCAAGGTTATCCCAGTAAATTCAAAATAAAATAAAAATGAAACAAAATTAAATTAAAAGCTGCCAGGGTAATTTCTTATAAAAACTGAAGACACTTTAAAATACAATCCAGCAATCACTCTCCTTGATATTTTACCCAAAGGAGTGGAAAGATCAAGTTCATATAAAATCCCACCCACAAATGTTTACAGCAGCTTCACTCATAAATGCCGAAACTTGGAAACAACCAAGATACCCTTTAGTAGGTTGATGGATAAATAAAATGCGCAACATCCAGACAAGGAATGCCATTTGTGCTAAAAATAAATAAACTACCAAGAAAAAAACATACTTGGAGAAATCTTAAAGGCAAAATCATGGGGACAGTAAAAAGATCAATGGTTTTAAAGGCTTGGGGTGGGAAGGAGAAGAAATAAACAAGCAGAAGACAGAATTTTTTAGGGCACAGAGCATATTTTTTGTGTGATACTATAAAGACGGATTCACGTCATTGTACACTTGTCAAAACCCATGCAATGTACAACACCAGTGTATAGGGTAAATTATGGATTAGGTGACAAGAATGTCAATGGTGACAATGTCTAGGGGACAGACAATGTGGCTTCATTGACTGTACCACTGGTGGCAGATACTGGTAAAGGGGGAGGCTATGCACGTTAGGATTCAGCGGGGTATCCAAGAACTCTGTAGCTTCTACTCGATTTTGCTCGGAACCTAACATGCTTTAAAAATGGTCTAGTAAATGTAAATAAAAACTAAGAGTAGTCAGGGCATCCTGAAATCGTGTTCTTTCTCCATTTGGACAAAATGCTCCTCAAGCAGGCTGCCTAACAGAATGCTCTCAGATTTTGGATGTTTTCCAAGGTAGGAAAATACATTTAAAAAAAGACAAATTATACTTAATGTTCCTGTAAAGGTGGAAGAACTGAAAACTGATGTGGAAATGCAAAGGAGGGGCAGCTGACTTAAGACACACAAGGGGGAACCCCCAATTACGATGAACTCAAAGGCACACACATTTCACTGGGACTTTTAAGCAACATACACTTAGGTGTTTTATTTTGCAATGACTTGTGCTTGATGTGTTGGAGCTCTTTGATATTTGCTGACTAAGCAAGTGAGTGAAAGTGAAAGAATTTAGATTCCCTCAAAGTGATAATATAATGTAGAAAAAATTGTACTTTAATGGAAAATATGCAGGGGATGTAGTACAGCCTCAGATCTGGTTTTAGTAGGGCCAGAATTGGGCTTTGAGATATTTTGCATCTTGTAAACTGAAGGTAATATAGGTAGGCATGCAAACTCTGGTCCAAGAGTTTTGATTAGCTCCCTCTAATCTATGGAAAACTGGTTTTGACTTCATTTGCAATGTAATTCCTTTTCTACATAAAAATTTGTGCTTTTGACTTTTCCTTTGAACTGGTTATAACTTCTGCTTCGTTCTCTCTCATTACCTAAATAAAAGTCTTTTGGTACATGTTCATTTTTATACTTGTATAAGTCATGATTTTGCCTTTTTCTGAAAATTGCTTTTTTTTAAATTTAATTCTTGTTCAAGTACAGTTTTCTGTTTTATATTCCCAGCCCGGCTCCCCCAGTGCTCCCCACCTCCCTCCCATTTCCACCGCCCACCTTAGTTATTGTCCATGTGTCTTTTATACTTGCTCATGTGAGTCCTTCCCCTTTTCCCCTGTGATTCTCTCCCCTTTCCCCTCTGGACCCTGTCAGCCTGTTCTGTATTTGAGTGTCATTGGTCATATTTTGCTTGCTTGTTTGTTTTGTTGTTTAGATTCCTGTTAATGGTGAGATCATATGGTATTTGTCTTTCACCGCCTGGCTTATTTTGCTCAGCATAATGCTTTCCAGTTCCATCCATGATGTTGCAAAGGGTAGGAGCTCCTTCTTCCTTTCTACAGCATAGAATTCCACTGTGTAAATGTACCATAGTTTTTTTTATCCAGTCATTTACCGATGGGCATCTAGGTTGCTTCCAACTCTTGGCTATCGTTTACGATATGAAAATTGCCTTTCAACAATAATACCTTTAGACAAACAACCTAGTAGGAAATGCGGGTTTCTCTAAACCTGCCAGCCGACAGAGCAGGTGAGTACATAGCTGGAGTACCAGGGAGCTTAGTGAGAGAAGGCAGTATTTGCCATCCCCCAAATGCCTTTGGGATATTGATTCAGGTTATCTGTAAGAAAAGAAAGACTTAGGAAAAAGCTGTGACTTACTCTCAAACTGCCTAAAACCATTTAGATAGAGGACCTCCTCCAAGAAAGGAGATATAATTTAAAAAACTATAATTTAATATAAAGTAAATGTGATAGACAGGGAGGAACCTAGCAAGGCTTTGATAAAATCCTCTCTATAGCCCACTGTTAAAGACAACCTAGCAAACATTTATTTACCAAACATTTGTTTTTCCATCTCCATGTGACAGTCAGGTTAAACCCATCAGGGCAATTCATGGAAACTGGACTTGAGACTGAGACAAGGCAGCTTCTGCGGGGCACTCACTGCCAGAAGAGATGGAAAGCTAGATCTGGAGGAAGCCTGGGCACAGCCCCTCACAGCCCTGCCAAGCTCTGTGCCCTGTAATATATGCCTATGTTCTAATAAAAATTTCTAAGGTTGTTTAATGTAAAGAGCTTCAAGCCAGACCAATCTTAGTTTAAAATTTAAACATCAAAGCTGTATTAACTATGTGATTCTAGGTTGGTTGTTTTGTTACTGGTGAAATGAAGAGAGCGCGACCTTTGTCTCCTTGAAGGAAAGAATTCAGCAAGAGACAAACTACAGCGAAATAAGCAAGGATTTATCGGCAGTGTGGAAGCACACTCAGGAGGGGTTGAGTGGGCCCCTCGGGACAGTGAGAGCTCCCCAATCGATTACAGAGCTCATATACTTATGGGCTTTTTCTTCCTGAACTTCTTCGCTCCTGTCTCTTTAGCTCCTCCATCTAGCTTACCTGTCTACGCATGTGCTATGTGACCGAAACCGGTGACCTATAAGGCTGAACAGTGTCTTAAGATTGAATCAGAGATCTGGTGACCACAAGCTCAAGTGTGGCAAAGCCTGTTTCAGCTTAACCCTATGGAAGTTGAGGTCAAAAACTTAACAGCATAGGTCAAATATCACACACCCTACTGAAACATGTTATACTCAAATTGATGGCTTAAACATTATGGGTTAACATTAGTCACCTACAAATGCACAGCTAGTCATGACCTTGCACCTATGCACCCGATATGTGTAACAATATTTAAAAGAATTGCCTTAGGACTTGTAGACATGCAGGAATGCACGAGGATAATCTATCCCTTCTCCTCCCTTTGCCTGCCCCAACTCATGCCTAAGTAGCTACCTATCCTAATAACCTGACTTCTCTAAAACTCAGTTTCCTCGTTTCTTAAAAAGGAAAATGAATTCCTAACCTGTGCAATTGCTATGATGATTAAATGAGTTAAATCCACAGTGGAAAAGCAAAGTTCTTGGTATATACCATATGGTGCCCACTCAGAAGGTAGAAAAGATTCTCTTAGACACAAGTAGGACAAGGAACTTTATATCACAGAGAGTAAGACAATTGTTGCATATAAACTAAATGTACAATAGAAAATGACTTAATATCAAAAAAGAGGGCTGTGATTTCTTTGGGGAAAAAAGGACTGAGAAGGGAAAGTTTTTGTCTTAGTTACTATAAAAACTGGTTTTTGTGCTTCTCTGGTGGACATGTAAATTTTAGAAGGCTTTAAAAAAATAATAGACTTTTTAAGAGCAGTTTTAGGTTTGTAGCAAAACTGAGTGCAAAGTACAGAAAGTTCCCATATACTCCCGGTACCCACATACACACAACCTCCTTCACCAACAACGGTCCCCATCACTGCAGTACATTTGTTACAACTGAGAGCCACCACGGACGAACACCTCATCAAATGTCCGAGGTTCACATTAGGTTTCATCCCTGGTGTGTTACATACATCCACCCTTAGAGCACACAGAATAGTTTCCCTGAGAAGTCCCACTTAGGAAGGCTGTTTTGAAGATAAGTAGATAACAGGTTATTAATGGACTACAGATTGCAAGCTGAATGTCTAAGCCTTAAATGAAGACTGGTCTAAAGAAGGGTGACACTCTAGGCAGTAGGAATTGGTGCTCCGTAAGCCCTCTCAGGAACAATTATTTCCTCCCTTCTTCATTCTTACCTCCCACCCACCCAGCTTTCTCTCTCATCTACTAGTTTAGTTTTTTGGTTTTCCAGCACCAGAGGATAATATAAGCTTTCAAGTTTCTATGCCTTTAAGATCTAGGTGCTAAAACAGAGGATAGTGACTTTCATCCTGGGTTCGTCTTGGTTCTTTTCTTGCTGTATAACTGTAATGCTTTTCCTTAAGATTTAAAATATTATTTAAAATTACAAAAACAATACAAACGTTCTTGAGGAAAAAACCCCAAATGATCCAGATATTTACATATCCTTTACATTTCCTTCCTCTGAAGTAACCTACATATCAAGTTCTTATTGATACAAAAGATGGTGTGGAGGATTTTCTTGTGAAACCAAGTTCATAGTAAGCAGTCAGGCTGGTTCTGGTAAGACTGACTTAGTTCTGGATTTAGACTTATCACGACTGCAAGGCGTGCATCACCCTGGCAACCAGGGCCACGCCTGCAGCTGCGCAAAGGGTTCTGGGGGCCCCAGGAGGGGCGGGGCACAGCGCACAGAACATCCAGCTGCTGGAGGGGATGGGGAAGTCTGAGCCTGCAGGTGGGCGGATGAGAAGCCTGAGAATGCGGGCGGTGGGGCGATGAGGAAGTGCAGGCCTGCGGGCTGGAGTCAGACGGAGGCCAGGGGTGCTGCACGTGGTCTGCGAATGGCTGCTAAGGCGAGAGCCTGGCGGGGAACTGGCTTTGGGTGGACACCCCCCTGGCTTCCTGACGCCGGGGCCTGGAGGAGGTAGACGGGGAGGGGAAGAGGCTCGGGCTGCAGGCCTGCGCGGAGCTGTCAGTTGTCAGCCACGGGAGGAAGAGGCATGTGATTGTTTAAAAAACGGTTCCTTTCTTTTCGGGCCTTGCTTTTTAGGAAATATGTACTATGTAGTTTTAACATTGTAGTTTTTGCGCAGATTTTTGGTATGTTATTTTCAGCTCCTGAATCTATGTTGTAGTAGTAATAACAAATATTCAAACAGCTATTTTTGCCAGATATTTTGCTAATTAAATAAAAAGTTCCCATTTCCAATGAACTCTGCCTCCAGAGTTTTCCCGTTGGCGGGGAGCCTCGGACCCCTGCTGGTTGGGTGCAGTAACCAACACTACAGCGCCACAGGGCTGATCAGTCCGCGCTCTCTTGTGTCCAAGAGCGGGAAGAACACATTTATCTGCGTGACCATTTTAACTGAAAAGGCCCTGACGGAATGCAGGGACCTTTCTGATGTGATTGTTAAAGATGGAAAGCGTTGAATTCTACCCCAGATAATCTGTAAATATGAATAAAAGTATTGTCAGTCATTGTTATCCAGGATGAACATTAGAATCACCTGGAAAATTTTTTCAATATACACTTCAGACTTATAGAACAAGATTCTCTCAGGATGGGTCCTGGGCATGGACATTCTAACTGAGCTTGAAGATAAAGAATAATTCTGCACACACAGCCTTTATTTAATCCCATGCTTTTATCTGATCGCCCTGAGTGATCGTCCCCACTCCGTTGGCTTCAGCCTCTGTATGGAGGGCTTCAACTAAGGTATCATGGTACTAACAAAGATGAGAGCTAGAACCCAAACATTTATGAGGTAGAAATAGTATTTACAAACAGACGGAGAAGTCCATGGTTCTTATGAAAATTTCAAACTTACATAAAAGTCGAGAGATTACTATAAGCTTGAACAATATAAAACTGCCAGTATTCACCCAGTTTTGACCTACAGAATGACAATTCATGATTCATCATAATCTAAAACACTCATATACATATTATCTAGATTCAGTAATTATCAAGATTTTGCCTTACTGGCTTCGTCTTTCCTTTTTTTTTTCTTTTTACTTTTTATTACTGAGTAATTTTAAAGGAAATCCTAGACCTTAAGTTATTTTACCCATATATACTTGGCATATAGCCCTAAAAATAAGTTTCTTATACAATTTCATTGTGATTATCACACCTAATTAACAATAATTCCTTTGTACACCTAATACCCAATACACATTCATACTTCTCTGATTGTCTTTAACAATATCTTTTTATATTTTGACTGATTGAATCGAATTCCTAAACAAGGTGAACACATTGTTTTGGTGGTTGTGGTTCTTAAGCCCTCTTTTTATTCCAGACCAGTCCTTCCAAAACACTCCTCTTTTATCTCGTGCCACTGACTTGAAGAAACTGGGTCATTTGTTGACCCTGGGTTATGATAGTCATGGTGCTAACAATGAGATTTGTGCGCTCTTTCCTGATGTTATATAATCTGGACCTCAATCTGCCATATTTCCTGTGATCATGAAGTCACTGGATCTGTACGTATAGTCAGTGTATTGTTTCTTGAGTATACAGAGCCTGTCCTTTAGTGTGCCAAAGCTAGAGCCGGGTAAGCATCTTGGTTATGACACAAGCTGTGTGACCTTGGGTAAGTTACCAAACTTATCTAAGCCTCTGCTTTTTCATTTATAAGATAGGAATGTAACAATAACTTGAAGAGTTCTGTAAAGATAAAATGAGATATTGAATACATAATGCCCAGTATTATGCCTGATACACAGACAGGCAAGCAGTTGCACAGTGAATGTCAGTTCTCACCAATGACAAGCAGTGACTTTAGTTTATATAACGGAAATACTCCTTCCAATAAAATATTTATAAAGTATCTGAAAAGTTGTATTTTTTTGACATCACAGAATATGTACAATAATTTATCTGTAAGATTAAGCGATACCTACAGCAGAAGTGGAGCGTCTGAAGATTTTTGGAGAATAAATCATCTTCAGGAGTTTAGCTCTACTGCCGAGGGAGCAGAGTCCCCTCTGGGCCAAAAACATGCTACAGAATAAAAGAAAAACTTTTAAAGAGAGTGCTGTTTACATTGCTATCAGACAGTTAAGTTAACTGGAAGACCATAAGTTTATATCAAATATATATATAAAGTTTTGATAGTTTTTTCTCTATGATATAATTTCTTACTACTGGAATCAATCTAATCATTCTAATAAAATCCTCATACACAAATGTATGCATGTTATTTTAAGCTGGACATCTGCAAGGATATTGTGCATTAAAAATATAGGGCCCCAACTTAGTCAAGAGCATTAAGTAAAAGTTCCATTTCTAGTAGCTATAAAATCTAGAATATTTCAGTCTAAAACCTACTTGTTTGAATAAGTTACTAGTAAAAGCACAATCTATAACAGTAAGGTTACTAAAAACATGTTATTTAGAAAGGATCATATCTGGTTCCTGATAAATATAAATATATGAATGATTCTTAGGTTATTTTCTCAGATGGTACTTCCCTCAACAATTCCATAACTAGCGAGTCATTTCAGGAGTTTCCAGTTGCATAACCAGCATGCATTCTAAGTTACTTCTACACCTGTAGGACATCATTATCAATTATGGGGAGGGAGATGAAAGCAAAATGAAATTCTGTTATACTGCCATTTAGAAGTGGGAGAAAACTCAGCTTTCTAAAGACATTAAGCCAAACAGACATTTCTCATGAGGTCTGAATCAGGATGGCATTTCCTCTATCTCTGATCAAATTTTTATAAAAAGAGACTCTAAGAATTCAAAAGAACATTGAAGCTACCAAATGTTAAGGCTATAGAAAGCTTTAGATGTAAAAAAGTAATATACTGGATGTTTCTTAAAAATAGGACTATAAAATCCTGACCGTCGTGTGATTAAAATCTCAGCTTAAATAGGAGTCTCTTAGCCAGTCTATATCATATCAGACTACTTTAATTCTCTGCACTTTTTGTGTGTGTTTGTGTGGCTGGCCACTCATTCACAAATTTGTAATAGTATAGTTCACTACTGTATTCTCTGGTATATAGTAGGTATTTGATAAATAAAAGTATTAAATGACTGAATGAATACATAAAATCACATTATAAATTAATAATTTAAATGGACATTTATATGTCCTGTTACAAGATATTGATTCTTTTTGCAAAGTATATAATCATCCCTTGTGTTTTATGCCTTTCAAGTCAACAATCAGGTTCTCTTATATCAAGATATGCTGCCCTGGCTGGTGTGGCTCAGTGGATTGATTCCCAGTGTAGGGCACACGCTTGGGTTGTGGGCCAGGTGCCCAGTAGGGGGCGCGTGCCAGGCAACCACATATTAATATTTCTCTTCACCTATCTAAAAAATAAATAAAATCTTTTTAAAAACCCCATGCCTATTCTTGTGTCATTAGTTGTTCTGATCAACAGTAAAATATTAACTGGGTTAGGCAGTAGAGTTTTACAAAAACTTATCAAACAACAGAAGCAATCTTCCTTCAGTATCATGGACTTACTTGATTTAGGACTTTTTTTCCAGCAAATAAACATCCAGTCATTTAAATTCAGCCTAATTTCTTTGATATTAAGCAAAGTATAAGCAAAATGTTTTCTTGCAAGTAGACAAATGAGGGAAACCTCTTTTACCGTCTTGAGATAAAACGGGCGGGGGTGGGGGAGTGTGTGGGGTGTGTGTGTGTGTGTGTGTGTGAACAGGACCAGGAATCAGGACAGCTGTCTTCTAATCCTTATTCTATTTTAAAAAGGGTTGGGGTCTACTACTGTTAGACAGTCACTGACTCTTGTTGGGCCTCCGTTTTTCCATATTTCAAAACAAATGAATAAATGAATCCTTGGTTTGAAGGTAACCTCAGAAGGTGAGTTCCTGGCTGATCGTGCCTGACTGAGCTCAGACTGCAGCTGTTGCGAGATTTCACCCCAGGTGGTGAGCCCTGCCCTCTGGCGGCAAGGCCTCAGTACTGCTAGTCAAGCCACGTCTCCTTCCAGAAACACCATGTTCCTTTAGCTCTTGACATAGGATCACCTTTCATTTTCCTCCTACCTGTCCCCAACCTATGAAATGATGCAATTCCTCAATATACAGATCTGGGCTCTCATCTCACTAGGTAATCTCATTGTGGAGGGAATTGTGAGGGTGATGGGGGAAAAAATGGTTCCAAAATCTAAGCAGGCTGATGCAGATTCAGAACTTCTGAAGCTATTTTTCCTCTGCACTTTAAATAAACACATTTTAAGCAGCGCTTTTCTAATGCAATTACCATTCAACATGTATGCTAAATAAATAATGAATGAATGAATAAATAAGTTTGGATGGCCTTGAAAAAGGCAGAAAATAAGGCATACAGCTTTAAGTCTGAACAATATTTTCACTGTATTTTTTCCTAGTTTTTTCCTTTTAAAACAATGTTCTGTAAAGAACACCAGGCAATTGTGAATCAGGGTGATCTAGAAAACCTGAATATGACATATTACATATAAGTTAAACTCCATATTCAAATATGCATGGCTAATAGAAAATTTAACTATCATCATTGGAGTCAATTGTATAAAATGAAGGTATAGAAAGTATGTGTGGCAGATTTAGCGGTGACCTAAAGCTGAGAAGGTTGGTAAATATGGGGAGGGCAGAATTAAGAGCTAAAATGTAAGCAAGGTAGTCAAAATGAATTGGGAAAAGATAAAAGCTCTGCACTTGGATCCAAATGATCAACTTATAACCACTCTGTATATGGGAATGAGAGGTAGGAAGAGAATTCGTTAATTTGACATAAACAAGAACATTCAGGTTAACTGCAAGCTCAAGAAAGATTTTATGTGACTGCAAAAAAGGTTTGTGCTTTTAAAAGTCTGACCAAAGGAAAGATCATGTGCACGTCGGGCCCTACCTGTTTATCCGCTGCTAGAACGTTTATAAAGTGCAGTGACGCAACAGAGGGCATGCAGGAGGTGAACAAGGTGCAATGGGGACAAGACTCAAAAGTTAAGCCACTGGAACAAGGGTGGAAAATATTAACTATATTTAGGTGGCACAATACTTAAGAAGACGTGACCTTGAGACTGCTGAACGGGCTGTTCTGTGAAAATAGAGTTTTCATAATGGCTGATCTGCACCGTTGGTGCCTGGTGTGGACGTGAGCAAGCAGTCTCAGTTCTTACTTCAGGTAACTAGGCGGGGGTGGAGGAATGGTTTTATACTGGGTGCGGGGCCCCCCGTTCCAGAGTTGCTCAGATTCCAAAAGTGACAGACTGGACTGCTTTTCTCTTTTAACTAAAAACTTCAGATTCACTTATATGACAGGTTAATAGCCTTTGTTTTCATTTTATTAGAAATACCGGTTATGGATAAACTAGAGTCGATGTTATCCATGCCACGCTGTTTTCAGAACACCCAAAGTGCAAAATCAACAGCAAAAAGGGCAATCGATAACCCGGGTTCAAATCCCTCACCCTAAAAGGCCAGTCATCTTGGTGCCATCCCTCTTCCAGAGGAAACTCCGTTAATCCCAGCGCTGCCCCTCTGCAGCCTCCCCTGAGGTCCGCCAGAGCCGGGATCTGGAACCCGGACCCGTGCGCAGGTCTGGGCATTTCCAGCTCAGGAGAGTCCGATTCCTTAAGGAAATCCAGACTGGCTCTTCCTTCCTGCCTCCGGCGCCCGACGCCCTCCTTCTGGCCTGGCTCCGCAGGGCACCACTCGCCCGGACGCTAGCTTCACTGCATACCGGAATTTCTCGCGGCCCACTTACCTCCTTCGCGCGACAACCCTGCTTCTAGAACTAGTTCCACCAGGGATCCAGGGCCTCGTGGGGCGGAATTCGGAGGTGGAGACGAAGCCTGGGCGGGGATGACGCAGGTGAATGGAGTACGAGTGCGGATTGGCTGAAGGCGGCCGGGACCGCGGACTGGATGGAACTGGACGGGAATGGGCTGGGAGGCGGTGAAAGATGCAGGGCCGGAGGGAGTACGGGGGTAGGGATGAAGGTGTACCTGGTTGCGGCCAAGGGCTAGCTTATGGGGTCTGTACTCGGGCTGTGAAGACTGGGCGGGGAGGGTAGAGGTTTTGGGCGGATTTAGGTCCGCGTGATTAAGGCGAGTCAAAGTGAAGGGGTGGGGCGGGACTTACATGTGGTTCGGGATTGGGTACAAAATTTCGACTCAGGCCACTGATTGGTTGTGTGTGACTGACTGGGCTGGGCAGGTTATTTGCGGAGGATTGATTGGGAAGAAAGGCAAGCTCCGAGGCCACCGGGTTTAGGCAAGTGGAGGATTGTAGTTAGAATAATGTTGCCGGGGAGAGGGCAAGGCTAGAGAGAGTGCAAAAAAGTTGTTTTTATCACCCGTGATAAGGATGAAGAAAAAAGGCAGAAATGAGTTTCATCAGAGAACTGAAAATGAAAGGAAGGTGTGAGACTGCCCAACTTACATAACACTTTAAAATGAAAAATGCAAATCGTCTAGGAGGAAAGGAATGCCGTGATTACTCCTTTGGGGAAGGCGTTGTTATCGAAAGGAGAGCTTCTGTTAAGAAAGGAGTTTTCATCCATCCTTGCAAAGGATAATAGTTCCAATTATTATGCTAAGTGAAATAAGACAGCCAGAGAAAGACGAACACCATATGATCTCACTTATATATGGAATCTGTTGAACCAAATAAAACCAGAGGCATGGATATGTGGAACAGCCTGACAGATTTCAGAGGGGAAGGCCGGGCGAGGACTCCAAGAAATTAGCCAAAGAACGTATATACGTAGCCCATGGATACAGACAACCATGTGGTGAAGGCCAGGGGGAGGGGGCCGCTGGAGAGGGACAAAGGAGGGGAAAACGGGGGAACATCTGTAACAGTGTAAATAATGGGAAAAAAGTTTCATAATTACATTTTCTTCCCCTCCTATTTTAAGAAGTTAAGAGGGTAGGTGGTGTGGGCCTGGCAGTACCATTGTTTTTCAGGCCTGGAGGAAAGAATAAAGATCATCTTTGGTTGAAGAAATATACTGTTCACCTAGCTTAAAGGAGGTTCAGAAGATGGTAAGTGAATGGAGAAATCATTGTGTGCACTACATAATGTACTCTTAGGTTTTGAGTTGTTGTGAGAGGCATTCATTACTCAATAATCCCCAGACAAAAAAAACACCAGGAACACACCTGTAGTCAGAAAGTTGGGTTTATTTGTCCTTGCAATGAGGGTGAACACACACCTTGGGCAAATGTGGGTCATTTTAATGACAGTATTAGAATGACTTATAGGATTTGGATGATTTGGGGGTGGGATTCAAGGAAACGAAGATTCAATCTGTTTTGGGTGCTGTCAAGATGTGGGGTACTTGTAAGATTGGGTATCATAATACAGCTTATGAGGAAGAAGGCAGGAGAATTGCAAGGCAAAATCTGTAATTGGTAAAAAAGCAACAGTTTTACCAGGTGGGAGAGGAGGAAGTTTAATATTTTTGCAGTTGCAGAGTGACCTTGTTTTTATCTGTGTTTAGGCAAGGTTATGAAGTGATCTTGGCTGTCGTCTCACTCCATCAGGATCACAGCGTGACCCTGTCCGATGCAGGGGTTGTATGAGGTTGTGTTTTACAGGGACACGCCATAGCTAGTTCCTAACAACACCAGCCATAAAGGTGCCATTCCCTTCCCAATGCCAGCTGCCACCTTTCTTTTTCTTACATTGAACAAAAATGACTTGAGTAGACAGGTGCTGAGGCTTCTGGGGAAAATGAGGCAGAGAAAGTGTGTCTTAAACCTTTGAGGAGGAGAAACGATAGAGATACACACTGACTTCAGAAGGTGATAAGTACTATAAAGAAGCAATGGGGGGTAAAAACAGCAGGTAGTTTGTATAGGATGATCAGGAAAGGCTTATTACTGTTTTTTTCCTGATATTTAAACCCAGAATTGAATGGTGAGGAATCAGGCCTACAAAGAATATTCTGGAAAGGGAAATGGCAGCTGAAAAGGCCCTTAGATCGGAGCAAACTTGGCATGTTTGAGGAATAAGAGAGACCAGTGTGTCTAAAACAGTGATGCAGAAGGAAGTGCTTCCAGATTAGGGTGGAGGGGAGGGCAGGGCTAGGTCTTGCAGAGTCTTGAAGACCACAGAAAGGAGTTTGGATTTTATGCTGAAGCAGCCATTGGAAAATCTTAGGCAGAGGAATAATGGGATCGTAATTCAAGTTAAAAACGATAGTCTAGCTGCCTTGGAGGTGAGATTTGTGGGTTGGCAAGAGTAGGAGTAAGAAGATCTGTTTGTTAGAGTGAGAGATGAGGCTGGTGGCTCAGGTGCTGGCAGTGGAGGGAAAGAGGGCTAAAAATCTCAACATTTTTACGGTGACATGCACTTATTTCCTTGATTTCAGCACTTCAGCTATCACCTGTACCTGGTGTCAACTGAAAGATAATAATTGACCAGGTGTTTTGTCACCAAAAAGGACTGAGTCTGAAAAAAGATTCAGGCCTGTACTCATTGGCCTGAATGCCAAGATGCAGGGGTATTTAAAAAAAGGGAAAGGAAGTTAAAGGCAGAGAAAGTTAGAACCATAGAGCTTTACTAGAAACATAGTTTTTCCTCTAGGGTTCTCACGTGTGTGGTTCTTCCCACTACAGGAGCGTGTGAGAACTACCTTAAGTTCTAGTTCTTCCCAGAGACCCCCTGCCTCCAACTGATGATGTTTGCTCAAAGTCCCAGTTTGTCTTTACCACCGCCTTCTCCCAAATTCAGACACTGTTTACCCTCTCCAGAGTCTACCAGTGAACTGCTGATCTGCTGAGGTGGAGATGGGCCTATCGGTGGGGCCACAGCAGACCAGGGGCGGAGATGCTTGTTTCTTAGAGAGGCCTTTAAATGATTCTCCTGGATATACTCCTGGGCCTTTGGAGAGTTCTGTGGGGGTGAACTGAGTTGGCTTTTTGGCTTTCTTCATGACCGGTCTAGGATTCAGCTTGTTTAAATCTGCTGTCAGGTATCACCTGCCCATTTGCTTTAGAAGTTCTATGATTTTGTTGCCACTGTGTTTTGCTTCTTGTTTTTTTTCTCATGGGACTTAAAAGAATCTCCTTACTGTTATACTAGTGGGACTTAAGTAGAGAGAGAATGTAAACATGTCTAATTTGCCATCTCTTGTTACTGGTTTACACACATGTTCGTTACATGACGGATTGACCAAATGCTGGGCATCTGCATGCTTTGTTCATGTGCTAAGCCTTGTGTTATCTCTATACTCATGTTGGTGTGTAACGGGAAATATAAGTGACTCCCTAGAATTAATAACTGGTAAATGTGTTTCCCTTATATCTTCTCCTGATTTCTATTCTGAATAAAAACAAAATACTATCTTTTTATCAGTAAGATAAAAGGCTTTATCTCATAGATAGATGAAAGCTTTTCCATTATGTCTTGTAAAATACTAAAGCTATTCTGAAATACAGCAGAGAGAGGACAGTGTAGGGTAGTGGGTAAGCCAAACCCTCTGGTTCGGATCCCAACTCCGCAGTTTTCTAGCTGAGTGACTTTGTGCCAGCTGCTTCGTTTATCTGTGCTGCAGTTTCCCCGGCTGTAAAATGTGGATACTAGAACCTTACTTATGCTGCTGTTAGTTGATTTCACAGACCTGGAAACACGTAGAGCTGTACTTGCTTCTTAGTAAGTGCTATAAAGTTGTTTTTTAAGAAAAAGGAAGAGAATCTTAAGGAGGGGGGCTGGTTATTCTCCAGTATTCAGTTTTCCCTTGTCCAGTAATAATAGAACCTCCAAACTTCATCAGAGCACACGGGCGTTTGGTAGAAAGACTACATTTCTAGCCTCCCTTGTAGCTTGGTCGGCCATAAGATCAAATTCTGGCCCATAGAACATAAGTGGAAGCTGGACATGCTGCATCCGGGAAATGTGTTAAAGGGTTAGAGTACGCCTTTATCAGTTCCCGGGTTTTCTGTGCTGTTGCAGACATGATGACCGTAGCCGCCTTGAACTGCGGGAAGAATCGGCAAACTGAAGATGGCAGAGCAGGAGCCTGAGCCCTAATGTCACGGAGCCACCGCTCCAGCCCTGGACTGTATTTACATGAGAGGGAAATCAGGTTGGTTTAACTTATTTGTATGGTTTTTTTGGATATGTGGTCATGGTATGGCTGTGATAGTTTAGTGACTCTTTTAGTTTGCTGAGCAAAGGCATCCCCCTTTACTTTTACAGGGGCCTTCCAGGCGACAGTAGACAAGTGACAGGGAGGAGATGAAGGTGGAAGATGTTGGCAATGCCTCGTCCTCTGGACATGCCTCTCAAGAGGTGGCTCTCACTTCTGGGTACTAAGGATGCAAGAATGAGGCAGGCAGGGCGTTTTTCCTTTATCTTATAACCTAGAGCTGTACTAAGAAATACCTGCCCTAGGAAAAAAAGGCGATTCAGTCTGGGTTTGACGTTCCCAAAGCCTTTCCCACATTACATTCCTGCTATAATTCTCTTTACACACACACACACACAAGTTAACTGTTAACTGTGTGAGATGATGGTTGTGGTAATCATGTTGATCTTGGAAGTCATTCCACAATGTATATGTGTATAAAATCAGCACATTGTACACTTTAAATATGTACAGTTACATTTGTCAAGAGTTATGTCCAGTTTTCAGCCCCATGTAGCTATTTTAAATACAAGATTTATGTGTGTATGTATTATTAAAGTAAATGCTTTCCAGTCAGATACTAATATCTGTACAACCACTAGTTTAAATATTTAAAAAATCATAAGAGAAATTGTATATTTACCCATAGAAAGGCTGCTCAGGGTGACTATGTATCTGTTTATCTTCGGGTCTGCCACCTGTTTGTCTATCCACATGCACATTTATATGCTGGATTTATAGCAGTCTAATTTTAGCACTGGTTACTTGAGTCACTTAAGAGAAATTTTTCATAGTTTTTGAACAATTTCTAAAAGGAAAATGAATTTTGATGTTACAAATCAAATTGGTAGAAAAAAATTACTCAAAACATCAGGTCCATGTATAGGATATAATAATAAAAATTGACCTTGTGGAAACTTTGGCGAGTATTGTGTCCTTCAAGACATGGACTGAGTGTGTGGCTTCTGACCAACAGTATCAGAAAATGTCACTATATAAGTGAGTATCACTCTGCTGGACCCTGGTGGGCATTGCTCTGCTGAGGAAGGTGTGAGGCTCCCTTTCTCAGTCTGGCTGTGCCCCTGGAGTTCCTGGTTTGCGTTCATGATGGAGCTCTTAAGCTTTTAGAGGCTCCTGCAGGTTCGATGCAGGTTCTCAGCTCCTGGAGGGTTTCAGTGGGGACTGCCCTTTGCTCCTTCAGCGTGTCGCAGTGTGCAATGCCCTTTGGCGCTGCCACTGGTCCGCACAATGTGCTTTATGTCAGGTGGATCCTCTGAGCAGTGGTGGGAATGTAAATCAACACCAGGTTCTCTAGGTTTGCAAAGAAGGGGTAATGATGAAATCATTTTTGGTGAGGGAAGGGGAGACTATTCTACTCTAAATAGTACAGAAATTTAAATAACTATAAAATTCTTGTAATGTTCAATAGAGTATTAAATCATCAAATGTTAAACTTTCAGGGAGAAGTATCAAGAATGGTGCTGGGATGATAAACCATTCATGTAAGATGTTCACTTGTATGTTTAAAAATATTTGTTTATGGTTTATCATGTGCTCTGAACCCTTCTGCCTGTGTCTGTGATGAACAAAATAGGTAATGTTCCTGCCCAGGTGGAGCTCAGAGTCCAGTGGGGGAGACAGGCAATGAATAAGAACAAACTCAGGTGATAAAATGTTGTGATAAAATACTGTGAAGAGAAATAAAACTATTGGCCACTAGATGGAGCTCATTGCTCTCTTCATTTCTTTCACTTACCAGTCCACTCTAATACAGAGGTGCCTTGAGCATGATACACTATCGAAGTTGTATTTTGGGCCAGGTGTTGGGTGCTCTCTCTCTTCCAGTCTCCCCCTCTCAACTTAATTTCTTTTCTTCTTCTTTTTTTTTACTGATTGACTGATAAGGGGAATATGGTTAAGACATACCAAGGAGGCCTCTGAGATATCTTGTGGCAAGGCGGGTAGATCAACTCCTTCCTAAATTAGAAATCTTCTCCCCTCAATTTCTTGGGAATTTAGTTTTCTGTACTTATTTGTTTAATCTCTGTATTCACCACAGAATATTTCCTTAAGAGAGGGACTACAACTATGTTCCCACTCCTTGGAAGAGTATGTGATAGACCCTCAATGAATATTTTTTGAATGAATGATCCTTACAGCCCAAACAATTAGGCTATAAGGTAGAGTCATCTAATTCTTTAGGGACTCCGTTTTGGAGTTAAGTGGGGAAAAATCTCCACAATAAAAACTGGGTAAGTTTGGCTGTCTTGTGTTCTATGAAATCCTGTCTGTCAAAGAACTCTCAGTGGGAAGGGTGGGATGTGCTTGTGTGTTTGTGTGCTTGTGTGTGTGCATGTGTATAGTAGGTATATTATGTGGCACTCTGAGTTCTGGGCCATATTTTTTCCTCTTTCTGTTTAGATAAAAGCCTGACACACACAATGTGTGTTTTAATATTTTTAGTGCTCAGTGGAACTTAATGAATATTGGGCACTTAATGAATATGCTTTGTCAGCGCTAACTCTTTAAAGAAGGTTCGTAAATCTTCTACAACGAGTAAAAGGAACATCATAAAAACTGCAAGGGAGTTGGAATCTAAGGAGATTCATGGGCTGTGTTTGATTCCATAACCCCTTGGTCTTAGAGTGGTTTCCACACAGAGATCCTGTGAATGTGTTGTTAGATTTCTTCCTTTTTCATTTTTAAAAAGTCCGCCATTGTAAGTGATATCATTTTTAAACTTTGGTTTCCAATTGGTCATTGCTTTTATGTAGAAATACAGTTAAGCCCGGGCTAGTGTAGCTCATTGGATTGAGCACGGGCCTGTGAATCAAAGGATAGCGGTTTGATTCCCAGTCAGGGCACATGCCTGGGTTGCAGGCCAGTTCCCAGTGGGGGACACACGAGAGGCAACCATATATTGATATTTCTCTCCTTCTCTCCTTCCCTTTCCCTCTAAAGGTAAAGAAATAAAATCTTTAAAAAAAAGAAATACAGTCGAAAATTGGTTTTTGTGTTACAACCTTGTCTTTTGTCTTACAACCTTGTTAAACTCACTTATTTATTCCAAGAGGTTTTATTTTTAATTTTTAGATTCCTGATATTTTCCTATATGGATAATAATAATGCCTGTGAATAAAGACAGCTTTATTTTATCATTTCTTTTTTTAAAAGACTTTATTTATTTATCTTTAGAGAGGAAGCGAAGGAGAGAAGAAGAGAAATATCAATGTGTGGTTGCCCCTCGTGAGTCCCCTGCTGGGAACTGGCCTGCAACCCAGGCATGTGCCCTGACTGGGAATCAAACCACGATCGTGTGGTTCGCAGGCCTGCGCTCAATCCACTGAACTACACCAGCCAGGGCTATTTTATCATTTCTGATATATATGCCTTTATTCCTTTTTCCCCCATATTGTACTAACCCTATTAGTATAATGTTTAATAGGACTGGAGAGACTAGATATACTTGCTTTGTTCCTGAGTTAAGGGCAAAGCATTCAATTTTTCCTCATTAAATATGTTAGGTGAAGGGTTTTTTTGTAGATTCCTTTTATCAACTTAAAGAGGTCACTTTTTCTTAAGTGTAGTGACATTTTTCCAAATTCTAAAACTGCTTGCGTTATGCCTTGTGGCAGACCCTGTCCAGCAGAGTCTGCCTGTTGTGGCTGACGACGAGAATCAGTGCACAGGGGACAACAATCCTGTGTGGAAAAAGGGAACAGGCACGACTACTCTCTCAAGGGGACAGTGCCTATGGGTGCCTTGGCCACTCCCTCAAGAGGGGAGTGCCCCGACCCCTGCCTAGACAGGCTTTTATTGTTTTCCTGGGGTCTTACATCATAGAAAGATTATCTATCACATAGAACATTATTGTCTCCATTTTCAGTACAATCAAGGAAATGAAAATAACATGCAGAGGGGAATGGCGATGAGCTAATTAGCTCTGTCCTTGGGAAAATTTATACAGGCTTTGGATATTACCTTGAAGATAGACAGTACACATTTGTTGTTTTAGACCAGGGTGATGGAGTTTAGCAAGAGCAAGCCATAACAGTCTGTATGCATTTTCTAGGCCTGATTCCCACAGGAAAACTTGGTTTGAAGATCTGGCTCCTGCCCACCACTTCGCATCTGTAGGTTTTCCATACAGAGCTGAGTCACATTTGCCAGGCCAAGACAATCTGGTTCCCTACAATGCCTTTGCCAGAGAGTAAACAGGAAACCTCTATTCCTTAAGTTCTTAGCTTAAGATACATTTGTTCCTTCTTCTCATGTTATTCCGGAGATTCTCTACTTCTTTACGAAGTTGTTCACTCTCCTGTTTGAATCCTTCCTGCAGTAACCGGGCTTGTTCCTAAAAAGGACAAATCGTGAATAAAGTGTAGCAGCAAGCAAATCCCTAACTTCTTTCTATTTTTCACATTCATAGATTTTTTTAGTATTTAATTTCTTCTTGAACTTTTCTCCATTAATTTTTATTGTACTTTCTCTTGGGCATCCCAGCCTCGTGGCTATTTTTCCTGAGCCTCCTTTAGCTGAGAAAGATTTTTGGCTTTTACTTTCTGATATATCGATAAGCTTAAATCTCAAGTCTTGGTCTTTTATCCCATTAATTCTATACAGCATTTGTAGGCAATCTTAATCATATGTTTGTTTTCAAATCTTCCCTGTGCATTATATACTTTTATACACACACACACACAGGGACTCTTATATACACACATGTAACATACACATAAATTCTCAAAATCACATGAACAAGTATAAAGGACACATGGACAGTAACTAAGGGTGGGGGGCGTAAAGGGGAGGGAGGGGGGGAGCATGGGGTGGGGGGCAGGCAGGGTTGGGAATATAAGACAGAAACCTGTACTTGAACAAGAATTAAATAGAAAAATTATATTAAAAAAATAAATAAATTCTCAAAATCAAATGAAGTGTTTGAATTTTAGGTCAGTGAATTGGATTTAGGCCTTACAGATTGGGGGCAAAGGTAGCAGAATATAAAAAAGGGAATCCAGGCCAGAAACTGACCATGTGGGGTTTCTGCATGTCGCTCACTGCACAGACTGGGAATAGGGCAGAGGAAACAGGAGTGGCGGACTGATGCTGGGGTGAGAGTTAAGGAGTCTTTCTGCTCACAGGTTCTCTTAGAACTAAAGTCGTACCACATGTGACAGAAAAACAGTCATTGTGGATTCCTTTGAATGGTGAAGGTGATTCGAGTATCTTACCAAGCTGTGTGACCCTATAAAAGTTATTTACTCTTTTCTGAACCCCTATTTGTTCTGCTAAGTCATGAAACATAGTCCTTGCTTCGTATAATATTAAGCAAAAGATACAGATAAGACATTTTTTATAATGCCTAGCAGATAATAGCTACCACTGATTGAAGACTATACTGATAAATGAGTAGATGTGATATAAATTCAAATACAATTTTTAATAACCAGACATAGGCAGGGCTAGGACAGGCAGACAGACAGGGGTTGAAACATGTAAGTGGGTAAGAAAGGTTCTTCAGGGCTTCATGGTCTAACAGCCCCACAGAGGGCTCAGGGAGAGTGCAGGGAACACAAGAAGAGAAACCTCAAGGTGATGCAATTCAATACCTGAAGTTTAAGAGCGAGATCTCTCTCTCGTTCTGCCACTAACTGGGCCCTCTCCTTCTCTATCTTCTCAGTCAGTTGTTTCACATGTTCCTGATAACTCTTTTCTCTCTGCTCCATCATCTTCTGATTCTGTGTCTGCATCTCCTCCAACATTTTTTTGGCAGCCTCTGCAGACTCAGCTTTCATACGTTGCTCTGTCAGGAGGAAAGGAAGAAGAAAAGCTCATCTGCGACCACATTGCTTTTTTTTTCTCTACACTTACCTGTTGCTGTTGCTCCTGGCTGCCATCTGCCCTAGTCAGAGCTCCCTTCAGCTAGTGAGAGGCATCTTTGCTCATTTTGCTGCTGTTTAAGGATCCCAGGTTCATCCAGCAAAATTATTTGAAATTTTAAAAGCTTTTGAGGCAATCTGGTCTTTTGCTCCTCACCTTCAATATCCTTTTCCTTCTCTGTGAGAGTCTGGTCTGTCTGTAGAATTGCTTCAGTCACAGCCTCCTTGGACTCCAAGTATGTCTGAAGAATTTCTTCACTCTAAGACCCAGAGAAGATGGAGCTAGTAACAGGAAATATCTGTAAGTGCCTATTCCTATTTGCCTACCATCTTTTCCTCTGGAAATTGCTTCCCTTGGTCCTGATGTGTCTGGTGGTCAAGATGCATATGCTCCAGGTCATCCAAGCATTGCACTCTACAAAGCAGATTCCTTTTAAGAGACTGATAAATGTGGATGGAGAGTCTCTGTTCTTTGAGTGAGGACTCTAATTTTGGAGCTGTTGGTGCTGTGGTCCAGTATGGGGTGAGCTTGCTAGGAAATGAACCCACCGTGGAGAACGCAGATCTAAGGAAAAGAGGTGGAGGGGGAATGGAGAGAGGGAAGTGTGAGGTTTCAAGGAGCAACAGACAGGTAGATAAGTGTTGGTTACCTGTATTCCCTTCCTGGGCTCCTGAAGGTATTTTTTCTTTAGCTCCTGCATCTTCTGGATAAAAAGACGATATCCTCCTGGTTTAGAATAAATCCCCTGTTTTATATCTTCTTCCAGAGGATTGAAGATATCCTTAAGTAAAACTGAGCAACGATCTGATGATGCTTTCATATTCTGTTTACAAAAGTCTTCTTGCTTTTTTTCTAGCTCGGTCTTTAATGTGAAAGTAGGAAGTAAAAATTATGGAGAGAAAATGTTAGCTTGACCTCAGAACTTTTGGAAAAGCTTCTCAAAAAACAAAGTCCGTGCGCCTATATAAACTCACAGGACCACATCCTTCCTCCTGACCCTGTGTTTCTAGTGAAGTCCCTTTCCACTTGGAGGTAAAGTTTATGGCAGAGATTGCTATCCTTATGTTAGCATTTATGCTTTGTATCTGCTGATCATCATGGGCTATGGCCTTTTGCACTGCAGCCGCATTCTTGATCTGGGCCAAGGCCAGGACCGCATTCTCCATGCAGGGCAAATTCCCACAGCTGATGGCATTGACATAGGTCAGCACTAGGCTCTGTAGTCCTACAAATACACCTTCAGAAATAAACTTCTGCTTTTCAAATTGGACCAATGATTGCATATGGAATAAATGTGGCTCAATATAAGCCTGCTTAAGATAACTAAGACTACACATTCCTTTGCTTTTGGCTATAACATTAAATCAGTCTGATATCAGCAAGTATGTAATTTGATTAGGAGCTCTGATCATTACCTATGTGCACTTAATTAAATTAGAGAAAGAATATCAGTTTTTGAATGAAAAAAGTTTCAAGACTTTGAGTCAATCATAGTAAAATTGGTTCTTATAATAATAATAGTGGTTCTTATCATTTTAAAGTCTAGTAAAAATTCCTTCTCATAACAAATACCCATTTTATGTTCTAGTTATATTTCACTTTCTGAGACCCTAATTCATATAAACACAAGAAAAAAATTACCGCTAATTCCTTTTGGAATAAATGGTCCACATCCTTGAATGAGTTCTTGATGAAGACTTCGATGGCCTCTTTCTCAATGGCACTGTGCAGGTCCAGCAGCTCCTGGAGGGTTTCTGTGGGCAGCTGCACCTTCTGGGCCATCTGCTGGTCATAGTGGGCAATGGCCTTTTTCACTGCAGCTGAGTTCTCTATCTGCGCCAAGGCCAGGACTGCGTTCTCCATGCAGGGCAGATCCCCACTGCCGATGGCATTGATGTAGGTCAGCACCAGGTTCTCCAGGCCTGCAAAAGAGAACAAATGATAACGGCTGTAGTTGGGGTGAGGAAACAGTCTCTTCTGTGTCAATCTGATGATACTCTTTTGCCACTCATTTGCCTCACAGCATCAGTGTCCTCAGCCTCACCTGGAAGCTGGCTAGAAATGCCCACTCTCAGCCTCTGTCCCAGATCAGCTGAATTAGACCCTCCTCCGGCAAGATCGCTGTGTGATGTGAACACGTATCAAAGGGTGAGAACTTCTGTTCTGGATACTATAGACCTGTGTTTATTAAGTATATGGGATTTATTGCCAAGCCCCATTAGGACAGGAAATGTCTCTCATTTATGTCTCTATCATCAGTCCTGGCCATGGCAAGCAATTGTGAAATCATTATTTGTGAAACCATGAAAAAGGAGTCCTTCATGTTATTTACTCTAACAGAACACTGTCCAAGAGAACTTTCTGTGATGATGGGTGTGTTCTATACATGCTGTCCGATAGTGTAGGCACTAGCCCTTTGTAGGTATGAGCCCTTGAAATATAGCTGTGTAATCAGAACTTTTAATTTTTCTTTAATTTTAATTAATCTACATTTAAATTTAGGTAGCCACACTTGTCCAATAGCTACCTTAGTGGATTGTACAGGCCCAGTTTACTAGGCAATAAAGCGATTTTAAGCAATAGAGCTTTTTTCTTTGTCCTTTCCTATCTTTCCTCACCCAAGAAATTTGACTAATAAAATCTATTAGAAATGTGGTGCCATCTAGAATGTACCACAGATGTAGTAGTAGATTTGCACTTTTCATAGCTGATGCTAGGTGGATGTTATTTCACCTCCCTTTAGTCCTAACAGTGAGAGTGAAGACTGGGAAGAGGACTCACGAGGTCCGTTGACCTTGATGTCTCCTGGAAGCGTTTTGACTTTGGAACTGTGGAAGATGTAGGAGCAGAAGTCTGTAACTTGTTGCACGAATTCGGAGTCCAGCTCATCATCATGTAGCGTCTCAAGCTGGTCTAGCTTCTTCCGGTGAGTGGGCCTGTCAAAGATAAAGCATTTCTTCTTTGGGAAGAACTTCCGGATGCAGAGTCGAGGAAGATTAAAATTTGTATCCTTTTGACTGGTAACTGGAAAAAGACAAAAAGGACTTTGCTTAATATAGGGGCTTGGAAACTTTTTCTATAAAGGACCAAAGAGTAAATATATTAAGCTTTGAAGGTCAGAAGGTCTGTTTTCCAAGTATTTAATTTGGCTATTAGAGCATGAAAGCAGCCATAGACAATGTACAAGTGAATGGGCAGAGCATTAGTCCAATAAAACTTATTTATGAGATAGCTGGCAGGCTGTATTGTCCATCATTTGCCTGTGGCCACAGTTTGCCAATCACTGGACTAGTTCACTGTTTATGCTTTAATCTGTTTCCTCTTTTTAAGTATATTTTTCTGATTATGCTATTACAGTTGTTCCATTTTTTACTCCCCTTTATCCCCCTCTGCCCTGCACCCCCTCCTTCCAGCATCCCCCCCCGCCTTAGTTTATGTCCATGGGTCATCCATATAAGTTCTTTGGCTTCTCCATTTTCTATACTGTTCTTAACTTCCCCCTGTCTATTTTGTGCCTACCATTTATGCTTCTTATTCTCTGTACCTTTTGCTCCCATTCTTTCCCCTCCCATTCCCTGCTGATAACCCTCCATGGGTTCTCCATTTCTGATTCTGTTCCTGTTCTAGTTGTTTGCTTAGTTTGTTTTTATTTTTAGGTGCAATTGTTTATAGTTGTGAGTTTGAGGTCATTTTACTGTTCATAGTTTTAATCTTCTTTTTCTTAAATAAGTCCCTTTAACATTTCTTATAATAAGGGGTTGGTAATGATGAACTCCCTTAATGTGACCTTATCTGAGAAGCACTTTATCTGCCCTTCCATTCAAATAATTGCTTTGATGGATAGAATAATCTAAGTTATAGGCCCTTGCTTTTCATGACTTTGAGGACGTCTTTCCAGCCCCTTCTTGCCTGGAAGATTCCTTTTGAGAAATCAGCTGATAGTTTTATGTAAACTCCTTTGTAGGTAACTGTCTCCATTTCTCTTGCTGCTTTTACGGTTCTCTCCTTATCTTCAATCTTGGATAGTTTAATTGTGATGTGTCTTGGTGTGTTTCTCCTTGGATCCAACTTCTTTTGGACTCTCTGAGCTTCCTGGACTTGCATTTCTAGTTCTGTCACCAAATTGGGAAAGTTTTGCTTCATTAATTTTTTTTAAAAGTTTTCAATTTCTTGTTCTTCCTCTTCTCTTTCTGGCACTCCTGTGATTCAGATGTTGAAATGTTTGAAGTTGTCCCAGAGGTTCCAAAGCATGTCCTCATTTTTTTGAATTTTGTTTCTTCATTCTATTCTGGTTGAATGTTTATTTCTTCCTTCTGCTCCAAATCATTGATTTGAGTCCAGTTTCCTTCCTTTCACTGTTGATTCCCTGTATATTTTGCTTTATTTCACTTAGTATAGCCTATACTTCTTCCTTTATTTTGTGGCTGTACTCAATCATTTCTGTGAGCATCCTGATTACCAGTGTTTTGAACTCTGCGTCTAATAGGTTGGCTGTCTCCTCATCGCTCAGTTGTTTTTCTGGAGTTTTGATCTGTTCTTTCATTTGGGCTGTATTTCTTTGTCTCTGTGCACCTGTTACATTGTAAGGGACAAAACCTTAGGTATTCACCAGGGCCAGGCAACCCCCTTCGCTGCATTGTGGCTGTCTCTGGGGAAGGGATCGGAGAGGGAACAATGTTACTTGCTTGGCTCTCACCCCACTTTCAGTCACTTCCTTTGCTTTCCACAAACAGATTGGGCCCTTTCAGGTGCTGATTTCTGGAAGGGTGGGCTTGTGTACATTCTAGGATCCTGTGGGCCCCTCAAATGGACTTTCCTGTGAGATTGACAGTTTCTCCCACCATTGCAACACCCATAGGTTTTTACAGCCAGAGGTCTTGAGGCTTTAGTTTCCTGCCCTGGAACCCTGGGTTGTGTGGTCTGTCTCCCTCCCGAGTTGTTCCTCCCGGCTTAGCCACATATATACATGGGATGTCTGGGTCTGCCAGCTGCTGCCTTGCTGCTGTCCTCTCTGCTGGGTGCCCGTCTCTGCCCCTCCTACCCATCTGGGTGAATGTGTCTTTAACTCCTTGGTTGTCGGACTTCCATACAGTTCAATTTTCTGGCAGTTCTGGTTGTTTTCTGTTTTTACATTGTTTTTTATCCTTCTTTTGGTTGTTTGAGGAAGTAAAGTGTATTTATACCTCCATCCTGGCCAGAAGCCTAATCTATTTTCTTTAAATAAATGCTCACTGTTCTTCATATTCATTGGTTAATTACAGCATTACAAGCTCTAAGCAGGGAGATAAAATTAATTTTATCACAGCACAGAGAGAGCTGAAATAAAGAGAAACTTGTTCTTAGAAGAGGAAAGAGTCAATTCAGTGTCAAATCAACTAATTCAGATATTAAATAGGCAAGCATTAATTTCAGTAATATCCAGCTGAGAAAAAGTAGAAAATTATAAATACTGGAAAACTAAGTAGAAAAAATTTTTTAAAAGTGATAGTTTCTAATATCTTGTCATTCCCAATAACCAATTCTAAGTCCCCTTTACCTTTCTTAAGTTTCAATGAATTCTCCAGGTACTCATCTGCTGTGATGGGTTGTCCATTTGCTTCCAAGCTTAGGGAAAAATCCCTCAGTGTCCACACAAAATCTGGAAAGAAGCTCACAAAATCAGCAGAATTCTCAGCCTCATTTGCATCAGCTGAAGATTTTGCCTGTATTCGATCTGTCAGCTCTGTCACGTAGCTGAGTAGCAAACTAAGGAAAACTGGTATAAAAGAATATTGCCACTCATCCCATATTAGTCCCACATATTCAAAACTTTTGTTTCTAACTCAAGAGTCAATTCTTCAGTAGGCACATAGGATCTTTCTTTTGCACTTGAGTTATTTCTTTATATGTTCTCTTTTTGTGCATGATTCACTAGGATTCACATTTAGGTAGCTTGTTTTTAACAGGTCTCCTTCTGATTTTGATGCTGTTCTTAACCACAAAAAGGATACTGCAGCTGGTCCATGGCCTGCTGGTTGATGGTCCCCATGCTGTTGTAGACAAAGGTGCTGCTCAGCAGTATTGCCAGGGCAAAGATCCAGGAGTCATTCTGGTTGTCACCCTAGAAATCAGAACACATTTGGGCCAGGATTATGTTTCATTCTCCTGGCACTTTCCAGATCAGCAGTAGTAAAAAGATGCTCATTTAATGAGTGTGTATGTGTGTGTGTGTGTGTGTGTTTAGATTGATGACCTGTAAGAGAAAACCAAATCCAAATGAAAATGACTGTTAATTGGACTTGGACTTTGAATACTTTTCTGATTACTGTTGTTGGTTTACACTGATTTTCACTAGGTCCTCTTATGATCATTGGCAGATAATTGCAAAATAATAGTCAAGGTTGATAGGTGCTCTAGGCCTTAAGTATAATTTTATTGAATTTTCTCTATTTTACAGCAGAATACACATATAATAGCAATAACACTTATAGCTGTTTTATTGAGGAATTATTATGTACCTAACACTTCCCATTCTTATTAAATATTCACATATTCCAAACAATGTTATGAGGCAGATATAGATTATTTACATCTGTTTTATGGATAAGAAAGCTGAGGTTAAGAGGTAAAATACTGTAATTCATTAGGGCAACTGTGTTAATGGCAGACTTTAAGTTTAAACAGTATAGGACTTCTGAACATAAATCTTTAACTAAAGCTCTCTGCAGGATAAGACTCATGGCATTGATTTTTTTGATACTGCCTTTATACATATGGATTAACTGGCTTAGCTTATAGCTTGTTGTTAATAACTAGACCACTGTCTATTGACAACTATGTGCTTCTTCTGGGATTCCGCCTTATGAATATTTTTCTGACCCATGATTGCAAAACTTGGTCTCATAAAACATAAACAGAAATGAAAAAAAACATATTTTGGTTCAGTGCAAACTCATATTTGAATAAAAGTTAAATAGTGTAGAGGATATCCAAAGATGAGAGGCTTGTCCCCAAACTGAATCTTTAATACTTACCTTCTCTACATCTCCCAGGCCCTCAGTGTCCAGCAGAACGAGGGTGTGGTCTGCCTTCTCAGGATGAGGCACACACCACACCCAGATTCCCTTGGTGTGAGACTGCACCGTGGAGCCCAGAGAGAAGCCTGCCGGCCGGAGAGGAAACAAGATGGAGGAGAGTTTTAATAGCAGATGTGTGTTGAAATTGGGATGAAAGTTAACATATTCAAGGCAAGGAGAGAGAAGTAAGATCACAACCATTATTAATCTGAATCTTACTTATAATTAAAGAAATAGGGGAATTTGAATATCCAATATATGAAAACATTCAACACCTTTTTATAATTAAAAAACAAACAAACCCAGGACTGGAAGGAAACTAATTCAACATAGTAAAGGCCATGTATGAAGAATGTTCAGCCAACATCGCACTCAATGGTGAAATGCAGAAAGCTTTCCTTTTATAAAAATTAACCAAAGCAGTTCAAAGAGCTACATGTAAGAGCCAAAACTATAAAACTCCTAGAAGAAAAAATACGGAAAAAGTTTCATGATATTGTATTTGCCAATGATGTCGTGGATATGACAGCAAAAGCGTAAACAACAAGAGAAAGTAGGTAAGCTGGACTTCAGAATTAAAACTTCTGTGGATCAACAGAGTTTAATAGGTATCCTATAGAACGAGGAAAAATGTTTCTTACTCATGAATCTGTTCAGGGATTGATATTGAGAATACACAAGTAAGCAAAATATAACCAGAAACATTGAATCAAAGAACAAACTGACAGTTACCAGAGGGGAGTGGTAAGAGGGATAATGGGGGAAAATAGGGGAAGGTCCACCAAGAAACACGTATGAAGGACACATGACAAAGACAGAGTGGGTAGGTTTGAGGGTGAGAATCGGGGATGGGTGGGGCTGGGGCTGAGGTGGGGTGAAAATGGAGACAACTGTACTTAAACAACATTTAAAAAAGAATAATAACAATACTAAGTTAAAAAAAGAAATCTTAAAGTGCAACCCCAGAAAACAAACAACCCAATTAAAATTTTTTGCAATTAAAAATGAGCAAAGGACTTGAATAAAGATTCCTCAAAAGAAAATATACAAATAATCAATGAACACATAAAAAGTTGATTAACACCACTAGCCATTAGGGAAATTCAAATCAAAACCACAGTGAGATACTATTTCACACCCATTAGAATGACCAATACCAAAAAGCAAAATAACAGGTATTGGCCAAAATGTGGAGAAATTAGAATTCTGTGCATTTCTGGGAGAAGTATAAAATGCTGTAATTGCCAGGGAAAATGATATGGTGATTTCCTTTAAAAATTAAAGCATATACTTCTAGGAAAGGAATAAAAGTTTGTGCTTTTAAAAAGAGAAATTAAGACAAAGTAAGAAGAGACAGTGAGTTGACTCTTTCAGATTCAGATAAGAGCAGAACTATAGATTGAAAGTTAGTTTTCAGTATTCCTCCCATCTCCAATTTTCTCTCCTTGCAACGCCATACTCAGTGCTGAGAGTGTGTGTGGACAGAAGGGATCTGGCAGAGCTTTGTTGAGGCCCCTCACCTTTTTTCTTCCCAGCCAGCTTGTTCATCAGGTAGGATTTGCCTGTGCGGTAGAGGCCCACAATGGCCACCACGACAAGAGGCTGGGTGATGGCAGACAGGATCTTCAAAGCTTCCGGATTAACTGCTAGTGTCCCGTTAGTGTTCTCAATGAGGCACACGGGGCCTGGCATGTGGGTCTCTGAGGCCATGTCCAGGGTGCAGTTTTGTCTGCAAGAGAGGAGATGGGTTGCATTAGAATTTCCAGTCTCAGTAGATGAAGATCTTTCAGCAGGTTATTTTGCATTCGGAAAGTGGAGTCAGAATTCCCCAATATGGCCAAAAATTTTGTGTTAGTAGTGAGATAGAGGAGAGGAAGATCTGCATTATTTTAGAAACTTACAGAAATGTAATCGAAGTAGCCCACTAAAAAATATTGGTACGACAGTGACATCGACGTTGAAGCACTTTGTTAACAAAATCTTTAATTTTCTATAGAAAGCTTTCCTTTTGGATTTTCATTAAAATTTTTACGCTAGACATTAAATGTAAAGTAGAGTAGGGTTTAGAATGTATTTTGCATCCTGGCTATAAGTAAGCAGTTCAATATTAATGTATTTATGCATTAATTCTATTATGAAGACTTGTGAATAAAGGTTTTATCATTTGATATATAGTCTTTGGATAATTTTCACAGATTTTAAATGTGTGTTTTTTCTATTATTTGTATTTATTTCTTCTGAAATGAGGGCTTGTAGAACTTTTTGCACTGCTATTCCAGAAGTGGAACCAATATGACTTAACGTTTGCACATTTTATAAAAATGTATGACCATATGAAACACGTGACTACAGACCTTCCCAAAGCCTAGGTGTGGGCTTGTGTAAGCAAGAGGTCCTGCTAGCTCAACATCATTAGCTTCACAATAAGCCTCCAACTAAGTGTTGCTAAAAACCATGTTTCTGTATCCGTGTGTGTGCGCGTGTGTGTAAGGGAACTAAAGACTATTACATATAGGTTAAAAGATCAGGCAGCAGATCAGGAGAGCTGGAGAGGAGGTTGTTCAATGAAAATATACTTTCACCCATACACTTCTGGTTTTCCTGTTTTCCCATTTGGTGTGAGAGGAGGAGAAACAGGAAGAGGAGAGGAGGCGGAACGGGAGAGGGGCTGGATGGGGAGAGAAAAGGGAGGAAGGAGAGGAAAGAAGAGAGACAGCTGTTGGACAGGTAGGTGACCAGTGACGCTCCAGCCACGCCCAGGAATTCAGAGGCAGAGTTTCTGGAAAGCAAGAACAAAATTGCTTGAGAGCACAGAGGGGTCAGGTGAACCAAATGTTGGCTTCAGTGATGACCACAGCAGATTTTTTAAAGAGAAAACCTCTTAGTAAAGTAGTGGGGCCAAATTCTACTTGTAAGGGGTAAAAAGGTAGTTGGCACTAAGAAATTGAATTTAGTGAACTTGAAGTGTTTTTATTTTCTTTAAGTTTATTTTTCAATTACCGTTGACATTCAGTGTTCTATTAGTTTCAGATGTACAGCATAGTGGTTAGAAATTTATATAACTTAAGAAGTGATCCCCCCGATAGGTCGAGTACCCACCTGGCAGCATTCACAACTGTACAGTATTATTGACTATGTCCCCTGTGCTGTACTTTACATCCCTGTGACTGTTCTGTAACTGCTGATTCGTACTTCTTAATCCTTTCTCCTTTTTCGCCCATCCCCCATCCCATCTGGCACCCAGAACCTGGGTTACATCTAAGATGAGTAATCTACTTTTAAACAAAGCTCATACATATGATTCAAAAATATGGTGTTTTTGTGAATCTTCATCTTTTATTCTGGGTTTCAGGGTTTTCTTTTTCTTTTGTCTTTAAGTGTCAGGTAGCTGTTTGACACTGCATGTCATTTACTCTTCTTTCTTTCTCATGAAAATAACATACTTGTAGCCCTTTCAGTGACTTAGCTGCAGTGTAATCAGAACTGAGCAGGTTTGTCAAAGACATTGGTAAATTAACTGTGTCCTCAGCCAACACAGACGGTGTTGGCAAAGAGAAAGACGATCCTAATGCACTTCAGACTGTTTAGCCTCATGTCTGCTGGTGCCTAATCCCACACCATCCCAGAGGGGACGCTCAGGGACGTGCCGCCACCTGATATCGCCAGGAATTCTCCTGACCTCATGTCCCATGTTGGCCTCAGTGGAAGCCTATCTTCATGCTGGCCTTTTTTTAGAAAACAACCCGGCCCTTGTAAATCCCTTCCCATCCCTGCCCCGACCTTATCCTGGGCTCCCTTTCTCAGACTACAGGTCCTTTAGGGCTGGAGAGAAAGCTGCTTTAATGAGAAAGTAAAGTTCTTACCTGTTTTTGCTCCTCTGTTTAGGTTGGAGTGGTTTCTGTCACTTGTCTGTCTTTCACTGGATGGTTGGACTTTCAAGTGACCCGTCTGGTGTCATGAGGCTTTCTGGATTTCCTAAAGACCGTGAATTTTAAGTGAAGGATTTAGAGTAATGTGAAACTGAAAGCACTGAGTACAGAGCTGTGACTTGGCAAACAAGGAACTTCCCAAAGCTGCACAGATGGGAGGGTGCATGGGTTTCACACGATTTCTCAACTAGTTCATTTTGACAATAAACTCCACTCTTTTTGGTGGGTAAGGTGTGGCTTCCCCTTTCCTCGTCTTTTAATCAGGGTAAGCTAGGTTACTGGGAGGGGCAGGCCAAATCCCCTCAGACACTGAGTTGCAGAGACTAAATTCCTGGCTTGAATGACCAGGGGCTGGGGCCTCCCATTCCCCACCCAGCCCCCCACACAGAGTGAAGGCTGTGTCTGATGCAGAGCAGGCTGAGGTCGCCTGGTCTGGCCACCCTTCTGTGGCTCACTTGTAGGATGGAGCTTCACACTGGGTGAGAAAGTGGGGAAGACCAGAGGAGAGGAGCAGTGGTTCAGAGACTTTTGTCGGGGGAGAGAGGCAGTCCATAAACACAGAGATTGGCTTCAGGGTGTGGGGCTTGGAGAAACTTTATTTCTAGCAAATTGACCTTACAAAAAATGCAAAAACATGTTTTCAGGAGGGAAGCAAGTGATCCCAGATGGCAATACAAAATCATCTAGGAAAACAAAGAACACCAGTTAGGGAATTATTTAATTATAAAAGATAGTATTGTTAGGGTGGGCAGGAATAGGAGGAATCTCCGGCTGGACTTTGCCAAGACCGACATCCTCACAGTAACCTGAGTCCGAGGAAGAGATCACCAATGCTATATTGCTGCTTTGTTCAGAGGGCACCAATCCCCAGCTCCCACGGGGAGCCAATGAAAATAAAACCCCACTACATTCCCTGCTTGGGCATGACTTCCCTGGCCCCACTCTGCAGACTGGGGAACCTCACCCGGGTGCACAAACCCCAATAAAGCTCTTTATTGCCTGCTTTATGGCTGATTGGCATTTCTTTCTTGGAGGAGCCTAAGAAAACCTCTCATTTGGTGCCGAAACCGGGGAGGGGTTGTCTGCTGAAGACCGCTCCTCTCCCTACTCCCTGAGAAAGCCTCATGGCCACCCCACCAGTCTGGACGAAGAACCAGGGTAAGTGCCACTGCCCTTAAGTTTCTGGTCCCCAAACACTGATTCCAGGCCCCCGTCTGCTGGAGAGTCTCCACCAAATTGCAGCGCTGCGTTGGGGTGACCCTTCCAGGAGAGGCTGCTCTCCCCTCCGCTGAGAGGCCCCAGGCACTGAAGGAGACGTCCCTGGGCCTGGATGCTCATTTTTACCGACCGAATCAGCAGATTGGGTTGAGGGACGCCGATTCCCATCTGCTGCTCCTCGTGGGACCAGAAATGGGGGGGCAGGAGTCCAAGCCAGATCCTGAATCACCTCTAGGGTGCCTTCTGAAAAATTTGAAAGTAATTGATCTTGGCCTCAAGTGAAAATGGCTGATTTTTCTATCCACTACGGCCTGGCTGTTATATCAGCTCAACAATCGTGAGACATGGCCTCCTAAAGGCACTTTTAATTTCGTTACCCTGACTGACCTAAATAATTTTTGCAGACGGACTAGCAAATGGTCTGAGGTCCCCCACATTCAGAGCTTTTGGGCCTTGCGCTCCTGCCCAGCTCCCCGGCAAGTTCCCTTGCCGTAGCGAAACCTGACCCCGTCCAGCCTCCTAAGCCTGCTGCCCCAGAGCTTTCCTCCCCCTTTTCTGACTCGCCTGAAGACCTTGCTACCCCTCCTCCTCATCAGCTCTCTGCTAGCAGCCACTACAGCCCCGGGCCCTCCCTTCTCAACCAGTTTCTCCCCCTCCCCCTGAAGGCCTTGCTGTTCCTCCTCCTCCTCCTCCTTATCAGTCCCTGCCATCAGCTACTTCAGTCCTGGCTCCCCCTTCTCAACTGGATTCTCCCCCTCCCCCTGAAGACCTTTCTTCCCCTGTCAGCTCACATACTCGCTCCCACCTGAATCTAGAGCCCCTAGACTCCTGCATTTGCCGCCTCCAGGAAGTGGTGGGAGCAGAAGGTGTAGTTTGGGTCCATGTTCCCTTTTCACTAGCTGACCTCTCTTCAACTGAAAAACGCCTAGGCTCATTCTCCACTAACCCTACCAATTTTATCAAGGAATTCCAGTACCTAGTCCAGGCTTATGACCTCACATGGCATGACCTGCACATCATTTTAATTTCCATTATGACCCCGGACGAGTGCAACTGTGTCTGGACTGCAGCTAGGGCTCATGCAGACCAAACCCACACCACCAATCCTCTCATGCCAGTAGGGGCTGAAGCCGTGCCAGAGGCAGAACCAGGCTGGGGCTACCACGTAGGACAGGCGGGTTGGAGACGCCGCAACCAAATGGTCAAGTTCCTGATAGCAGGTATGCACCAGTCTGCCCAGAAAGCAGTCAATTACGATAAGCTCAGAGAGGTCACCCAGGGCCCTGGAAAAAATCCAGCACTGTTTCTCAACAGATTAAATGAGGCATTGGTGCTCCATACTGGCCTTGACCCGACTTCTAACGCTGGGGCCCTGTCTTAGCTACTCACTTTATCTCCCAGTTGACCCCAGATATTAGAAGAGAACTGAAAAAGGCCGAGGATGGCCCCCAAACCCCCATCCGAGATCTGGTAAATATGGCATTTAAGGTTTTCAATAACTGGGAAGCAGAGGCTGAGGCTGCCCACCAGGCTCACCTACAGCAAAAAGTAGCCCTGCAAACCCAGGCCATACTAGCGGCCCTGTGGCCAGCGACAAACACCGGCGCGGGGGTGAAGCCTAAGTCCAGGCCAAAGAACACCCCACCGGGGGGCCTGTTTCAAGTGTGGCAAAAAAGGGCACTGGGCTCTCAGTGTCCTCACCCCAGCCACCAAGGAAGCCTTGCCCCGATTGCCAGCAGCTTGGCCACTGGAGGGATGCCTGTCCCCTTAGAGGTTCATCCCCAGTGTCTCCACATGGAGGACCAGCTGATCAAGGTGTGGACTCTTCCCTGGTCGCTCTGGGTCTTCTTGGACTCCTAGGTGACTGAAGCAGCCTGGATTCGAAGACCCCTATCACCCTCACTGAGCCCAGGGTAATGCTACAGGTAGAGGGTAAGTCCATTTCTTTCCTAGTGGACACGGGGGCTACCTTCTCTGTTTTACCATCCTTTTCAGGACCTCTTACTCCTTCCCAGATCTTGGTCATGGGGGTTGATGGGACCCCGTCTAGCCTGTGGCGAACCCCCCCACTTAGCTGCAGTCTGGATGGCTTTTCCTTTTCCCATTCATTCCTTGTCATAATCTCCTGCCCTATTCTGCTCCTAGGATGAGATGTTCTGCAATTATTAGGTACCACTCTTCAGATCATGCAAAACCCAACTGCTTCCTCCCCCTTTATCCTCCTGCTGTTAGGAAATCCAACTCCTCCTTCAGCTCCGCCCATTTCCCCTTCCCTTGTCAACCCACAAGTATGGGACACTTCTATCCCAACTGTGTCTTCTCATCACCCCCCGGTTGTCATTCGCCTGAAACGACCAGACGTTTTCCCATCTCGACCCCAATTTCCTATTTCCCACATGAACTTAAAAGGATTACAGCCTATCATCAACTTCGTGTTCCTGTTAATTCTCCCTGCAACACTCCCATCCTCCCAGTTAAAAAATTGTCCGGAGCCTACCGCCTGGTCCAGGACCTTAGACTCATCAATGAAGCAGTCATCCCTATCACCCAGTAGTTCCTAACCCCTATACTATTCTCTCTCACATTCCTCCTAATACAACCCATTTCTCAGTTCTAGACCTCAAAGATGCCTTCTTCACTATCCCCCTACACCCAGAGTCCCAGTTTCTTTTCACCTTCACATGGACAGACCCTGACACTGCTCTATCACAACAGCTCACGTGACAGTCTTGCCACAGGGGTTTAGAGATAGCCCCCATTTATTTGGTCAGGCTTTAGCTTGGGACTTAGCTTCCTGTGACCTAGGTTCCAGCAAAGTCCTCCAATATGTAGATGACCTCCTTCTCTGCAGCCCCACTTTATGGGACTCTAGACAACATACTGGAGATCTCCTTAACTTCCTTGCCCAAAAAGGATACCGAGTCTCCCCTGACAAGGCTGTTGTCAAGCCAACAAGTCACCTACTTAAGTCTCACCCTTTCGACTACCTCACGTAGTCTCACAGTGGACCGCGCTCAGCAACTCCGCAATCTCCAACCACCTACAACAGGAGATCAAATTCTATCTTTCTTGGGGCTAGTTGGATTTTTCAGACACTGGGTCCCCAACTTTGCCCTACTCGCCAAGCCGCTGTATGAAGCAGCCAAAGACACTCCTACTGGCCCCCTCACATCCCCCAAGTGCAAAAAGCCTTTACTGTCCTGCGGGACATGCTGTTACAGGCGCCCTCCCTGAGTCTTCCCAAACCCTCCCGTCCTTTCCATCTGTTTACAGACGAGAGACAGAGAATTGTAGTGGGAGTCTTAGCTCAACCGGTAGGCCCAGCACGCTGCCCAGTTGCCTACGTATCAAAGCAGCTTGACCCTACCCTAGAGAGAATTACAGAGTTACAGAGAATAAGTAGCATAGATGGTAGGCAGAAAATAGACGGTGTGTGTGGGGGGGGAAGGACAAGAATAGTAGGGGAAATATAGAATCTAAAAAACTTGTGACACATGGACATAAACAAAAGGGGGGGAGTGGTGGAGTGGGGGTGTGCAGAGTGGAGAGGACTGAAGGGGGGAAGGGGGACAACTATAATGGTGTAATCAATAAAATATATATTAAAAAAAAATTCAATGGCTGTCATTGCTTGTTGGGTTTGGTAGTGAACTGGCCTGAATGCCCGTGTCTTTTCCAGTTACAAAAGTGGAAGTAGGGCAGGGTTACTTTGAAATAGGGTCAATGCTATGCTGTCGGCTGCGTATTCTCCTGACCAGTAAACTGTATTGTTTCTGTGGGGGAATCAAAGTGATTCCAGGGACAATTGAATTTTTTGGTGAATTATATATAATGGAAAGGTAAAAAAGATGAACTCTTTATAAATGTATATGCAGAAAAAAGCCCATTTCCCTATCTATTTTTTAGAGTGTTTTGTTGGAACAAGTGGGCAAGAGTCCTATTTCTAAAATATTAAATGGCAATAGAAATGTACAGGACTAATCAAATATTGGCAGATGTATAATCCAGAGTTGTCTCCAAGTCTCTGGGCTCCATCGTTTTGAAATGTGAACACCCCCAGAAGCTAGAGCTCCCAGCTCCCTGACATGTTGGGGGCTGAATCTGGGTTCTATCCTGGTGTATCCATTTCTTCTCAGGAAGATGGAAGAATTTGGATTTATTTCAGATGAAGGCAGTTAACCAAACAATGGCTACTATATTTTCCAAGCAAGTGTAGGGTGCAGTCAATGAAGGAGGGTACAGAAAGTTCAGGCTGTAACAGGAAATTGTGCTGTCCAGTCCTGTTATGGTAAAACAGGGTATTCTTCATCCTAAGAAGACATATACTTGCTAAAATTTGTGCAGTGTAAAAAGATCTAATCAGTTTTAATATGTAAATAATGTGAAATTTTATCCCGATTTGGTAGTCACTTTCTGTCTACCTATAGGGATATACTTGGTATTGCTTATTCAAAATTAAAGATATTTCTTTCTTTTTTACATTGCTGTGGAGAAGAATTTCTTTGTTAAGACTTTTAACTCACGAAAAAATATGAAGAAATAAATTTCCTGCCAATGCTTCAAATTCTTTTGAAAATGAACAAAGCACATAAATTGACATCCTTGTTAAGAACAATTCAATCCGTGATGGGTACAGTATTATTCTATTTATGAAAGCATTTTTGTCAACAGCATTTCTCATTCACTGGCATTATTATGTGTCTTTTTTATTTTCTACTTTTCTGTGTATTGTGAACCTTTTTATTGATTGTAAATTATTTTGAAATAATAAAAAAACAAATGCACAACAGTAAAGTACATTTTCTTTTTTTTTTTTTTACATTTTCTTCTAAAAAACAAAAAGCGTTCATCAGGAAACATTCTCTGCTATGTATTGTGTATTGTGATTTATTGTTCGTTCATTTCTTGGACAAGTATTTAGTAATCCATGATGATGTATACAGTCAGTCATGTATTCACAATGTTCAACAGTGCACAGATCAGTTATATTAGCGCATATGAGATAGAAAAGGAGACTTGCGATAATGATTTTTTCCTAGTCTGCTTGGTCTGGAGAGGAACTGTGGGCAATTGATAACGTTGCAGGTTGCAGGATCCAATAAACGTGTTTTATCCTGGTGAGGAAATAAGGAGACACGGCTCAGGCAAAAGCAGTTTGCAACTAGGTAAAACTGTTTTGTCTGGGAAGTAGTTTCATCGAGTTTAGGACGCACACGGTGCTGGGTATGTTTCCATGCTGACTCCAGTCACAGCCGTGGGATGGTTCACAGGCTTGGGAACTGGCCAAACGTAGAAAAATTCGCTTGTATTTGGTGATTTAGTACAGGAATTATTCTTTTCTAAATTAACAGAAAGAATTTGTTAATTGGCCTAAGAGTCAGTAGGTGATGAAATCAGTGGGGCTTAAAATATGCGATGGGTTGGGAGAACTGGTCAGTTCCCAATACTCTGATGTGAACGAGTCATGGGTACGCAGGCCCAGTAGCTCCTGTCAGCTGTGCGTGGTCCAGAGCTTGCACCTGCTGCCCTGCTTCTCTGCATTCCAGAGAAAACTTAACCCCTGATATAGTAAGTTCAAGGCCAGAGAACCTGCCATGGAAGCTCCTACATCCATGATGGAGTGAGCCTGTGTTGTACAGAAAAGAACTTCTCCAGGCTGCAGACATTGTTTAATGTTTTTGCTCTTTGTTATATTCTGTGTACAGTCACTGGCAGTGTTTAGCCTGAGACTGCAGAGTGTAGAAGAAACCACCTAACACTGTTTTGTCAGCCTTCCTGCTTTGTTACGCCTTTTCCTATGTTGTGGGAAAAAACACTCCTCTAGTTTTCTTTGTGTTTCTAATGAGTTCCTGTATCTTATCCCCTTTGCAACACTGGAGACTTTCCATGATAAATAAGTGCAGCACCAGTAGCAGGTGAGAGAGCAGCACTGGTGAGGCAGGCTACAGATCTGAGGAACTAGGGAAAGGAATATATACAGACACGTCCAAGCGGCTCACTTCTCAGAATGCGGAAGCATACGTGTGAAACTGCCTTCTCCCACGATTGTTGGAAATGTCTCTGATGGACCTTTGATTCTTTCAGTAACTTAATAATGATTAATTTTTGAGTGGAGCAGAGGCCTTTCCCTGAAGCCTAATCTTGAGAATTGTGTAAACTTCTTCCAGGAGATGGTGGTTTCTGGTGGAACTGTAAAGTGCATGAAGGTGTTTTTCTCTGCCTTCATCGTCCTTTACCTCACTCCTGAACTTCCTTTCTCTACGTGAGGATCATTTTATGTCAGCATTCTTGTGGTAACTCTTTCTCATTTGTGTTGCTGGCCACGCGTGTTGGAGAGACTTGATACAGAGGGAGAACTCGCCACTGCCCCTCGTCCCCATACACACCATCCAGGTGTGCAGTGTTCAGACAGCTCCCCTGGTGGTCCCGGTGGGTTTGGAGACTGGACCAGGTGTGGGGCTTTGAATGAGGAAAATGAAAGGCCATTGAGCATTATCTCACAATCCTCAAGAAGAAAGAGCTGTGCTGTTGATTCCACCTCTCTGTTGGAATGTTCAGTGAGAATTTCATAGCAAAAGCATAGTTTTCTTTCAGCTGAAACACCCTGAATGCATAGAACAATTATGGATAAAACGAGGGTGCAAAAATACTGAGTCTTTCCTTGCTACTTTAAATATAATTGCACTGCAAGGCAAAGGTGGTGACCTCATGCTGGGTAAATGTCTTGGGGGAGAAGCTTGGAGAACCCAGAGCACTTGGAGTGTCCCGATCCTCAGACGGAACAGGGCAGCGGGTGGAGACAGGCATGTTTCCTTTCTGCCCCAGCAAGTCCCTGATGCACTAGTTCTTAAAACTGTGTTCTTTATTTTGAGGACCTAAATGGAGCAGTTAGTATAGTAAGAAAGTGCTAGCAGGGGCCCCGTTAGATGGCAGCTCATATATTCACCACTATGTGTTGCACACCTGGTGTTCACAGGGTGCGCTTTGTGATGGGAGCCAAAGAGACGATGATGAAGATCACCAAGTAGATGAGATCATGAGGCAGTTAAGGGGACTGCTGTAAAGGGGTCATTTCAATTTCGCAATTATTCTAAAAGTGCTGTGTTAGCAGGGATGTCACAGAACAATAAGAGCCCAAGGAAGAAATCTTATGCACTCTTGGGAAATCAGGAAATAGCAGAGGGTAAGGAGAAACAGAAGAATGCAAATGAAGGACAGGGGGCAAGCAGCCAAGGTGTCTGAGGAGATCTGTGTCCTGTGTGCAAATGTCCAGAGTCAACAGAATACACACGGTGTGTGGAATTACAAGCAACTCATTCTAACCACAAGAGTCTTAAGCCTTACATTGCTAAAAAGAATTCTTAAAATGTGGAGCTGACTCTGAAAAAATTTTCCTCTAATTCACCTTCTTTATAAATATGGGGCAGGAATTTGGAGATTATTCCAGTTGACACTCCAGTAGACTTTATATCTGAACCTAAATTTGGTACTAGAATTTCAGGGTCTTACTGAGAGGCCCAAAAGGCGACAAGGTTAAGATACACATCTTGCAGTTTCTGTTTCCTGCTGTGATAAGTAGACCCTTCCTGTTGAGCTGACGTATGGTATTTCTACTTTGATCCTGTCATGGGAAGGTTCCCTTTCCATGTATTTTTATTTTATTTTAATCTATTAATTATATTTATTTATGTTTAAATAGGTAATAATTTATACAAGACATAAAAGGCACAGAAAAATATATAATGTAAGGTTAGCTCTTCTCTCATATCTAACTTCAACTATGCACATTCATTTCTTTTGTGTTCATGGATACTGTCTTCTTTTATATTTTTCCAGACAGATGATCATAAATGCACATATTATTTTCTAAATTTGTTGGTACATCTATACATACATTCTGCATCTTTTTTCATTTATGATAAATTGTGTAGATTTCTTCATGTTAGCAAAAAATAAAGCTGCTGTTTTCATTTTAGTGACTATGGAGTCCTTTGTCAGTCTGTCTCAAGATTTACTTAACTAATCTGAGAAGAAATTTGAAGTTGTTTTCTGTCTTTTGGAATTGCAGCAATCCTGCCACAGATACCATACTACATATGTCATTTTCAACTTGAGTAAATAAATCTTAAGGTTTATTCCTAAATGTGGACTCGCTGGAGCAATGGTATTTGCATTTGACATTTTGAAATGTATTTGCCTCAGTTTATATTTCTCACTAGCAAATAGGAGTGGCCGCCAGTTTCCTGACGCCTTTGCCAACCCAGCCTCCCACCCAAACTGTTATTTCTAGACCGTCTGTCAGGCGACACAGGTACCTCCTAGTTTTACTTTGTACATCTTTTATAATCAGTAACGTTAAATGTTTTCATCTCTTCTTATATTTACACCCATTTAAAACATGTGGTGGTGGTTCTCTGCGCCCAGATTCCTGGGGACCGTGTAGATGAGGAAATCATCTCTGAGACTGTGACGCAGATCACCAGTGTTTCCCTCATGGACCCGTTTGTCTTTTTGCTTTCCTTATACTGTGAGCATGAATAAATTGTTATCTTCTATCACTCTTTATTTTTAAACTTTTCTTGGACGAAATCAGCATGACGCACATACTTTAAAAATGAGCTACAGTGTGATGCTATTATAACATATATCCTTTTATAACATATTCACTAAAAATTCTCAGCCAACGTGAAAAAAATTCTGCCTCCTTTCTTCATTGGAACGTGGAGGGCCCCAGCAGTACACCGGCTGCCAGACAAAAGAGCTCTATAAATATTGAGGGCCAAAAGTTTTCGGTTTCTTCAATCTCCTGTTTTAGTTGGTTTATCTCTTTCCTCATCTTCTCAGATTCCTCTTCAAATCCCTCAATGCGTAGTTCTTCTTGAATCTGTAAAAAAGGAGAGAGTTCCCTTTTGAAAGTCCCACTTATTGGCACATTGTATTTAACAGCCGTAGCAGGTAAGTACATGTTCTATATCTCTACTAACTTAGTTGCTCCTTGATGTGTTTGTCCAAAATTTCCAGACATTTGGACTTGGTAGTGGGAGTATCCATGATTTGCACCTTCCTAAGATGCCTCAGCATGACCTCACTGGGAGTGGGGAGGACTTGGGCTGGGTCAGCCCTGACAACTATGCCGAAGATGTGTTCCAGTTCTAAGGATGCTGTTTAGGAAGAATGGAGGTGTAAAATTATTAACTAATAATTATTTTCGGTTCCACTAAAATAGGATGACCACACACACATGCAACACATAATGGGAACTGGCGACGCTTTAGAGAACACCAGCTATCAAACTCCCGCTGAGACCAAGAATGCATTGTACCCTAGGTGTTCAGTGTAACTCAGGCAGATCTGGAAACTGATTCAGCAAATCGTAGAGCTTTCAGCATCCTATATATCATACCAGGCACAATCTGATGTTTTCAACCAGATGGATCTACATTGAGTCTCTTTGATGGTTGTGGCAAGCATCCTAGGACTATAGGGCTGAGATCCCAATTCATTTGTGGATGAAATGAAACCCTATTGTCAACACAGACTGGTTCCAGAGCCTGGGGCATGTTATTTGTTCTCTGCAAACTCTAACACTACAAAAGGTGCTGAGTTCTGAAGATTTAGGGCTTTAGAATGATTCAGATTAATTTGACAGTTCACTGAATCACGCCTTTGCATTTTCTTCAGGGTTTATTACTTCAGTTAAAACTTTTTCTTCCCTTCATGAGGAACCAGGTTACTTGCCTTTAGGCTTGCCCAGGCCCCAGCCAGACTGACCTTCAGCTTGTGCTCCAGTGTTCCTCCCAGCACCCTTAGTCGATTCTCGCTTTCTCTCTTCATCTTCTCTTTCAGCTGGATTAAGTTCTCCTGGAAGCTTTTCTCTTGAGCCTCCGATTTTTCCTCCTGTTCCTTTTGTTTCTGCCTTACCAGCTCCTGTTGCTTCTCAGCTTCCCAGTTTTTGGCACGCTCAGCTGTTCCCCAAGAGTTTCACAGAGGAAAGAATATACATTATGCCGAGCTGTACCTCTTGAGCTGAAATTAAAATCACTTTAAAATGGTAAGGAGAAATCTCTGTTTCAGAAATGTGATGGAAAGGCATTAATTGGCTGAATAAGCTACTAGAATTCCCATAGTTATTTTCAGTTTAGTGGAGTGTTGGCCAGAAAAGACAGGAAGTGCCTGTTCCAGGAACGTTTTGCTTTCATACCTGTTACAGGACCATGCCGGCACCTCCCCTCTCCTCTGTGATCAGACCCCTTCCCCGTACCTGCTAGATCTTTCTCCTCAGCAGTGAGGGCTTTGTCTGCTTGCAGGATGGATTCCTTTGTTGCAGCCTGTGCCTGCAAGAAGCTCTGGAGGACTTCATTTGCCTGAAAAACAAATAAATCAAAGGCTCTCGTTCAACAAAACTACCAATTTGACTCTACATTTTTGTACTGCTTAGGACCCCACAGTGGTTCCCTTCCTTCCATGGCCACAACTAAAAAAAATCTAACCTCTTCAGTTAAAATAAAACCCTCTTTGGCAACCTCTTCCTCAACTTTCCAGCTTCCTGTCCTAATGGTGTCAGCCACCAGCCACCCACGTTGCAGACAACCAGGTTTATGCGCAGTTCTAACATTCCTCCTCCGTGGTTTGTAATATCTGCACATTCTTTATCTTCTGACTGGATACTTGTCTACCCTTCCTTTACTCAGATATAGTTTACTGGTACCTCAACTAGTAGCTTCTACTTCTTCTTCCAGAAAGTTTTGCTAAATATTCTTCTGAGAATTCAATGGATGCTTGGTACACAGACCTGCCTTACCAGCTCTACCACTTGTTGGCTGTGTGTTTTTTAGGTAACTTGTTAGCCTCTCATTGGATCACATTTCTCAGTTGTATATGGAGATGACAGTAGCATCTAAATCATATTCTAAGATTTAAATTGATAATCCAAACACAGCACCTAAGATGATATCTGTAATAGAAAGTGAGTGCTCAATATATGTTACCTATCACTGCCATTATTATCATTGCCATCATATATCCCATAATATCCAATTGACTATTTATGTCTTTTGTCAGTGAGATCATAAGCTTTTTAAGAATGTTGTTTCTTCAATTATCTCTTATACTTAGCAAAAAAACTATCACACTGTTGGTTAAATTAAAGAATGCTCTCTTTCATCTAGATATCTGATAATAAATCATATATTTCAGAAGAAATATTGCTGATTTATTTAGAAGTGTCTAACTAATTGTGGATATAAAAGCTAAAAATGTAGGACCCACCGTGCTCTGCTTTAACTTCATAAATGATGCAGTGTGTTCTTAGATTTTTAAAAGAAAACAACAAAGACTCTGACCCTAATCTGCTACTCTTCCCCCCTCTTTTTTAAATCCTCATGTGAGGGCATTTTTAAATTGTTTTTATTTTGCAATATACTTTATTCATTATGTTATTATAATTGTCCCATTCATTTTTCTTCCCTTTATATCCCTCCACCTTGTAGCTCCATTCCCTCCAGCATTCCGCCCCTTAGTTCATTTCCGTGGGTCATACATATAACTTCTTTGACTTCTCTGTTTCTTACACTATTCTTAACCTCCCCCTGTCTATTTTGTACCTACCAATTATGCTTCTTATTCCCTGTACCTTTGCCCCAATCTCCCCCTTTTTCCTTCCCAGTAATCCTCCTCCAGGTGAACTCCATTTCTGTAATTTTGTTCCTGTTCTAGTTGTTTGCTCAGTTTTTTTTCTTTTAGTTCAGTTGTTGATAGTTGTGAGTTTGTTGTCATTTTACTATTTATAGTTTTGATCTTCTTTTTTCTTGGACAAGTTTCTTTAACATTTCATACAATAAGGACTTGGTGATGATGGACTCATTTACCTTATCTGGGAAGCACTTTATCTGCCCTTCCATTCTAAATGACAGCTTTGCTGGGTAGAGTAATTTTTGATGTAGATCCTTGCTTTTCATGACTATGAAAACTTCTTTCTAGCCCCTTCCTGCCTGCAAGGTTTCTTTTGAGAAATCAGCTGACAGTCTTATGAGAACTCCTTTGTAGGCAACTCTCTTCTTCTCTTGCTGCTTTTAAGATTCCTTATCTTTAATCTTAGGCAATTTACTTATGGTATGTCTTGATGTGTTCCTCTTTCGGCCCAACTTCAGCTTCTCTGAGCTTCCTAGACTTGTATGTCTATTTCCTTTGCAAGATTGGGGAAGTTTTCTTTCATTATTTTTTCAAATAAGTTTTCAATTTCTTGCTCTTGCTCTTCTTCTTGCACCACTATGATTCAGATGTTAAAATGTTTAAAGTTGTCCCTGAAGTTCCTAAGCCTCTCATTTTTTTGAATTCTTGTTTCTTTATTCTATTCTGATTGAATGTTTATTTCTTCCTTTTGTTCCAAATTGTTGATTTGAGCCCCAGTTTTCTTCCTTTTACTGTTGGTCCCCTGTATGTTTTCCTTTATTTCACTTTGTATAGCCTTCACTTCTTTCTTTATTTTGTGGCCATACTCAATCATTTCTGTGAGCATACTAATTATCAGTGTTTTGAACTCTGCATGTGATAGGTTGGCTATCTCCTTGTTGCTTAGTTGTTTTTCTGGAGTTTTGATCTGTTCTTTCATTTGGGCCACATATCTCTGTCTTGATGCATCTTTTACATTGTAAGGGGCAGAACCTTAGGTATTTGCCAGGGTGGAACAACCTACTTTGCCTAGTTGTGTTGCTGTATGTGGGGGAGGGGTCAGAAAGGGAACAATGCTGCTTGCTCATCTCTCACCCAGCTCTCAAGAGACTGGCTGTTTTTCCCACCACCACAATCTGGACGGATTTTCATAGCCAGAGGTTCTGAGACTATTTTCTTTGCGCTGGAACCCTGGGTTGTATGGTCTGTCCTGCTCCCAAATTGTTCCTCTTATCTGCATGCAAATGTGGGGCTGCCTGGTGCACTAGCTGCCACCTTATTGTGCATGTCTTGGGCCCTGGCTGCCTGTCTCTGCCCCTCCTACCAGGATGTATGAATGTTTCTTCTTTAACTCCTTCATTGTCAGACCTCCATATAGTTCAGTTTTCTGGCAGTTCTGTTTTTCTGTTGTTGTTTTTAAATTGGTTGTTTCTTTCTTTTGGTTGTATAAGGAGGTGAAGCGTATCTACCTATGCTTCCATCTTGGCTTGAACTCTCCATTTTTTCATTGCTTTTAGAGAGAGAGAAAGGGAGAAAGAGAGAAACATTGATACACTGTCTTCTTGTACATGTCCTTCCATGGATCATGCCCATACCCTGGGCATGTGCCTTGACTGGGAATTGAACCCATGATCTTTTGGGCTATAGGACAATGTTCCAACCAACTGAGCCATACCAGTCCTACCCTCTTTTTTTTCTCACCTTAATTCCTTTCCTGGGCACCAGATTATAGGATTGTTCAATGCTGTCCATTCCTTCTAAGTACAGATTGTATCCTCCAGGTACAGAGAATGTTCCTCTTGAGATCTTTTCCATTAAGGGCTCTGAAAGCTGCTTAAGCTGTACCTGGCAATATTTGACAGATTCCTCTTCATTGTGCAGCAAGAAATCTTCCTTCCTTATCTCTATGGTTTCCTGTCAGGGAAATGTGGAGAAACCCAAAGGAAAGAAGCTGTTAGAAGAAAAGACTCAATGATAATCCTCTTGAAAGAAGCAGTCTGACTTGTGGTCAAGATGGCAAAGCATGTAAATACTGTGCTAACTTCTTTCCAGGACCACATAAGATTTACAACTAAAATATAGAATGACCATCTTTGAGAACCATCTGTAGGGTCATCTTTGTGACCCTGCAGGACACCATCTGTAGACTAGCTGAATAGAAGTACTACAACTAAGGATAGGAAAAAAAGCCACGACAAGACTGGTAGGAGGGACAGAAATGTGGAGTAGGCAGGTCCCACACCCACAGTGTGGCCATTAAGAGCAAGGAAGGATATCTCAGCTGCTAAGTTCCCCACCCTGAGGAATGATGGGCCCTAGCTCATACTGGTCTCCCCAGCCAAAGGAACAAGTGCCAGGAAGAGGACTTCCCACAATGTCTGTGAAAACCTGAAGGGATTATGAGTGAATGAGGAGGGCTGCTGGGTGCCAGGTGTTCTTCCTAAGGGGCCTGGGTAGTGGATAAGGACTCACTCACAAACTTACTTTCCCTAACCTTGTTTGGGCAGCAGCGTAAAAGGCTACATGAATATACAGGGAGGAACTTACTTGACTACTGTTGGGGGTAGGGTGGAGAAGCTGATGTCAGTGTGGCTCTCTCTGGGATGAGAAGTGCGGGCAGGTGCCATTACTCCTTTAATGAGGCCTTCTCACCCTGACTGCCAGCAGTCACATGTGTGCAACCAATTTGAGCTCTCAAATAATCCAGCACAGTTTATACCATGCTGGTAATTTTTTGATGCACTACCACAACTAATTTGTACCTGGACTGATTGCTTCCATCAGGTTTTACACACAAACAGGTGTTCTCAATTCACACTTTATAGCTTCATAAAAATCTCTGAAAGGCCCAGAAACCTCCAAAAAGCAGTGGCTTGACTTGGCATGCCCCGTACCCCTGGCTAAGCAGCTCCCCGTGTGGCATAAGCAGAGACCAGTGTCAACTTACATGTAACTCCCATCAGGTGCCACCAAGACTGGCATAAGCTGTGGCTATTGATGATTTAAAAGTTAGCTTCAACTAAGCAGCCATAAGCCCAGCAAACTGGTGGCAGGCCTCAGTTCACATTATGGTGCTCACCAAAGTGTTCCAAGCCTGGAAGTAGTGGCAGCTGACCTATTCACAGAATCTCCAAGCTCAGTATAAGTAGAAAGCAATTGCAGATCACTTTTTAACTTCCACCAGAAGACCCCAAACCAAGTACAAATGACAGTTGACCTTGACCTGCATTGGAATTTCTAAAAGACTTCAGAAGCAATACACCTGGTAACTCTGGTGCTCAGATCACACCAGAGTACCACCCAATAGCTCCAAAAAAGACACATCTGAAGGGGCAGATTTGGCTGCCACCAGAGCCCTGTTAATGAGACTTCTGTACTGTGAGAACAGTGTTCATACAACACCTCATTTCCTGTAGTTACATGCAGCCCTTGTAGCTAGTCAGCCTAAGGGTCCATTCCACCCACTGATGTGCCAACAGCAATCAAGGCTCAACTACAAAAGATGGGCACACACAACCCTCAATGTATCTCCCTGGAACCGCCAACTGAGGTCAGCAGGAGGACTGTGCCATTGGACCCTGCAGGACACCTACTACCTGAGGCCACTGTGCCAAGACTGGAAGATGTAGAGGATCTACTTCATATATAGAAACAAATACAGAGAGTCAGCACAAATGAAGAGACAAAGAAATATATCCCAAAAGAAAGAAAAAGATCTGAATGAAATGGAGACAAGCAATCTACCAGGTACAGCATTCAAAACACTGTTTATAAGGATGCTTAATGAACTTAAGGAAGGAGTAGATGAACTCAGTGAGAAATGACACAAAGAGATAAGAAACATAAAAATGGGGATAGAAAACATAAAAAAAACAATGGAAAGTGAAGAATACAGTAAATGAAATGAAGAATACATGAAAGGAAATCAAAAGCCATTTAGGTTAAACAGAGGATCACATCACTGATCTGGAGCACAAGGTAGCAGAAAACTCCCATATGAATACCAAAAAAATTAAATTACAAAAATGAGGATAATTTTAGTGACCTCAGAGAAAGCATCAAACACACTGATATTTGCGTCATGGGAGTACCAGTAGGAAAAGAGAAAGCAAGATATTGAAAACGTATGTAATTAAATAATGACTGAAAACTTCCTTGACCTGGTGAAAAAAATAGACATACAAGTCCAGGAAGTGCATGCAGTCCCAAGCAAGAGGAAACAATATAGGCCTGCACTAAGATATAGCATAATTACAATAAAATGCCCAAGGTAAGCGATAAAGGGAAAATTTTAAAGCAACCAGAGAAAAGCTGTTAGCTGCATGCAAAAGAGCTCCATAAGATTGTCAACTGATTTATCAACACAAACTTTGCAGGCTAGTGGCAATTAGCATGAAATAGTCAAAGTGGAAAAGTGAAGACCTAAATTAATATTACTCTACCCAGCAATATTTTCATTTAGACTTGAACAAGATAGAGTTTTACTGACAAGAAAAAACTAAAGAAGTCCATCATCAACAAGGCAGTATTCCAAAATTGTTCAAGGGATTTCTTTTACTGGAAAAGAATACATGAAAAATATGAGTAAGGAAATATAGGAAAGAAAATAAATCTCACTGGCAATTACAAACACTTAGTAAAAGCAGTGCATTGGCCAAATATAAAGCTAGTACAAAGGTTAAAATGCAAAAGTAGGAAGATTATGTGTTTGGGAATGTGTTAGAAGTTAAGCAGCTCAACTAAAAGTGGACTGGTATGAGCATCGTTTGGTATATATGGAGCACATGGTAACCACAAACCAAATGTCTATAAGAGATATACAAGAATTAAAGAGAAAGGAATGCAAACACGACACTCTTGAAAGTTATTAAGAGACAAGGGAGAGGCCAAGGGAACAAGAAAGGAACAGAAAAAGACTACAATCAGTAAACAATAAAATGGCAATAACTATATGCTCATCAATAATTACTTTGAGTGTAAACAGACTAAATGTTCCAATAAAAAATCACAGGGTAGTGAATGGATAAAAACACAACACTTGTACATATCGTGCCTATAAGTGACCCACTTCAGATAGAAAGACACATACAAACTGAGGATAAAGGGATGGAAAAAGATACTTCATGCAAACAAGATTAAAAACCTGCAGTAGCAATACTTATATCAGACAAAATAGACTTTAAAACACAGGCTGTAACAAGAGAAAGAAGGGCATTTAATTATGATAAAGGATCAATCAGGCAAGAGGATATAACTCTCATAAGCATCTATGCACCCAAAGTAGGAGAAACCAAGTGCATAAAGCAAGTATTAATAGACATAAAAGGAGACATTGGCAGTATACAGTTATAGTAGGGGACTTTAACATGCCATTGACATCAAAGGAAGATTTCCAGAAAGAAAATAAGCAAGGAAACAGCAACCTTGAGTAACACATTAGGCCAGGTGGACTAATTTGATATTTTTAGGACATTTCTCTTAAAGAAGATTGAATTCACTCCAAGCACCTTCTATGATGACAATGGTATGAAACAAGAAGTGAATTACAAGAAGAAAACTGAAAAACACAAATGTGTGGAGGGCAAAAATCATGTTACCGTACAATAAAAAGGTTAACAACTAGATCAAAGAAAAACAAATAAAAAGATACCTTGGACAAATGGAAATAAAAACACAACTACCCCAAATCTATGAAATACAGACAATGGAGTTCTAAGAGGGAAATTTATAGGAATAAATGCATACCTCAAGAAACAAGAAAAATCTAAAATAAACAAATTATCATCACACTACAGAAACTAGAAAAAGAACAACAAAGAGTGCCCAAAGTGCATGGAAGAAAGGAAATAAAAGAGATCAGAATGGAAATAAATGTGAATCTAATAAGCCAATAGATAAGATTAGTGAAATCAAGAGCAAATTCTTTGAAAAGATATATAGAATTGATAAAACTGTAACCAGACTCATTAGGAAGAAAAGAGAAAGGACCCAATAAAATAAAATAAAATAATGAAAGCAGAGAAGTGATACAATAGAAATACACAAGATTATAATAAGCAAATACTATGAATAATCATATGCTAATAATTTGAACTACCTTGAAGAAATCCCCAGAAACATAAAATCTTCCAAAGATGAATCAGGAAGAAATAGAAAATATGAACAGATTGATGACTGCTAATGAAATTGAATCAATAATAAAAAAACTCATAACTAAAGCCTTGAACCAGTTAACTTCAGAGGTGAATATAGCCAACATTCAAAGAAGAATTAATACCTATCCTTCTCAAATTATTCCAAAAAATTGAAGAGGAGTAAAGACACCAAGACACATTTTAAAAAGCCAGTATCACTCTAATATCAAAACTAAACAAAAATAGAATATTGATGGTATCCAAATAGGCCTTAGTCCCTGATGAATATAGATGCAAAAATCCTAAACAAATATTAGCAACCAAATTCAGCAATACATTAAAAACTTTCTACACTATGATCAAGTGGAATTTATTCCTGGGATGCAAGGCCAGTTCAATTATTTGCAAATCAATTAATGTGATACACCACATAAACAAAATGAAAGATAAAAACTATATGGTCATATTAATTAATGCAGAAAAAGCAATGGAAAATACCCAACATTCATTTATGATAAAAACTCTCAGCAAATTCAGAATAGAGATTACATACCTCAACTCAATAAAGGGCATACATGACAAATCCATAGCTAACATCATACTCAATGGTGAAAAGTTGAATGCTTTTCTTTAAGATCAGGAAAAGACAAGCATGTCCACTTTCACCACTGTCATTCAACACAGTATTGGAAATCCTAGTCACAACAATCAGACAAAAAGAAATAAAAGGCATCTAAATTGAAAAGGAAGAAGCAAAATTGTCACTAATTGCCGATAACATGATATTATATAAAGAGAACCCCAAGGATCCCACAAAAAAACTATTAGATTAATAAATAAATTCAAGAAAGTACCAAGACACAAAACAAATATTGAGAAATCAATTGCATGTTTATACATTAATAATTAAATCTCAGGAAGATAAATTAAGAAAACAACCCCATTTGTGATTGCATCACAGAGAATAAAATACATAGAAATAAATTTAACCAATGAAGTAAAAGATCTATACTTGGAAAACTGTAAGACATTTACAAAAGAAATTAAAGAAGTTACTTACAAATGAAAGGATATACTGTGCTCATAAATCAGAAGAATTAACATCATTAAAATGTCCATAATATCCAAAGCAATCTACAGATTTAGTGCAATTCCTATCAAAATACCAATGACATTTTTCAAAAGGCTAATAATCCTAAAATTTATACAGAACCATAAAAGACACTGAAGAGGCAAATCAACATTGAGAAAGAAGAACAAAGTTCTTCTATACCTTCATATCAAGTACCGTGCTACTTGATATAAAGGTATAGAACAAGCTATAGTAATCAAAATAGCATGGTAATAGCATAAAAACAGACACATAGGTCCCTAGAAGAGAAGAGAGATCCCTGACATAAATCTCTGCCTATGTGGTCAATTAATCTATGAAAAAGGAGAAAAGAATATACAATGGGGTAGAGACAGTCTCCTCAATAAATAGTGGTGATCTCCTCAATAAATAAATAAGGAGTGATCATTCTACAAGTTATATAAATGTCTAGCCACTATGTTGTATGCTTGAAACTAATATAATATTGTACGTCAATTATAATTTAAAAAATAAAAAGAAAAATAAACAAAGCAGTCTGACAGCATCAGAGTGGTCTGGGGATTGGAGTGATCAGGCATCACTGTGAAAATCTCTTATTTCTTTGGCTCAGGCCAAATTTCACCAACGCCTGTGAAATGACGGGGCTGGTATACATGAAGTCCATGGTGTGTTTTCCTCCCCAACTCATGTGTAACTGAAGTATAACATTGTAATAGTTTCAGGTGTACAACTTAATGAATTGATATTTGTATATATTGTGAAATGATCACAAGTCTAGTAACATCTCTCACCTTACATAGTTACAAATATTTTTTTGATGATTTGTAATATTAGCTCTCTAGAAACTTTCAAATATGCAATCCGGTATTGCTCATGGTTCCTTTATCAGTACTTGGATTAATCAGCAATGTACAATGGAAAGTTCAATGTGACTTCCCTCTGCAAACTTGGGTAAAAATATATACATCAGAAATCACACACCCAATAATGAGTTAAGTGATCTCTGAACAGAGTTTTAAACTACCATGATTTTTTAAAGGATTTTATTTATTTATCTTTAGAGAGGAAGGGAAGGAGAGAAGGAGAGAATATCAATGTATGGTTGCCTCTCGTGAGTCCCCTGCTGGGAACTGGCCTGCAACCCAGGCATGTGCCCTGACTGGGAATCGAACTGCGATTGTGTGGTTTGCAGGCCTGCGCTCAATCCACTGAGCTACACCAGCCAGGGCAAAACTACCATGAATTTTTTTCAGCGAGGGTTTGATTGTGCAGAAATGTAGAAACAAAATTTATTTGTTGCATTCATACATTTTAATTTAGGTGGTTTTCTTCTATATGATCTGGGAGGTTTTTGGAACCTGCCAGTTAAACAAAGACAAACTCAAAGGCAACCTTTCAGTGAAGGTGCCTACAGTAAGTAGAATTATGGTGTTTTCTAGGAGTTCTCTCCCCTGTTGTCCACTCTCTACACAGTCCTTGGGCCTCTGAACATGATGAATATCCTGTATGTTTTACAGTTCACATGACTCTAGGATGGAAATTTCCAGGTGGGCATCACCTAACTACATGAGCCCTTTAAAAGCAATTTTCTCTAGCTGATGCCACAGGAGATAGTCAGACAGATGGAGAAACAATACAAGGACATGATGCACCATTGGTGGCATGTAGACGGAGGGGAGTTTCCCAGAACCTCTACTGATAATACAAGCTCATGTGAAACTTGTTTTCAGCTTGTGATACAAGGGCATCCATAGCTTGTGCTTGAATCTGACCTGAAGAACTGTGAGCTAATAAACGTGTGTTGTTTTAAGCTGCAAAGCACACAGTGTTTTACTTTGCAATAATAGAACATAAAGAACTAATCTTTTAGAAAAAGCAGGGGCTATAGGCTGTAGAGCCCCGTCACTCAGAAGAGCCATGCTCGTTCTACAATGAGAAATACACGAACTGTGGAGTCACAAAAAGGGAATCATTTTAGGATAGTTTTCAGGAAGGATGGAGGCTAGGACATATTACCATAAGCTTCTTCTGGAACACCTGGTTGTCATCCTTGAAGGAGTTCTCCATAAACACTTTAATGGCTTCCCTCTCACAGGCCACATGCAGGTCCAGCAGCTCCTGGAGCGTGTCTGTGGGGAACGTCACTCGCTGGGCCATCTGCTCGCTGTAGTGGTCGGCTGCCTTCTGCACGGCCGCTGAGTTCTCATGCTCAGCCAGAGTTGTCACCGCATTCTCCAAACAAGGCACTGCTCCACTGTTGATGGTGTCCACATAGGCCTTTGCCAGAGTCCCCAGCCCTGAATGACATGTGGTATTTAGAAAATGGACAGGAAGTTTTCACTCATTGTTTCACAAGCTTTAGAGAGCAGCATTTAAAAAATCACAACGATTTTATTGAAATAAAGTTTTCAGTTTTCTCTTTCTTCTTCTCATGTCCATTTTTGTCTTCATCCTTGACTCATCTTCCTTTTTTTTATGTGTTCACTTTCTAATAATAACATTACTATATATTCTATTCACTCTGTATTGATTTATGAATTCATCACATCATTATATTAAAATAATAATTTCAACAAATATGTTCAAGGGTTTCCTAGAACACTTTTCCCATTAAAATTTTAAAAATTGTTTATTTTATAGGTAAGTAAAGTAGAGAATTTGTGGGCACTATTCCAAAATAAATGTGGGACCCCTTTAAAAAATCATCAAGAATTCTGGGACAGTGACACAAGCATTAAACCGAGCATGGGCCCATCTCAGCACAGGGCACTGTGTCTGCCCAGGTGGCATATCCGTGAATGGTGCCCTGTACATAAGGCTATGGTTAAATTTGCTTCTCAGACTCTAGTGAGCTTCGAGGCTCATATTTTGTTATATATTTTCTTAATGGTGTAAGTTCACTAAATATCTAGCGTATGCTACCAAGGCACATTGAATTCATAGTCTTATCATCATGCTGATTCTTATCCTTATCAGTATCTTCTGCTTATGTCATTATTGTATTCGTTTCATGAGATGCATCCTTCATATAGAGAAACTTGAATGAAAAAACATGCACCCCTATGTGGGGTGTGAATTTCTGCTTTTCCACATCACACAGAGATTCAGAAACACAAGTACCAGCAAACCCACAGTGCAGTCACACACACTGAAGTGCAGGCAGACAGGCTGTTGCAAAGAAGACCCACCGTTTCCAGTGATAATTATTTCCTCTCTTATGGTCTTGGGTTTTGCATGTGTGAAGATATATTGACAGAAATTTTTGGATTCCTCCTGGAAATTAAAATCTAGTTGGTTTTCTGACACATCTTCCATATGCTGCAATAACCTTTTGTCATTTGTAGGCTGGTCAAGGACAAAGCAATTCTTCCTTGGAAAGAACTTCCTGATAAACTCTCTAGGCACGTTGGATTCCTGGATTTGAGGATCCTCACCTGTAGAAAGAAAAAGAGCAATTGTCAATGAGACAGTCTGCAGACAAGGAGACTGAAGACTTCCATTTACAGGGATCTTTACATCATTTTAACACTGATGCCTATAAGTCTCCTTTTATTTAATCATGCAAAGCAGCCTAAGGCCAATCTACCCAAAACATAGACATTTTATTGATTTATTTTTGTCCAGGGCCAGGAGTAAAGGAATTACTTCTGGAGAGGGGCGCCATCCCATGTGAAGAATCTAATGACTATTTTCCTTGGCTCTGCCATGGTGCTCTGTGGCTTGACTATTTACTAGGCACTTTTTCTGAATGATAATCGCCAAAATTGTCAGAAATACTTTTGACATTACAGTCTTCATGTCAAAAATAAAATGTGTCTCAAGTAAGAGTAAGTTGTTTCCTGGTATAAATAAAGATATTTATGATACTTCTGGGAAAAATATCATGTGAAGGACAGACAATACAATGAACAGTAAAGAAAAACTTCTAAAAATGAGTAAAAAAAACCACAATATAAAATGTTCAGAGAATTTTTTTTTAGCAGATGCCATCAAAAAGTAAGGTTAACCTAAAGCCACTTGGAGGCTTTCTTACCTGTTCTCTATACCAGATTATATTGAATGTGACAATGTCACACAGAGGGATTCTGGGCATATATTAGCTCTTCAATAAATTATTCTTGTATGAATAAATAAATTATTAAATAAACAAAAATGTTTCTAGGGACTGCCTATTATTCTCTGCTAAATGTACGCTGTGTAATAAATTCATTATTTCAACATGGTAACATATTATATTAGGATATAGAATAAAGAAAATAATACCATAAAAAAGATAATAAATGATTTGAAAGTCTTACTGGAAGGATATGTCAATAATTTTTTAAAAAATACTTAGTGTATAAACACCCTTTATATGAAGGATATAATTATGCAGGCTAGTGATATAGACTATAAAAATATATTAAAAATTTTTTTGATATGTTTGTGAGTCTGTGTTTAACATCTTCCATATTAATGGGTTTTTTTCTCTGAATAGATATAGAGAAGCTCTGAACTTAATAGTAACACAAAACTTTGAGCCTTAGGAAGTTTTAGCAACAGTTGTAATTCTCTAAGTTTATTCATGATGTCAATTTTTAAAAATTATTTGGTCTAATATTTGATATTGCATTTTCTCAGCCAAATTCCAGTCACTGGAGTTTTTTCAATAATAATAACAAATGAAACCATACCCACCTGTTATACACATATTATCATTAGCAAGGGCCTCAATGTGATCAAAAATAAAGAATGACCTTAAGTGCTGAGTCATAGGGCTCATTTACTCTTACTAGAACTTCCACCACCCAGACCCGGCTCTGATACCTGGAACCAACTTCAAGGCATTCTGCAGGTACTCATCTGCAGTGATGGGGCGTCCGTCCATCTCCAGCTCCAGCGTGAAATCACGCACAGCCCAAACAAGATCTGGAAAGAAACTCATGAACTCGGCTGAGTCATCTTCCTCACCGGGGCTGGGAGAGGATTTTGTCCTGATTAGCTGTGTCAGTTCAGTCACATAGCTGGGCTCCAGCTAAGGAATGAGAAGTGCCCCACGGAAACACTTCCGTGTGTCACCCAGAAACAAGTTTGATAACTATTCCCATTAGCCCTATGATCTCTATCTCCTCAACCATGATGATTATGGACACAAGGAAAAAACAAGAACAACAACAAAAACAGTCTCAGTTCCATTCCCCCAGACCCCAGGACCCATGGTGGAGTGGTCCCTGGAAGGATACTGCAGCTGCTCCAGGGCCTGGTGGTTGATGGCGCCCATGCTGTTGTAGACGAACATGCTGCTCAGAAGCAGGGCCAGGGCAAAGATCCATGAGTCATTCTTAGGGTCACCCTAGGAAGTGCAGGACAGCAGGCAACTACTGTTTTTATTTGTTTTAAAGTGTTAAATTGAAATGACAAGAAATAAAATAAAAAACTACTATTTTAATTAAACATTTACTTTACAAGCAGAACAGAACAGAGTCATAGATACAGAGAACATTTTAATGGTTGCCAGATGGAGGGCAATTCGGAGGATAAGTGAGGAAGATAAAGAGATTAAGAAGTGCAAATTGGTTGTTAGGGAATGGTGAGGGGGATGTAAAGTATGGCCTAGAAAATATAGTTAATAATATTTTTTCCCTGGCTGGTGTGGCTCAGTGGATTGATCGCCGGCCTGCAACCCAAAAGGTTGCTGGTTCAATTCCTAGTCAGGGCACATGCCTGGGTTGAGGGCCAGGTCCCCAGTAGGAGGCATGTGAGAGGCAACCACACATTGACGTTTCTTTCCCTCTCTCCCTCCCTTCTCCTATGTCTAAAAATAAAGAAATAAAATCTTTAAAAAAGAAAATATAAGCCCTGGCTGGTATAGCTCAGTGGATTGAGCGCGGGCCTGTGAACCACACGATCGCGGTTCGATTCCCAGTCAGGGCACATGCCTGGGTTGCAGGGGATGCACGAGAAGCAACCATACATTGATGTTTCTCTTCCTCTCTCCTTCCCTTCCCCTCTAAAGATAAATAAATAAATATTAAAAAAAAGAAAATATAGTTAATAATATTTTAATAACCAGAAATGTATGGCATCTCATGGGTGGGAGGTTTATCAGGATTATCACTTAGTTATGTAATATCTAATCACTCAGGGTGCCCCAGAAACTAATATGATAATGTATGTCAACTGTAATTGAAAATTAAAAAATGATTTCAAAAATATAATGAAACTGTCAGTTTTTTCTATATTTACTATAAACTTAATATGAGAAAATTTTTCAAAACCAAATTATAATTGATACCTGAATTCTAAGATGTGAACACAAGTGACCAAAAATTTAAGTTTGCAAATGCATTGATTTTTCTCTCAACAGATACATTTTCCAAATTTGTCTTTCATCTTACAATATAATCTATCACTAAGATACAAATTATACGCAAACTGGCTTGATCTAGACTTACTTAGGTGTTAGTTTATTTTTTTTCCACAAAAACAAGCTTGATAAATAGGAGTTAATATTACAATGTATTTTATGGCTCAGGTCATTTTGCAGTATTAGTGTCTCATCACACATTTAAACATGAAGGAAAACTGAAGTGAGTCCCATATAATAAGTGATATAAAACAAGTGGAACAACAATGGCAAATGAAACATTCCACTACAGAAGCAGACTTGCATTTTAGTCAGAAACCACTGAGTCTTTTCTGGCCGTTTTGATGGACAAAACCGCACCCTCTCTCAAACAGTCACAGTGGTGGGCACGTATGCCCCAAACCCAGTGAACAAGGAAAAATGTTATGTTTGAGGAACTCCAATGTGGAAAAGCTCCTCTAAGCATTTCATCTCAAGTGACCGAGCAGACACTTAAAAAATAAACTCATTAAAAACCTAACACAATAAGAACTGTGTCATTTAAGAAAGGAATTTTAAAAAATATTGTTTTATTCTTTTTTTCTATTATTTGGTACTTTTAAAAAATTGTTGTCCAAGTACAGTTTTCTGCCTTTTCCCTCCACCCCTCCCCATCACCCAAGCCCTCTTCACCTCCTTCCCTTATTTCCACCACCCGCCCCTTGTTATTGTCCATGTGTCCTTTCTAGTTGTTCCTGCAAACCCTTTACCCTTTCCCCCCATTATCCCCTCTCCTCTCCTCTCTGGTCACTGTCAACCTGTTCTTGATTTCAATGTCTTTGCTTATATTTTGCTTGCTTGTTCGTTTTGTTGATTAGGTTCTAGTTAAATGTGAGATCATAGGTATTTTTCTTTCACCACCTGGCTTATTTCATTTAGCATAATGATCTCCAGTTTTATCCATGCTGTCATGAAGGGTAGGAGCTTCTTAAGAAAGGGACTTTTTAAACTGACTGCTTGCTAGTGTGCTGAATGTAGGATGACTCTACATTTCGCTTCTAATCAGGCATCGATGGAAAAAAAGAGACTGGCTAACTTGGCTGTTTTATCCAAATAAAATGCTAACTTAATGAGACCACTAAATACTGAATTTTTTGGACTGTAAGATGCACCGGACCATAAGACACACCTAGGTTTTAGAGGAGGAAAATATTTAAAAAATTTTTGAAGTAAAATGTGGTAAAATATTTAATAACATAAAAAACATAGGCCACCGCACCCCACCCCCCACAGCAAGCCAGTAAGCTACATTCAGACTATAAGACTCACCCCCTTTTTCTCCCAAATCTGGGGTGGGGAAAGTGCATCTTATAGTCCGAAAAATATGGTATCCAGAGTAGCAACTGAACCACACATGCTAGACACGAGGTAAGATGATGATAACAATCCTGACCTGCTGTGAAAAGTACAGACTCATATACAGAGTCATCATAAGGCCATTTTAAGTATTACCTGCCTTTTAAAAAATCACAAGTCTTCATCACTTAGAAAAAAACAACTTTTCCTTGTCTTCAAAGAAATATCAATGTTAAATATGACTGAAAACATTTGAGTAGAACTTTTTTCATTTTTTCCTCCACCTGCTAAATACTCTCCAGTGCCATTTAGTAGTTTTATATACAATATGCACTACTTGGGTTACTTGGGGAAAGTAACATGGAAAATATTGAAGTTATCCACGATCACAGAGGGCTCTCATTTATAAGCAAACCTGGAACATAGAAGGCAGTCACAAATATATCTGGTAAGAGCTCATTTGAAAAGTATTCAGTATTTAGTATGTAGAGAATTGGAATGCACAACTGAAGACTACTAGTTCTTGAAGATCTCTGAAAGACACTTTTTCATCAAAAGATCTAGTGTTAAGAATGCCTTTGTACCCACTTTTAATGCTGTAGGAGTACATCTGATTTGAGTGTCCTTAGGTCTACTCTTTGCTTCAAGAAGCCACAACAAGATACAGCTACAAGTGACTAGTTTGAGCACAATTTTAAAAGTTGTTTTGTGTAATATGAATTCTACATTCAAAAATCATACCTCTCACATGCCAAGATTAGTAACCCAGCCAGCTTAAATCAAAGGATTTTCTCACCTAGGCTGCAGTGTGGGGATGACTGACTCAGTACTAGTTATAATGGGAAGGCTGACCAAGAAGGCATTTCTGGGTCAGAGCTTAAGTTACTCGCCACACGAGTGGCCTTGAATCAGATCACTCTTCGACTGCAGTACTCCTTTGCTAACAGCACTTTATACCCGCCACTAGGAAAACGTCCACCTCTTCCCACCCTCCCCAAATGGCTAGAGCTAACACGTTGGAAACGTGGTCTCCGTAGCTTTTCACTTGGCTGCCAGAAGCAATCCCGGAAGGTGGGCTGGATCAAGCCATCTCCATCTCTGCCTTCCCCAACCTTTTAGACCGAGATAATCAGTGAGCTCACCAGTAAAATCGTAGTAAATTAGAAATATGCTACTGTAAACTAGAGCACAGGACTGTGAGCCTTGAGGTAAAAATGACTATTCACAGAACGAATGGCTTTTTCAAAGGAAATCACTGTTCATGTTTGATCCTGGGGACCAGGGTTCACCTACTTGAGCACAGGCACGGTTACCGTCACTACTGGATTCCTCACCATGTGAAGGTGTGACAGGACCTTAACTAACTTGAGTGTTTATGAATACAGTTGTTCAGCCTCTCTTGATCTGTTTTTCTCAGGTCTAAGCAGGGGAAAATGCATAACTTTCAGATCATCCAATACTCAGGGCATTAGCCCTGTGATCAGTACTATAAAGATGTAAGAGCTACTCAAACATTCATTTTTATCTATCTATCTATTAAAAACTTAGCCACACCCATCTCTTTTCTTTAAAGAGCTGTACTTTACAAGAGTTCCTTGACATTTAGCCCACAGTCAGCAAGTCCGTAATAAGGGATACGCAGTGTACTGTGACCATTCAGTGATGACACAGCCAGCAAACACCTGTGCACTAAGATTCTTTTTTTAGTCTCTCAAATTTGAACATGAATCATCAGTATTTTTAAAACTTTTTTAAATGGGAGGAAGGTGGGGAAGGCTGGGGGTGGTGGTGGACGGGGCTGGGAGTAAAAGGTAGAAAACTGTACTTGAACAACAATTAAAATTTTTAAAAAAGAAAAAAAAGTTTTTTTGATTTCCTATTTTTCTATCAGGCTGACACAATGTATCCCATATCCTGTCCTTAGATTTCAGATTATTGAAATACATTTTTGAAGAAGCTTTGTGTCACTTGCTACAATAGAATTTTCATCTCTGCGAGTATAACTTAAAGTTAATTATATATACACATATATATTATTTTAATTGTTGTTCAAGTACAGTTTTTTGTCTTTTACTCCCAACCCAGCTCACCCCCCAGTGCTCCCCACCTCCCTCTAAAGTTAATTTTAAAAACCTAACTTTGCCCTGGTTGGTGTAGCTCAGTGGATTGAGTGCAGGCTGCAATCTAAAGAGTCGCTGGTTCAATTCCCAGTCAGGGCACATGCCTGGGTTGCAGGCCAGGTCCCCAATGGAGGACACATGAGAGGCAACCACACATTGATGTTTCTCTCCCTCTCTTTCTCCTTCCCTTCTCCTCCCTCTAAAAATAAATAAATACAATTTTTTTAAAAGCCTTCATTTGCTAAAAACAAACAAACGAACAAAAAACCCTCTAACTTTGTAACCTGAGTTCATAACCTGAGACCCATTTTTAGAAACTTCCTTCCTAGGTCACTATTTTTTTAAAGCCTTATTTTATTCTCATTCGAGGTTGCAGGGAAGGGAGAGAGAAACATCGATGGAAGAGAGAGCAGTGATTGGCTGCCTCCTGCATGTACTCCAGTCTGGGATGGAGCTGGAAACCTGGGATCAAACAGCAACCTGGGCATGTACGGGGACCAGAAATCGAACCAGCAACAGAGGACACTCCAATCAACCAAGCTATGCAGGCCCGATCCATGGATCACCATTTTACCATGGCCCTAAGAATAGTTAAGACCTAATTTCAAAACAGCACCTAATAATTAATACACCTATTATGTGAAGAAAAAGCTCTAAATGAGCTTTAGATTAGTCTCTTTTTCTACCATTTCCCATGACTTTCTCTGACCTAATATTTTAATGAATTCCGATGTGTTTAAGGTCTGTTGCTTATGAACTGATGTCCAGCTCTACCAGGATAAAAAGTACCAGTCAGTAATACCCTGGGGGTTCTGCTGTAATACATCGCATCAGAGGGTAATATTTGATAATGGAATTGTGCCTTGGCTTTGTTCGAGCAAATCTGTAGGAAGTTCCCAAAAGTGATAGAAGATCCTCATCACAAAGATCTGGAACATATACAGTGCTGGAGCGTGACCCCCAAGAACGGTGCCAGAGCCAGGGTCCCATAAACTCAACTCACCTACAGTTATCATTGTCTCTAAACCAGCCTGGGGAGGAGAAAAAAATGATCCTCGCCTATAAGAATTTTACAAGTTTAATGTGAACTTTAAAATAAAATACAAATAGAAGGAAGTCTACTTTCTTTATTTACTTTCTTTAATGTTTCACAAAAACATGTGAGAAGAAACAAATGTGAAACTGAACATTATCACATTTGTTTGCACCACTATCTAGTCCTTCATATTAACTTTACTATTAAACAATAGAAAGCAGGTGGCAATTTAGGGACTGGGAAAGAGACGGAAACAAAAACAAGCCATTCTGCCATGTTTGTCATTCACAGTGTAGAGCTGTGCTCACAGTGTCAGCTGCTTTTACTTCTTCAGGGGACGGGAACTCAGTGGTATATAAAACTGGACCTGTTTCAAAGCTGAGGGAGCCTAGAAACCAAGTGTCCCTATCCTGGTGGATTGTCATGCAATACAAACAATGGCACAGTTACCAGCTCGTAATTTTTAGGGACCGACTGCATTTAAGGCTTTCTCTTCAATTTGAACCCCAAACAACTTATGTTCCTTAGGTTTGCTGGTATGATTAGGCATTTATGGATCCTGAGGAGGTTCAAAATTTGTTCTCAGCCAGTTACCAGTGTGGTCATCCATGACCCAGTCTTTCAGGACTCCATCTGACCACCTGGTATCTCTGATATTAAGCATTTCAGTCCTTCAACTTCATCTTCTCCGAGGTTTAGTTCACTATGAGGTAGTTTGAAGGAAATTGTTCCCAGCTGCGGCAGTAACATATGGAGTAGCCAATGCTCACATACATCAGAACCCCTTCTATAGTCATCATCTAATTTTATCAAATTCCTCCTTCACGGGCTGAAATCTGGCTGTGACAGAGCCGTTCTTCTCACAGGGGTCTCTTTTGTAGCAAAACTATACTTGGTGAGAAGGCCTAGGTTGTTGGTGTGCTCCCAGGTGAGGCGCTTGGTCAGCTAGATGTACTTGTTACTGACCACCACCATGCCAAGCCAAATCATCTGCCAGCAATTTGGTGGCAGTGGGACATGCCTCGTGAGCACTGACAGCCAGCGGGAAGGGGGTGGCAGGGAGACTTTCCTGGTGAGGGAAGCAGTTATCTCTATTCCACTCAGCAGCCATTGCCCATCATCAATTTGAGAGTGCAAGAGGAGGTGTATGAATGCCAGAACTGAGTTAAGTGTCTACTCCTCATCCACTCATTCAGTTGTTCCAGCTCTACTCTGACTGAATAGTGGAGTGAATAACAACAATGCTGAATTGTTGCAATAACAATGCTGAGTACCAGCAATGCTGAAGACAATGCTGAATTCCAGCCTCATTTTGGATAGTTACATTGACCACCCTTGTGGCCCGAGTTTGTTTAGCTATGAACAGAAGTAAATCACAGGAAGTAAGCAAAAAAATGTGTCAAGTGTAATACAGTGCCTAAAACATAGAGGTATGCTATAATAATTGGCTAATAATTTCTCTCTTTTTCTCGATTTTTCTTTTTTAATGTTTTTCACTAGCATCATAGTACATAAAAAGGCATATAAAACATAAATATATAAATTAACACATCATAAAGCAAACGCTCATCTAACCACCAAGGAAGAGACATTATAAATGTCTTTAGAAGCCCAGACTGTCTCCCTCCCCTGTTATAATCCCTTTTTCTCTAAACTAATTACTGATATGCTTGTTACAATAAATATTGCTTGCTTTGGGCAATGATAGCTTTGCAAATTTTTCTCAATCACAGGCTTATTGGGGACAAAAACGCTATTCCATTAAATTCATCAAACTATTCATTGTGCATCTAAAAAATGCCAGCTACTGCATTTGCTTCTGTGGATATACGGTTCCATAGGGTAGGCCCTGACCTCCAGAGATGTCTTGCTGGAAGGTCAGATGTACAAGGCAGCATGTAAATGCATCCAAGGTGATAAACTCTGCCAGGGGTGAAACCCAGCATTATACCATAAAAGACAAAGGGGATGAAAAATCCAGAAAAGTACTCTGTGATTTCAGGGCAAGAAGTGATTATGTCTGAATGCAGTACAATCCCATTAGGTTGAAAACAGAATGTGGAACTGTGAAGAGAAAGAGACCATGCAGACGATAGGACCAACAGAAGCCAGTCAGAATTGTCAGAAGTGTGGCCATTTAAAGGCATTACAGGTTATTTCATTTGATTGAAGTGGTGGTTATGTGTGTGGTTGGTGGGAGTAGATGACGAGGCTAAAAACAAGATTCAGGGCAAGTCATGAATGACTCTGCAATAGAGTTAGATACTATGGAAATACACTAGAGTTGTAAGGACAGCATGTATTTCTGCTTCTAGCAGTTCTATTTAATATGTCTTGTTTCCTTGACAAATGTGATTAGGTAAAAAAAGAAGGTTTATGCAAACTACAATCTGTTAGACATCAGTAGACCATCATGGGTTTATGTTGAGCTGATTACTGAGAATTTTTTACACTCATACTTTTCTAAATTTATTCCCTCCCTCTTTTAAAAAAAATAAAAGTTTTTTTTTTTGCAGTAAAAAATGGAAGCCGGAGATTCACTGGTGCAACTTTCAACTTAGATGTACACTAATATAAATAATGAGAAAATATTTGCAAGGATCACTATAAATACAAAATACTTTATTATACTATCCCCTAATAGTGCTTTTGGTAGGTCTAACTCATGCTTTTATAGAAGTCAGTGCAGAATTCATCTTCAAATAATAAATATCCCTGGTATAGCTGAAGCGTTTTTGGAGATTATTTAAGTAGATTATTTTACTGCAACCCATTTTCATGGGTCCTACCTCCAACCACATTAATCCCACATATCTTAACTAAGTAGATCCCATGGGTTACAACTTCCTTTAAGGATGACTGGATTAGGTTCTCAATTTTTGTATCCACGATACCCTGCTCTGATAATACAGCATATTATCTATCTCCTCAACTAGGCTGTGGGTCTTCACTTCATTCACTGTCATAGCTGCAGTGCTTAACACAAATCCTTAACTGCAGCTGCCCAATAAGTATTTGATATGTGTTATTTGCAGTGTAAAAAAAAAAAGATCTATTCCTAATCAAAGTGTTGAGTTTACCAAGATATTTAATTCAATGCAACAGAAGTTAGCCTCATTGTTCATAACTGAATTTGTATTTTAGAGGAATGTGTCATAAAATTCGAACTGAGATAGCAAATTAAAATGTAAGTAGGGTGCCAAGAAGAAAGAAGGTTTTCTGCCTCACCTTTTCCACATTGCCCAAGCCCTCCGTGTCCAGAAGGACCAGAGTGTGGTTTGGCTTTGAGGGGTGGGGTACACACCACATCCAGACGCCCTTGGTTTCAGACTTCATCATGAACCCCAGAGGGAAATCTGCGAAAGAAGAGGAGGGAGCAGCAGATAGTAATGTACAGTAGCAGCAGATAGTCCAGGCTCTGTGTGGGTCATTTGTGTCCTGCTGGGATGCATACAATAGAGCAGCTTTTGTTGGAATTTTTTCCTCCCCTTCATTCTTGTATGTTCCTCATTTTTTCTTTTTTTAATTATAGTTTATTGAATATGCTGTTACAGTTGTCCCAATTTTCCCCCTTTAACCCCTTCCACCCAGCATCCCTCACTCCCTCAGGCATACCTCACACTAATGTTCATGTACATAGGTCATGTGTGTAAGTTCTTTGGCTACTCGATTTCCTATACTGTACTTTACATCCCATGGCTATTCCATAAGTTCCTATTTGTAGTTCTTAATTCCCTCACTTCTTCACCCATTGCCCCACACCCCGTCCCATATGGCCACCATCAAAATGCTCTCCATATCCATGATTGTGTCTCTGTACTTTGCTTAGTTCATTTTTTTAGAATCAGCTCTTGATAAGTATGTATTTATTGCCATTTTACTGTGCACAGTTTTGGTCTTCTTCTTTTTCTGAAATAAGTCCCTTTAACATTTCATATAATAATGGTTTGGTGATGATGAACTCCTTTAGTTTTTTCTTGTCGGGGAAGTTATTTATCTGCCCTTTACTCCTAAATGATAGCTTTGCTGAGTAGAGCTATCTTGGCTGTAGGTCCCTGCTTTTCATGACTTTGAATATTTCCTACCAAAACCTTCTAGCCTGCAAAGTTTCTTTTGAGAAACCAGCTGACAGTCTTATAGAACTCCCCTGTAAATGACTAACTTCTTTTCTCTTGTTGCTTTAAGATTTTTTCTTTATCTTTAACTGTTGGTATTTTAATTATGATGTGTCTTGGAGTGGGCCTCTTTGTTTGGGACTCTTTGTGCTTCCTGGACTTGCATGTCTGTTTCCTTCCCCAAATTAAGGAAGTTGCCTTTCATTATTCTGTTCAAACAGATTTCCAATTTCTTGCTCTTTCTTCTCTCCTTATGACACCCCTATGATGCAAATATTAGAATGCTTGAAGTTGTCTCAGAGGATGCTTATACAATCTTCATTTTTTTGGATTCCATTTTCTTCTTGTACTAATTGGTTGTTTTTTGCTACCATAAGTTCCAAATCATTGATTTGATTTTTTGCTTCATTCACACTACTGTCATTTGTCTGTAAATTGTTCTTTATTTCAATTCATGTATCCTTTATTTCTGACTGGATCTTCTTATATTGTTGAGGTCCTCGCTAAGTTCCTTGAGCATCCCTATAACCAGTGTTTCAAAATGCACCTGATAGGTTGCTTATCTTCATTGAGTTCTTTTTGTAGAGTTTTGATCTGTTTTTTTCTTTTGGGCCATGTTTATTTATCTCTTCATTTTGACAACCTCCCTGTGTTTGTTTCCATGTATTAGGTAGAGCTGCTATGACTCCCTGTCTTGGTATCATGGCCTAACGTAGTAGATGTCCAGTATAGTCCAGTGGGACAGCCTCCCCTATCACCCAAGCTGGGCACTCAAGGGGTGCCCTTCTTATGGGCTCAACATAAGAGCCCTCTTCCCTTGGTTGCTCGAGCATTGGTTGCTGTTAGCAGATCAGTAGGAGGGATTTACCCAGGCCAGCCAGTTGCAAGGCTTGGCTTTGACCATTGACCACCAACTACCACCCTCCATAAAGGATCAGCTGTGTAGGGGCAGGGTGGTGGTACTCCGATGTGGTATGTAGCTGTCCACTGGGTGCACAGGCTTTGGGCTTTCCTGGTTGGTACAGGCCAAGGTCAGTCCCTACCTGTGTTTTGCCCAGGACCACCCTTCCTGAACTTCAGAGCAATCTGAGATGGCTGCTACTTGTGCTGGACTTGGAGATTTCCAGATGAAGCCAAGCTGTGAATCTGGGCTGACTGCTGTTAGTCTTGTGCCTGGGGCTACTTAGCAAGAGATATAGGGCCTGAGAGTTCACTGAGACCAGCTGTTGTTTGTCTGAAAGGATTTAGGAACTTGGGAAGCATGAACCTCAGGGAATTTCCAGAGTGGGGCAGTGTTAGCTAGGTTGATGGAGACTCTGATATGGCACCCGTCTGCTGGTTCTGTGGCTCTGGTTGCTTTTCTGTATGGGAGAAAGCTGTCTCCCAGCTCTTGCCTTGATGCCAGATGCTTCAGTTCCTACCTGTCTGCCAGTGGTGCCTTCCAAGCTGCTAGCCCGTGATGGATCACAAAGGGAGTGAGTTTGAGTAAGTTCATGTGAGAGTTCTTTAAGAGGCACTGCTTAGGGCTCCAGCAGTTTCTTTCATCAACTCTATTCCCACAGGTTTTTGCAGCAAGAGGCTATGGGGACTTATCTTCCTGCACTGGAAGCCTAGGCTTGGGGGCCTGGTGTAGGGTTGGGACTCCTAGTTCTGGAGATATCTCTTCCAAATTTTTATCCACCACATGTGGATATGGGACCAGCCTGTTCCTTGTCTATTCCCCTCCTACCAGTCTGGATGGATGTGGTTTCTGTAATTCTGTAGTTGTCTGACTTCCACTCAACTTGATTTTTGCTGGTTCTGAGTGATGGTTATTCTATAATTTAGTTGTAATTTTGATGTGATTGTGGGAGGAGGCGAGTCATGTATACCTAAACCACCATCTTGACTAGAAGTCTTTTTTGAAACAAATAATGAGTTCATTGCTCACTGCCTCCGGTGGGGATAAAATGAAAGAGAAAGCAGAAAAGACCTGTGAAATTTTCTAGATCCTCTTTCCAAAAGCTAAAATTAAATACACAGTGGGAGCGGATGTGAGATATACTCCCAGAAACCTGCTGACGATGTATCTTGTTCTACAGTCCAGGATTTTGACCATCTGCCATATGTCAATGTTTCCTTCAATGAAGAATAGAAATTAACGTAACAAAATATCTAGGAGAGGTTGATACATCACGGCTCAGGCCATTCAATTTCCACATTCAGGGTGTAGTCCATAAAGAGGATACAAAGCCTGATATGGTCAGCAGTCTTTTACATGTGATACTGTTTGTTTGCTTTCTGACTAGTACAAAGTAATTTGAAGTTCCTATTCCCCTAGTGAGGAAAGGCAATGTGTATTTGGAGGTTATTGCTCTCAGTTATGAGAGGTAAACAACATACAAAGCAAGTCATGAACAGAGAGAGAGAGTAGGGACCTGGTCATGCTCATAGAACTTGACTGGATGCAAATCTCTTTCTTTTTGTTCTTCCTGTGATATGAGTGGGGTGGTACAAGCACAGTTTGGATGTTAACATATTTTAAGGGTAGAAACTTCCTCAGCAATGGGAAATCACCTGGTTCCCACCTGATGTCATCTTACGTAGAAGAAAAAAGACACTGTTGAAACCACTTGACTAATCTCTCTCTGAGTTCTTAACCTTTAATCACTCAAAAAAAACAACAACAACAACTAAAACCTCTATAATTAATTCAGGCAATGCAAGGAAAAGTGTCCTCCCCTGATTGGTGGTTAAGAATTCCTCTAAAAGAAATACAAAGACAAATTTTTTTGTTAAAACTCAAAGGGATATTAAGAAGCAAAAAGAAAAGAGGAAGAAAGAAGGGAAGGGGGAGAGGGAGAGAGGTGTAAAGAAAGAGAGAGACAGAGAGAGAACCATGAAAATCAAAACATTGCTGAACTGCAGTGAGGTGTGTGAGGGCACGGCTTGAGCTTTTGGGTGTTGATGATGTTTTACTTCTTGATCTTGGCAGTGATTACACAGGTGTTTATTTTTACATTTATTAGTCTTATTGTATATGTACATGGCATGTACTTTTCTACATGTGTCACAGTTCACATATTAAAAGAGACTTGGGAGGGAGAAGAAGAGAGAGAGAGAGGTATAATAATGCATCAAAGTTTTGCTTGAAATGAAGCAATTAGGCAGTATCCCCATTGAGATATAAAGTACACAGACTATACTGCTGTTTATTCTGCTTCCTACCCTTTTTAAAAAATAGGAAATATTGAAAGCTATTTGGTTGTAACTGAAATTTCCGTATAGCTTAGGGTTGAAGTGATGTGGGGGAAAGGAAAAGAATAATTTCTTGAGCTGAGCTGCCCTGAAGACGACTTGCAGGGTGTATCTTTGATAAGTTGGGGGATCTCTTAATTCCTGGACAAATTAGTGAGATTTTTATGGACAGATGAAGTTAAAGTTATACATTTTTTCAATGAAAATTTAATTTTTCTTCAATGGGAGGAGTTAGGTTTTTCCCTAAGATGACTATGAAGGAGGTGTGGTCAGCCTGTGTTATCACTGTTTCCAAGCAAATGTCCCAAAGCAACACTCACCAGGGTTAGTCCCTGCCAGGCGGTTCATTAGGTAGGATTTTCCCGTCTGGTGTGGCCCTGCAATGGCCACCACCACCACAGGCTGAGAGATCTTGTCAAGAATCTCCAGTGCTTTTGGATTTAATCTCAGTTGATTTTTCTGGTTTTCCACCAGGCAGATGAGGTTCATTGTCGTGGATCCAGACGCCATGGTAAGCTGTAACCCAGAGGAAGAACTCAGTCAAATGCAAGATCCCAGCGTCATATCTAATGGTTACAGAAGTCACTTGCATTATCAACTTTCTGCTACTGGAGCTTATATGTCAGCTTCCTACATTTTGTGTGTTTTTAAAAGATAAGTTTTTAGCCTAGTGTGTCAAGGCCTGGTAGAGATACTTTATGTACATTATCAAATCAATCCATAAATGAACCTTCAAACTAAGGCAGGATAGTAAGAAGTTAGAAAAATTCCTGTGCAAATGGAATTTGGAAACTAAGACAAGAAAATCAAATAAGGCCAAACAACTCGAACAACTTACAGTTAGCTAGTGAATTGGAAGACCTTATCTTCCCTAACCAAGGACACTTGAAAGTGAATGGTTCAGGTCTCTCCTCCCTAACCATAGATACATAGCTTTAATCACCCTGGTTGGGGAAATGGAGAACAGAGTCAGTTAATGCCATGTGTTCTAGTTGGATGCCAAAACAGATGAAGTCGAGGAACAAATAACAAAATCTCAATTAAGCCAGACGGATCCAAGATAAAAGTAAAACAGCAGAGCAGATCATAGAATAATCCAGAACTTCCTATATGCTCATTTGGAAGCATCAGTATATTGAAAACACATCTGGAAAGCTGTTGACTATTCTGTTGAAAGCCCCCTTTAAGATTCTTGCCCACAAAAGTGAGAAATAACCTTCAAGACAAAGGGTACCAGTGTGGGCTCACTCTAGAGCATGCCCATGCCCTTTCTAGGGCATGAGCTTTTTAGTGCCTTCTTCCTAAACTCTAAGGGTCCCAAGAGACTTACAATCAGGGGAGCAGTGGGCTCCTTGTCCCGATCTTTCCTCGCGATCCTGTCTCCAAGTCCCCCCTTTTCTCTGACTTTCCAGTGAGCTAACAGCAGCCCCACCTCAGCTCACTTCTTTCTGATAATGTCTCTAGAGAGTGAAAGCAGAGCACTGCTTAGTCTCTCCCTGTTGCTTCTTCTACCCGAAGTCCTTCCTTTGTTTCACTGTCTGCAGCTTTAATAAACGTTCTCTCAAAATCACCTGGACTCCTGTTATGAAATCTTTTCTGCTCAAAGTCACAACCCACACACCACAGGCTGGCCTGAGAAAGACCCACTCTGGGCCCCATCCTTGTCCAGTGACAAAACAACCGTGCTTATCTAATGGATAAAAGGAACAGAGAGAAAGGCAAAGCACTAATGATGGTGCCTTGAGAACACTAACACATTAGGGGTAAGTAGAGGCAGAAAGGGACATGCAGGAGATGAGGGGTGACCAGAGAACCTGGAGTTCCAGAATGATTTGGTTTCTCATTAACTGCATGCATTTTCTGTTTTTACTATGTGCCGGGCACTGTTCTAGGTACTCTTATCAAGTAGTGAACAAAAGGGATACAAATTCCTGTCGGAAGGAGCTCTAGTCTAGTGGGAGGAGACAGGTGCTGAGTAAAGCAAATGAGCAACATGCATGTTGTATGTGTATTAGATGATGGGAAGTGCTCCCCAGGAAAATAAGCAGGGACTGTGACAGGGAGTGTGGGGCTGAATTGTATAGACGGTGGTCAGAGAGTGCTCTCAGGGGGTAGAGAAATGAATGTGACCTGTGACCTTGAGCAGGGCAGGCTTAGGGAATTGTGGGAGTAGAGCAGCTGGAGGAGGGGAGACTCTGAAAAGAAGAAGAAGAAGAAGAAGAAGAAGAAGAAGAAGAAGAAGAAGAAGAAGAAGAAGAAGAAGAAGAAGAAGAGGAGGAAGAAGAAGAAGAAGAAGAAAGAATGTGACTTGTTCTCAAAACACCATGGGACAGACCTTTATAGGACTTAAAGTTATGAGGGCAAGAATTCATTTATTTAACTGTAATAAAAGGCCATTTCCTATTTGTGTGCTGACAGGAAAGAGAGGCCAGGGTGTTTCGGGGTGAGTCCAGACCTGCCAGAGCCCCACAGCTGGGTGAGGCCCTACTTGAATGTTTTCGTTACAGTGGGTATTTCATGAAATCAAGGGACAGAGAGCAGTGACATGCTTTGACTGTCCCTTTATTTTCTCAAAGACAATTCTAACCAACTTTCAGGCATACCCATACTTTCCCAGCTGTGTGACCATTAGAAAGATTAACTTCTCTGTGCCTCAGTTTGTTCTTCCATAAAATGGCAACACTAAAAATAACAATGAATTGGTCCTTAGGGTCATTAGGAAGATTAAATATATGATAAATTTATAATGCTGTTAAAATGATGTGCTACATACTGAATCCTACGTAAGTACTGATGAGAAATTGAGACTCTTAGAGAGCAGGGAGGGTAGGTTCTAAAAAGAAGGTGAAGGATTGACTTTGGACTGAAACAGTGACACTTCCGTTCCCAGTTACAAGCAGGTGGGGGGACGCATCCCATCACAGGGATGAGCAGGCAGGACAGGACCAGCAGGACAGCTAGAAGCAGGGACAGTGAGGGAGGATGAGTCCTGTGGGAGAGCCCAGGGCGGTCCTGGGGTGTCAGAGCACAGATTCTGGAGTGGCTGCTGGATTCAAACCCTAGGGTTCCAATCACTTCCTGTCAGTGAGACCTTGAAAAGGGAACTTACCTGTGTGAGCCTCCATTTTCTCACCAGTGTTAGAGATAAAGGAAGGATTCCTGCCTGATTCTTTCTTTTACAGGCTGGTATGTACCACACAGGGTTTCAATAAATTGAGAAATTTTCCAGAGTTAGTGTAGCATTTTAACAACGAGCAAGTTAAGCAATGCATTAAAATGTGTTGATATATTCGGTGCACTACAAATTGCCAAGATATAATAAGGTGTCTAAAATCTTGTCAGAAAATAACATGTATTTGTTTAACAGACATCCTTTTTACCATTTCCCTACTTTTCTCTAGGCAATTGGGAGCAGAATTTGGGAGTAAAACATGAGTCGTTTATTGCTGTATAATGATCAGGAGGACTTGCAGAGCTTATTTGTTGGACTGAACATTCAAACTTTGGGGTAGGAATAGATGCATTAACAAAACTTTAAAAAAATGTGAGTATACTGGAATATCCAAGCCAGAAACTATTAACTTCAAACAGACAAGTAAAATGAAATAGTGCTACTGTGTGCAGTTGGTTTCCAAAGTTTACTCTTCAGGAGAGTCAGTCATCTGCAGTGGTGGTGAGAACTGCCCCAAGCCCTGGCGTGTCAGCAAGTGTCACAGTGCGCTCTGACACAGTTTCTCGTGTGGACCACACATTAGAAACAAGGCATCGTGAACAAACACTACTTGATCTTATAATTATGTTTAACACTTGATCAGTGAGCATGGGATTGAATTATTCTATATGATGCAGCTTTGTACTATCTTTGGGATATTAAGTATTGTTATGCAAAAATAAGCAGAGTCCATCTTTCAGGATTTCAATTGTCTGTATATCAAGAACCCTCTTTTCCCTCAGTTTCCCCAATGGTTGGAAGTGGAGGTGGGGGTCGGGGGGTGTGGTGGGGGCGTGGGAAGCAGAGACAGTCTGAGGAGAGAGGAGGGAGCCGGATGCGGGAGGACTCCATGGAGCATCTCTGCAAGCTGATGGGATTTACTAGGTCAGCGCCAGGGAGGACTTGAGCCCCTTCTGACATTTGAGGCAGGATGCGTTCCTCCTCCTCCCATGCGGGGCTATTCGTCTAGCACTAGGTGAGTGTCAGAAGAGCAGCTCATCCTGGTGACAAGGTACTTGTGGGCTGGTCACCTCACAGGGGCCTCTGATTCAAACAGAGATGCTGAGCAGCTGGGAGCCTGGCCCCAGCAGTAGCCTCCCACTGCCTCCCTGCCAGCCAGTGCCCACCCTGCTCTTCTGGTGCGGGATGCACCTTTGGGCCCATGTTGTTACTGGCGATGTTTAAGGAATATGAGAACATGCTATGGAAAACCAAGTCTAGAAGCTAACTTACCTGTCTCGGGACCTGCAGACAGGGGACACGTTCTTAGCTGCCCTCGCTCTTTCCACGCGTGCTCCTCCAGCGTCTGGCTCCTCCGGATACTGACTGTTCTCTTCAGGAGCTGAACACGTGCCAGCTCTTATGGGCAAGCAGTTATGGCTCAGGCTGATAAGAGCCCAGATGGAAAGGACATGTGTTTTTTTGAGAAGTGAATCATTGGGTGCCCCCGTCCCTTTTTTTTTTCTTTTTCTTTTTTTTTTCAGCTGAGGCAGGCGAGGTGGGAGGAACGTCATGGTTGCTCCACACCTGCCTTCAGAACCCAGGGTTGGTCTCTCCTCCATTGGCTGTGTTCCCTGCACCCACAAGGATTACCCAGCAGCAGGCTGAATGTGAGCCAAAGAACAGCAGGCGTAGTTCTGTGAGGAAAGGTTTCGTTACTATTATTTTCTTTTCCTTAAATTTTTTACTTGTTATTCTCTATCCTTTTTCAGAGTATTTTACATTCAATGTGTTCTTGTTTCATTAGCATCAAAAATACCGGTGTGAGTGTACATAAATTTCCTGATTTTATAGCCCAGATGAATTCATTATTATTTTGTTGCATATACTTACAGTTGTTTCTTGCTTATAGGAGAGTGGATTGGATTTAGTGGGCAAGGGATTGATGACTGAATATAATTTGAGAGTCTACTTCATATAAAAAACCAGAAGAATAGAAATTAATAAATGAATATTCAAAATGGCCAAAACCATGTAGCAACAGTTTTAAAAAGCTGACAAATGCTACAAATGAGACAAATGCTACAAATATTTTGTCTTATCATTTTGCTTACTTTCTGTTCAGCTACTCCTATCATATTTGAATTTCAGTGTAAGCCAGAATGCTGGCATATATTTTTTAGTGGCATACCTGAAGAAATTTAATTCAATTTAAAAATTGCATTCTATTGTACTTAACTACAGAACAAAAATAGCATTGAGTGTCTATTGTATATTAGTCCATATATTTCTGTGAGATAGGTTCTTTGATAATAACAGTGATAAATACAAAAAATCAGTTGTAGAGACTTCATTTTAAGTCAGTTTCAATTTTCTTTGCTCATTTATTTTGTTCTTTAGATTCCACATGTAAGGGAAATCATATCATATTTGTGTTTCTCTGACTGACTTATTTCACTTAGCATAATACCCTCCAGGTCCATCCATCTTGTTGCAAATGGTAAGATTTCATTCTTTTAATGGCTGAGTAGTATTCTGTTGTATATGCATACCACAGCTTTTGTATCCATTCATTTACTGAAGTACCTTAAACACATTGAAAAATTATGGTACAAATGAGGCTGCAAAATGCTACTTTTTTCTTTACTATTCTATTTATTTTTTAAAGACTTTATTTATTTATCTTTAGAGCAGAACAGAAGGAGAGAGGGAGAGAAATATAAATTTATGGTTGCCTCTCATGTGCCCACTGCTGGGAACTGGCCTATAACCCAGACATGTGCCCTGACTGGGAATCAAAACGCGATCCTTTGGTTTGCAGGACTGTGCTCAATCCATACTGTGTTCATGGATAGAAAGAATTAACATCCTTAAAATGTCTATACTACCCAAAGCAATCTATAGATTCCATGCAGTGCCTATCAAGATTCCAATGTTGTACCTCACAGAACTAGAACAAATATTTTTTAAAAATTATGTGGAACTGGAAAAGGCCCCACATTGCAACAGCAATCCTGAGAAAGAATAATAAAGCTGCAGGAATCATACTACCTAATATCAAACTATACTACAAGGTCATAGTAATCAAAACAGCATGGTACTGGCATAAAAACAGACATGGATCAATGGAACAAAATAGAGAGCCCAGAAATAAACCCACACCTTAATGGACACCTAACATTTGACTGAAGAATGAGTACATGTAATGGGCTAAAGACAGTTTATTCATAATGGTGTTGGGAAAATTGGGCAGATATATGAAGAAAAGTGAAATTAGACCACCACCTACACCATACATGAGAATAAATTCAAAATGGGTTTAAGACTAAAATGTTGAACCCCCCAAAATAAAAGTCATACAAAAAACATGGCAGTAAAATCTTGTTTTTTGGTGTATCAGGCCCTGATATTCTTTGGTACACACTCTTTATTTTTAAACTCGTCTTGGAAGAAACTAACATGATACACATACTTCAAAAATGATCTACAATATTATGCTATTATCACATAAGAAGCCTTTTAAATATATTTGCCCAAATTTACTAAGTCTATTCAGTAATGGGTTCATTTTCACCACTGAAGCAGCCATAGAAGCGTCTCTTGCAAGTAATACACAACCTGCCCCAGTACAAATGTCTTTCAGTAGTTGACACCAATCTTCTTTACCATTTTTAATCTCTTCTTTACGTTGTCTTATCTCTTTCATCATCTTCTTAGTTTCCTCTTTATAAGCTATAATACATAGTTCTGTATGGAGCTGTAAAAAAGAAAGTTCCATTTTGAAAATTCTAGATTATCAGCCCATATCTATTGCTCAATTAATTTAAAAGCTCTTTGATGTGTTTGTGAAAATTTTCCAAACTTTGCTCTTGGTAGTGGTAGTACCCATGGTTTATACCTTCCTAAATTCTCTCAACACATCAACAGGGGCTGGGGAGGAGTTGGGCTGGGACAGGACTGAGAACTATGTCAGGAATGTGTTTCAGTCTAAAGGATGCTCTTTGGGAAGGATGAAAGTTTAATTCTAATTATTTCTTAATTTCATTGATGTAATGTTGCCTTGGGTATTTAGTTAATTATTGATGGGAATGGGGAGCAAAACGGAATTAAGCATTGACCTTAATAAACTGGGAAGCATAAGCCTGTTTACTTCACCAGGAAGCTACTGATTTTCACACTCCAGGGAATAATAGCATTACTTCACCCAGGGGATTAACACTCCTGCTGTTCCTATCTGTAACCAGATTGTTGGAGGGCACAGAGGGAGGTGCTGGGCCATAGAGGCCTGTCAGTCGAACTAGTGTATATAGACCTGTCAAGAGGACACAGAAACGTGGGAAGTGGATTGCTCATTTTGAAAACAATTTTTGTCTTTCCACGTCTAAATTTATATAATCCCAGGGAAGGAAAGAAACTCTCCTTCTCTCATCCAGGTGACTCACACTCACCCCGTGCACCCACATGTCCTCTTGCCATAGCCATGTGGCCTTAGAAGCCACCTGGCCTATGCCTATGTGGGCTCTGCATGAAGACTTGGGGAGAAAGCCATCACAGTAATGAACTGCAGCTGAGGACACAAGCTAAGCTGGCTGGATACTGGACTGTAATATGGAGCGGAAACTCTGGGCAGTGGCCTATATAGTGGCCCCACTAAAGACAGGATTGGGCTTTTTCCATGGCAAGACAGAAGGAAAGGGGACATTGGGAAGTCAAGGGGGTACCCCCTTCATTTTATATCATCAGTGAAGTTTACCACAGAGCCCCATCCTCTCTTGCAGGTCTTAGGAAATTCCCTCTCGACACTGCAGGAACTCATTTTCCATTAATAACAGTAGGATAACTACACACCTGTAACACATAATGGGAACCTCTAACTCTCGAGAGAATACTGGTTATACACTCCTGTTAGGGCAAGGAACAAACTGTACTCTGGGTGTAGAGAATAAATCAGGCAGATCTGGAAACAAATGCACAAACTGTAGAGCTTTCAGGATCCTATACATCACATCAGGCACATCTGATATTTTCAACCAGATGGATCTACATTGTCCCTTTGATGGTTGTAGCAAACACCCCAGGACTACAGGATTGAGGTCCTATTTACTTGGGGGCAAGATGACACCCTATTGTCTCCATAAACAGAAATTCAGGAGCCTGGGGCATGTTATTTCTACTCTGCTGTCTTTAATAGTAAAGAAAGTGCTGAGTATTACATCTTAGGGCTTTAGAATGATCCTATTAATTCCACATTTCACTGAATCATATACCTTTAGATTTTCTTCAGGGTATGTAACTTTAGATAAAATTTTTGTTCTTTCATTTATGAAGAACCCTGTTATTGATTGTCCTTTGGGCTCTGCCCCACTCTGTGTGGGCCTGAGTCAGGCCCCACACAGACTCACCTTGAGCTTCTTCTCCAGTCCTTCTTCCTGCTCCCTCAGTCTGTTCTCGTGATCTCTCTCTAACTTATTCTTCAGCTGAGCCATGTTTGCCTTGAAGCTTTTCTCTTGAGCCTTCATTTTCCCTGCTTTTCATTAAGTTGCCACCTGAACAGCTCCTGTATCTTCTCAGCCTCCAGTTTTTTGGCATGCTCAGCTGTTCCCCAAGGGTTTTACACAGGAAAGAGTATAAGTTATGCTGAGCTGTACACTTCACCTTTCAGAGTCTAAAATGAGTTCAAAATGTTAACAATAAATCTCTGCTTCAGAATGTGATAGAAAAACATCAATTGTCTGAATGAATTATTCTTCATTTACTAGAGTTGTTGAAAAGAAAGACAGAAGCACTTTGTTTTAGGACAGATTTGCTCTCAAACTTGTTGCAGGACCATGCAGGAACCTCCCCTCCCCTCTGTGATCAGAGCCCTTCCCTGTACCTGCCAGATCCTTCTCCCCAGCAGTGAGGGCTCTGTCTGCCTGCAGGATGGATTCTTTTGTTACAGCCTGTGCCTGCAGGAAGCCCTGGAGGACCTCATTTGCCTGAAAAACAAAAAGAGGGAGCAAAGAGCCTTGCTGAAATAATGTTATTCAATAAAACTACAAATTAGACCCTGCAAATTCTTCATCCTGACAAGTATCCCACAGTAGTTCCCTTTCTTTACTGGCCACAACAAAAAACAATCCAACCTCTCTAGAAAAAAATACCCTCTATAGCAACCTCCCAGCTTCCTATCCTAATGAGGACAGGCATCACCCACCCTAGGACACAGACAACCAGGTTCATGTGCCGTCCCACAAACACTAACCCTTCATTGTATCTGATGCACATTCTTCTTCTTCTGACTATATATCGCTAACCCTTTCTTTACTTGGATATCATTTATTGATACCTCAACTTATAGTTTCTATCTCCCCTTCCAGGAAGCTTTGCTAAGCTTTCTTCTGAAATCTGAATGAATGTCAGGTTTGCAGACCTGTCTAACCACCTCTACTGATTGCTGACTGTGTGTTCTTAGGCAACTGATTAGCTTCTCAGTGCATCACAGTTCTCAATTATATAATAGGATGGCAGTGGCAACTACATTCGTACTAACCAAAGAATTAAATTTATAATCTAAGCACAGCACCTAATATCATGCCTGTAATAGAAAGTGAGGGTTCAAAATATGTTAGCCATCATCAGCATGATATTGTCAGTGTATACTTGTATGATAACCATATCGCATCATATCCCATCATATCCAATTGAGAATATATATATATATATGTCCTTTTTTTTTGTTAAGANGTGTATATATATATATATATATATATATATATGTCCTTTTTTTTGTTAAGAGCATAAGCTTTTTGAGAGTGTTGTTTCTCTGATACTTAGCACAAAAAAACTATTAAACTGTTAAATAAAACAAGTGTTCTCTTTTATCTAGGTTTCTGATAATAAATCCTACATTTGGGTATAAATATTTCTGGTTCATTTACAAGTATCTAGGTAATTATGGATATAAAAGCTAAAAATGTAGGACTCACCACACTCTGCTTTGTTTCCACAAATGGTGGGGTGTGGTATTGGATTTGAAAAGAAACCACAAAGACTCTTTGACCCTAACCTGCTATTTTCTCTCTTCTTTCTATTTCTTGCCTTAATTCCTTTCCTGAGCGCCAGGTTATAAGACTGTTCAACCTTGTCCATTGCTTCTAAGTAGATATTATATCCTTTAGGCACAGAGAAAGTTCCTTTTGAAATGCTTTCCATCGGGGGCTCTGTAAATTGCTTAAATTGCTCTGAGCCTGGCAATATTTGACAGATGAATGTTCATTCTGTTGCAAGAAACCTTCCTTCCTCCTCCCTATAGTTTCCTGCCAGGTAAATGTGGAGAAACCCAAAGAACATAAGCCATTAGAAGGGAAGGTCCAGCTGTCATCCTCTTGGAAGATGCAGTGTGACTTGCAGTCAAGATGACAAAGGTGATAAATGCTGTGCTTGCCTCCTCACATGACCACATCAGATTTACAACTAAATTATAGAACAACCATCATTGTGAATTACCTGTGGACTCGCTGAACAGAAATTCTACCAGTAAGGACATAATGAAGAAGCCACAATAAGACTGGTAGGAGGGGCAGAGATGTACAAGCAGGTCCAACGTCTACTAGGCAACTAGGGTTTGGGAGGGGTATCTCAGCTGCTGAGCCCCTACTGTGTAACGATGGGTCCCAGCCTGCACTGGGATCCCCAGCCCAAGACACCAGTGTCTTGAAGACAAGTTCCCACACATCTGTGAAAACCTGAAAGAATTATGAATGAATAAGAAGGAAGGCTTCAAGACTGTCAAGCATTCTTTGTGAGGGACCTGGGAAAGAACCCACTTGCTCTCAAACTCGCTTGCTGTGACACTGCAGGGCAGGAGCCTGAAAGACTCCAGGGATATACAGTGAGGAATTTAAATGACTAGCTTCAGGGCTACAGGGGAGGTTTAGATTTCAGGGTGGCTTTTTTGGGGGGATGAGCAAGGAGGCAGACACCATTGTTCTTTGGGTGAACCCTTCCCCCTCCAACCAGCAGGCACAGGAGGTAATGACAGTCTTCTCAGTAAATTGTATTGAAAAAAACTGGACAGACAGATAGAAGACAAACACAAAATGAATTACAGACTTAAATTTAATTCCTAAAGCCATAAAGCTTGAAGAAAATATAAGCAGTAAACTCTTTGACATCACTCTTAGTAATATTTTTTATTTTTATTTTTTAAAACTTTTTATTTATTTATCTTTAGAAGGGAAGGGAAGGAGAGAGGGAGAGAAATATCAATGTATGGTTGCCTCTCGTGTGTCCCCTGCTGGGAACTAACTGGCTTGCAACCCAGACATGTGCCCTGACTGGGAATCAAATTGCGATCCTCTGGTTCGAAGGCCCGCACTCAATCCACTGAGCTACGCCAGCCAGGGCCTTAGTAATATTTTTTAATACGTCTCCTCATGCAAGGGAAACAAAAGAAAAATTAAACAAATGAGACTACATCAATCTTAAGTGTTTTTGCAAAGTGAAGAAAACCATCAACAAAATGAAAAAAAAACTGTGAATAGGAGATTTTCACCAACACTACATCTAATAATGGGTTAATATCTGACATAGAAAGGAAACTTATACAACTTTTTTTTAAGATTTTATTTATTTATCTTTACAGGGGAAGGGAAGGAGAGAAGGAGAGAAACATCAATGTATGGCTGCCTTTCGTGCGTCCCATGCTGAGAGTTGGCCTGCAGGGAACTGGCCTGCAACCCAGGCATGTGCCCTGACTGGGAATCGAACCGAGATCCTCTGATTCACAGGCCCGCGCTCAATCCACTGAGCTACACCAGCCAGGGCAAGAAACTCATACAACTTAACACACACACACAAATACAATTAAAAACACAATAAGAAAAGAAGACATACAGATGGCCAAAAGACAGAAAAAGATGTTCAATATCGCTAATCATCAGAGAAATGTAAATTAAACACAATAAGATATACCTCACACCTATCAGAATGGCTACCACCAATAAATAAAAAAACACACAAATGTGGACCAGGATTTGGAGGAACTGGGAACCACTGTGCACTGTTGGTGGGATTTTAAGATAGTGTAGCCACCATGGAACATAGGAAGAAAATTCCTCAAAAAATTAAAAATATTACTATTGTATGACCCTACTGTTCCACTGTTGGGTGTTTATCTGAAAAAAATCCAGAACACTAATTTGAGAAGACATATCATATTGTAAATAATGTATTGAAGCATTATTTACAATAGCCCAGATGTGAGAGCAACTAAGGGGTCCGTCAATAGACACTTGGTAAAGAAGTGGTATATATACACTGAAATATTACTGATTCATATAAAAGAATGAAACCTTGCTATTCATGACAACATGGATAGATTGAGAGGGTATTATACTAAATGAAACAAGTCACAGAGAGAAAGACATATACAATATGATTTCACTTATCTGTGGAATTTAAAATACAAAATAAACATAAAGACATAAAGGAAGCAAATTCATAGCTATAGGGAAGAAATTGATGGGTGCCCAATGAAAGGCAGTTTGGAGGGATTGGTGAAAGAAGGAAGTGATTAAAAAGAGCAAATTACCCATTGTAAAAAGAGTCATGAGGATGTAAAGTACAGCATAGGGAATATAATCATTTATACGGTAATGACTTTGTCTGGTGTCAGATGGGTACCAGACTTATCAGGGTGATCGCCCTGGAAGCTACCTAAATGCCTAACCGCTATGTTGTATGTCTGAAACTAGTATAATATTATATGTCAACTGTAATTTAAAAAAAAAAGAAGCAGTCTGATGGCATGAAGGTGGACTGGGAACTGAACTGACCAGGCATCATGTGGAAAGTCCCATATTCCCTTTGGCTCAGGATTAACACCTGTGAAGTGATGGAGCTGGTAGACCCAAACTCCATGGTGCTTTTTTCCTCCAATATTTAATTGACATATTAGTTTCAGGTACACAACTTAGTGAATCCATACTTGTACACATTGTGAACTGATCACCATAATAATTCTAGTTAACATCCCTTACCTTGCATAGTTACAAATATTTATTTTTTGTGTGTGAGAGGTTGTAAGATTCACTCTCTAGCAACTTCCAAATATGCAACCCAGTGTTACACACATGGCTCCTTTATCAGTAGCAGGTTTAACTGACAACAAGCAATGGAAAGTTCGGTATACATTTCCTCTGCAATCTTGCGATGCTATGGATAAAAATACATACATAGCAAATCAATTGCCCACTAATGAGTTAAGTGGTCTCTGAAGAGAGTTTTGAACCAGTTATTAACTTTTTTCAATGAGGGCTTAATTGAGAAAAAATATAGAAACAAATTTTATTCGCTGTTATTTCATTTTAATGAAGTTGATTTTCCTCTTTATGTACTGAAGAGATTTTTGTAACTTGTATGATAGTCAAAGACAGACTCACAGACAAATGCAGTAAAGGTGCCTATAGTAAGTAGAATTATGATGTTTTCTATGAGTTCTCTCCCCTTGTGTCCACTCTCTACACAGCCCTTGGGCCTGTGAACATGATGAATATCAATCTTATGATCAGATTATGTTATATAGTTCACATGACTTTAGGATGGAAATTTCCAGGTGGGCATCACCTAACTAAATGAGCCCTTTAAAAGCAGTTTTCTCCAGTTGATGGCACAGAAGGTAGTCACACAAATACAGAAACAGTACAAGGATAGTTGCACCATTGCTGGCTTAAAGATGGAGGGGAGTTTTCCAGAACCTCCACTGATAATACAAGCCCATGTGAAACTTGTTTTCAGCTTGTGGTACAAGGCATACTTACCTTGCCCTTGAATCTGACCTGAAGAACTGTGAGCTAATACACGTGTGTTGTTTAAAGCTGTGAAGCACACAGTTTTACTTTGCAATAATAGAACATAAAGAACTAATCTTTTAGAAAAAGCAGGGACCATAGCCTATAGAGCTCCATCACTCAGGAAAATCTGTGCTCATTCTACAATGAGAAACACGTAAACTGTAGAGTCACAAAAAGGTAATCATTTTAGAAGGATAGTTTTCAGGAAGTATGTAGGATAAGCCATATTACCATTAACTTCCCCTGGAACAGGTGCTTGTCATCCTTGAAGGAGAGCTCAGTGAAGATCACAATGGCTTCCCTCTCACAGGCTGAGTGCAGGTCCAGCAGCTCCTGTAGGGAGCTGTGGGGAACCTCACTCGCTGGGCCATCTGCTCGCTGTAGTGGTCGGCTGCCCTCTGCATGGTCACCGCATTCTCCAAACAAGGCACTGCTCCACTGTTGGTGGTGTCCACATAGGCCTTTGCCACAGTCCCCAGCCCTGCATTGCATGTGATATTTAGGAAATAAACAGAAACTTCTCACTCATTGTTTTACAAGTTTTAGTGATCAGCTTTCTAAAAATCACAACAATTTTATTGAAATGAAGTTTTTGGTTTTCTCTTTTTTCTTCTCCCCATGTTCTTTGTGCCTTGTCTCTTCCTCCTTTTTTTATGTGTTCACTTTCTAATGATAACATCATTGTGCACATTATTCACTCTATTTTGATTCATGAATTCATCATGTTTTAATATTAAAATAGTAATCTCAATGTGTTCAAGGATATCCTAGAATACTTTCCCATTGAAATGTAAAAAAATCCATTTATTTTATAGGTAAGTAAAGTAGATAATGTGGGCATTACTCCAAAATGAATGGGGTCCTTTAAAAATCATCAAGAATCACAGGACAGTGACACAAATATTAAACCAAGAGTGGGCCCATCTCAGCCCCAGGTATGTGTGTCTGCCCAGGTGGCATACCAGTGAATGTAACCCTGTACATAAGGCTGTGGAATTTGCTTCTCAAACTCTTCATGAACTTTCAGAGGATAATATTTTGCTACATGTTTTCTAACTGATATAAATTCACAAAATATTTTGTGCATTTTCACCAACACATACCCATCTCATTGGTCTTCTCTTTATGAAGTAGATTCCTACCTTTTATAGCACCTTGTGCTTATGTTATCAGTATATTAGTCTCAGGAGACACAGTAAGGTTCAATTATCCTTCATATAAATCACATAGAGGAGGAAACAAAATTATCAACAAACTCAGAGTACAGTCATACACATCACACCACCAAGAACACGCTGTAACAAGACTCACCATTTCCAGTGACAATTACTTCCTCTCTTATGGTTTTGGCTTTTGAGTGTGTGAGGATATAGCCACAGAATATTTTGGATTGCTCCTGAAAATTCAAATCTAGTTGGTTTTCTGACACCTCCTCCATATGGCGTTATAATGTTTTGTCATTAGTAGGCCAGTCAAAAACAAAGCACTTCTGCCTTGGAAATAATTTTTTGATACACAATTTAGGCATATTGGATTTCTTGATTTGAGGATCCTCACCTGCAAAAAGAAAAAGAGCAATCATTGATGAGACAGTCTGCAGACAAGGAGATTGAAGACTTTCATTTCAAGGGATCTTTGCAACACTTTAACACTGATGACTGTTAGTCTTCTTTTATTTAATCATGCAAAGCAGCCTAGGGCTAATCTACCCAAACATAGAAATTATACGTATTTCTTTTTTGCCAGAGCCAAAAGTAAAAGAAGTACTTTTGGAGAAGAAGCAGAGGCATCTATTCCAACTGAAAACACTCGTGATTATTTTCCTTAGCCATTCCACAGTGTTTAGTGACATGATTATTAGACTTTTTGTAAATGAGAGCTTAATCCACCAAACTATCAGAAATATATTTTCTATTAAATCCTCATGTCAGAAATAAAATTTGAGCTCTTCATTAATATGAACAACTGTGTGGTGGGGGTAGGGGAGTTCAAGGGGACTACATGGCAATGAACAAAAATACAGTAACAAATTAAATATTAATAAAAAAGTCAAATTTGAGCTCTAAAATAAGGACAAATAATTTCCTGGTAGACATAAAAACATTTATGATATTTCTAGGGAAAATATCATGTGAAGGACAGAGAACACTGAGAACAATAAAGAAAAACTTCTAGACTTTCGGCAAAGGTGGAGGCATAGGTAGATATGCTTTGCCTCCTTGCACAACCAAAATAAAGACAACAAATATAAAAACAAAAAACAACCAAAATTGCAAGAAAATAAAAATGTATGAAAGTCTGACAACTGAGGAGTTAAAAAAAATTATACAGACTGGTAAGAAGGGCAGAGATGGGCAGCCGGGGCAGAGAGTACACACAGCAATTTGGCAACTAGAGGACTAGATGGGCCAGGTGGTGGCTGGTGGTCCCACATTTCTGTGCTGATAAACTGAGAGGAACAACTGAGGAGCAAGACATACCATGCAGACAGGCATGCAATCCAAGGTTCCAGTGTGGAAAACTAAGACCTCAAAACCACTGACTGTAAAAACCTGTGGCAGTTGTGGTGGTAGGAGAAACTCCTAGCCTCACTGGAGAGTCTGCTGGAGGGACCCATGGGGTCCTAAAATGTACGCAAACCTAGGAATCAGCACTAAAAGGGCACAATTTGCTAGTGGGAAGCAGAGTAAATGACTGAAAGCCAGCTGAGTAAGTGGCATTGTTCTGTCTCTAAGTCCTCCCTCACATACACTGCCACAACTCAGCAAACTGGATTGCCCCACCCTGGAAAATACCTAAGGTTCTGCCCCATACAATGTAACAGGCACATTGAGAAAAAGAAATATGGCCCGAATGAAAGAACAGATCAAAACTCCAGAAAACGAACTAAACAATGTGCAAATAACCAACCTATCAGATGCAGAGTTCAAAATACTGGTGATCAGGATGCTCACAGAAATGACTGAGTATGGTCACAAAATAGAAGAAGTGAAGGCTACACAAAGTGAAATAAAGAAAAATATATAGAGGACCAACAGTGAACGGAAGGAAACCAAATCTCAAATCAATGATTTGGAACAAAAGGAAGAAATAAGCATCCAACCAGAACAGAATGAAGAAACAAGAATTCAGAAATATGAGAGGTTTAGGAACCTCAGGGAGAACTTTAAATGTTCAAACATCCAAATCATAGGGAAGTCAGAAGGAGAAGAGGAAGAGCAAGAAATTGAAAACTTACTTGAAAAAACAATGAAAGAAAACTTCCCCAATCTGTCAAAGGAAACAGAGTTCTAGGAAGTCCAGGAAGTTCAGAGAGTCCCAAAGAACCTGGACCCAAGGAGGAACACACCAAGAAACATAATTAAATTACTTAAGATTATATATAAGGAGAGAATCCTAGAAGCATCAAGAGATAAGGGGACAGTCACCTACAAAGGAGTTCCCATAAGACTGTCAGCTGATTTCTCAGGAGAGACCTTACAGGCCAGAAGGGGCTAGAAAGAAGTATTCCAAGTCATGAACAGCAAGGTCCTACATCCAAGATTGCTCTATCCAGCAAAGCTATCATTTAGAATGGAAGGGCAGATAAAGTGCTTCCCAGATAAGGCCAAGTTAAAGAAGTTCATCATCACCAAGCCCTTATTATATGACATGTTAAAGAGACTTATTTAAGAAAAAGAAGGTAAAAAATATGAACTGTAAAATGGCAACAAACTCACAACTATCAACAACTGAAAAAGCAAAACTAAACAAACAATTAGAACAGGAACAGAATCACAGAAATCGAGATCATGTGGAGGTGGGGAGGTGGATGGGAGAGAATGGGGGAAAAGGTAAAGAGAATAAGAAGCATAAATGATAAGTACAAAATAGGGTGAGGTTAAAAATAGTATGGGAAATGGTGAAGCCAAAGAACTTATATGTACGACCCATGGACATGAACTAAATGGGGGGGAAATGCTGGTGGGAGGAGGGTGCAGGGTGGAGGGGATAAAAGGGAGAAAAACATGGGACAACTGTAATAGCAGAATCAATAAAGTGCACTTAAAAAAGAAGAACTTCTAAAAAGTAGAGTAAACAAATACACACAGTATAAATATGTTCAGAGATTTTTTTTAAATTTTTTTAGCAGACACCTTTAAGCTATTTCCACTTAGAAATCTCCCTTGTTTCCTATATTAGATTATTTTGAATGTGACAATGTCACACAGAGGGATTCTGGCCGTATATCATCTGTTTAATAAATGATTCTTGTACAAATAAATACATAATTAAATAACCAAAAATGAATATGCTCTTAGGTACCACCTATTATCCTCTCTGCTAAATGTACTTGTGTATTGAATTTATTATAGCAACATAGTAACATATTGTAGGAAGATATAGAATGAAAGGAGTAATGCTATAAAAAACAAATAATAAAGGATTTGATATTCTTGCTGGAAGAATATGTCAGTGTTTTTTTCAGGAAACATTTAGTATATAAATATCCTTTATATGAAGGATATAATTATGCAAGCTATTTAAATAGACTACATGATACATATTCCAAAAGCAAAATAATTTCATATATTTGTGATTCTGTGTTTACCATTTTCTATACTAATGGGCATTTTTCTCTAAAAAGAAATGGAGGAGCTCTGAAATTAATCAGAAACACAAATATTTAAGATTTGGACTGCTTGTAGTCCTCTCATTTTTTTCACAGCACCAGTTTTCCTAAAATCATTTGGTCCAACATTAAATTGTATATATTCTCAGCCAGCTTAAATTCTGGTCACTAGAGATTTTTCAGTAATAACAACTGAAACCATACCCACCTGTTATATGCATCACATCATTAGCAAGGGCCTCAATGTGATCAGAAATAAAGAATGATCTTAAGTGCTGAATCACAAAGCTCAGCCGATCCTAGTAAACCCTTTCACTACCCAGACCCCTCTCTGATACCTGGAACCAACTTCAAGGCATTCTGCAGGCACTCATTGCAGCGACGGGGCGTCCATCTCCAGCTCCAGCGTAAAATCACGCACGGCCCAAACAAGATCTGGAAAGAAACTCATGAACTCGGCTGAGTCATCTTCCTCACCAGGGCTGGGAGAGGATTTTGTCCTGATTAGCTGTGTCAGTTCAGTCACATAGCTGGGCTCCAGCTAAGGAATGAGAAGTGCCCCACGGAAACACTTCCGTGTGTCACCCAGAAACAAGTTTGATAACTATTCCCATTAGCCCTGTGACCCCTATCTCCTCAACCATGATGATTATGGACACAAGGAAAAAACAAGAACAACAACAAAAACAGTCTCAGTTCCATTCCCCCAGACCCCAGGACCCATGGTGGAGTGGTCCCTGGAAGGATACTGCAGCTGCTCCAGGGCCTGGTGGTTGATGGTGCCCATGCTGTTGTAGACGAACATGCTGCTCAGAAGCACGGCCAGGGCAAAGATCCACGAGTCATTCTTAGGGCCACCCAAGGAAGTGCAGAACAGCAGGCATCTCAGGTATTTACTGTTTTTATTTGTTTTAAAGTGTTAAAATCGAAATGACAGTAAAATAAAATTTTGAAACTACAATTTTCATTGAACTTTTACTTTACAAATATAAAAATGACAGTTTTTAATCATTTTACTATAAGTTTAATACACAAAAATTCTCAAAGCCAAATTTATGTGATGCCTGCACTCTAACATGCAAACAGAGTAACCCAAAGTTTAACTTTACAAATGCCCTGATCTTTCTCTCAACAGATATATTTTCCCAAGTTGTCTCTCATCTTATGATATAATCTATCACTAAAGTACAAATCATAGCTAAACTGGCTTACTCTAGACTGACTCAGGTTTTAGCCTGTTTTTCCTGCAATCAAGCTTGATAAATGCAATATAAGCTAATGTTAAAGTTTGCTGTATGGCTCAAGCCATATTACAGTATTATGCTTCTCATCATATACTTAAACAAGAAAAATAAAAGTGACACGAGTCCTGTTTAATAAGTGATATACAACAAGTGAAACGATCATGGTCAATGAAACCTGTGCTACAGAAGCCGACTTGCCTAACAGTCAGAAACCACTAAGCCTTCCCTGGCCATGTGATGGACTAAGCTGTACCCTCTCTGAAACAGCCTTAGCAATCGGCACATAATGCCCCAAATACTATGAATGAGTGAAAACATTATGTTTGAGGAAACTCCAATGTGGAAAATCTACATCAAGCATTTCATCTCAAGTAGATTAAGCAGGTACTTAAAGAACAAATTCATTAAAAACCTGAGACCATAAAGCCACATCATTTAAGAAAGGGAATTATAAACCAACTGCTTGCTGGTGTGCTGAATGTAGGGGATTTTACTTTTTACTTCTAATCAGGCATGGAAGGAAAAAGAGACTGGCTAATTCAGCTGTTCTATCCAAATAAAATGCTAACTTCATGAAATGACTAAATATCCAAAGTAACAACTGAACCACACATGCTAGACACAAGGTAAGATGATGATAACAATCCCGACCTGCTGTGAAAAGTACAGACTCATATACAGAATCATCATAAGGTCATTTTAAGTACTACCTTCCTTTTAAAAAATCACAAGTCTTCATCACTTAGGAAAAAAACAACTTTTCTTTGTCTTCAAGGTGATGCCAATGCTAAATTTGATTGAAAACATTTGAGTAGAACTTATTTTCATTGTTTCCTCAATCTACTAAATATTTTCCAGTGCCATTTAGTAGTTTTTTATAGGATAAGGCACGATTTGGATCACTCTGGGAAATTAACATGGCAAACATTGCAGTTATACAATACTGAAGAGTCTCTCATTTATAAGCAAACCTGGAACATAGAAGGAAGTCAGAAATATGTCACCAAAGAGCTCATTTAAAAACTATTCAGTGTTTAGCCCTGGCTGGTATAGCTCAGTGGGTTGAGCGCGGGCCTGCAAAGCAGATGATCTCGGTTCAATTCCCAGTCAGGGCACATGCCTGGGTTGCAGGCCAGTTCCCAGCAGGGGACGCACGAGAGGCAACCATACATTGATATTTCTCTCCTGTCCTTCCCTTCCCCTCTAAAGATAGATAAATAAAATCTTTAAAAAAATAAAAAAAACTATTCAGTATTTAGTATATAGAGGATTGGAATGCACAATTAAAGACGGTTAGTTCTTGAAGAAATGTAATTAAAATTTATTTATCAAAAGACCTCATATTAAGAATGCCCCTGTACCTTCTTCTAATGCTGTAGGAATATATCAGATTTGAATTTCCTGATTTCTATTTTTTTTCTCAATAAACCACAGATAGAGTATTGAGATATAACTACAACTGACCAGTTCAAACACAGTTTTAAAAGTTGGTTTGTGTGTTATGAATTTTACATTGAAAATTATCTCCTGCATTCCAAGGTTAGTAACCCAGCCAGCTTAAATCAAAGGACTTTCTCACCTAGGCCACAGTGTGGAGATGACTGACTCAGTACTAGTTATAATGGGAAGGCTGACCAAGAAGGCATTTCTGGGTCAGAGCTTAAGTTACTCGCCACACGAGTGGCCTTGAATCAGATCACTCTTCGACTGCAGTACTCCTTTGCTAACAGCACTTTATACCTGCCACTAGGAAAACGTCCACCTCTTCCCACCCTCCCCAAATGGCTAGAGCTAACACGTTGGAAACGTGGTCTCCGTAGCTTTTCACTTGGCTGCCAGAAGCAATCCCGGAAGGTGGGCTGGATCAAGCCATCTCCATCTCTGCCTTCCCCAACCTTTTAGACCGAAATAATCAGTGAGCTCACCAGTAAAATTGTAGTAAATTAGAAATATGCTACTGTAAACCAGAGAGCAGGACTGCGAGCCTTGAGGTAAAAATGACTATCCACAGAACGAATGGCTTTTTCAAAGGAAATCACTGGTCATGTTTGATCCTGGGGACCAGTGTTCACCTACTTGAGCACAGGCACGGTTACCGTCACTACTGGATTCCTCACCATGTGAAGGTGTGACAGGACCTTAACTAACTTGAGTGTTTATGAATACAGTTGTTCAGCCTCTCTTGATCTGTTTTTCTCAGGTCTAAACAGGGGAAAATGCATAACTTTCAGATCACCCAATACTCAGGGCATTAGTCCTGTGATCAGTACTATAAAGATGTAAGAGCTACTCAAATGTTCATTTTTATCTATTTATCTATTAAAAACTTAGCCACACCAATCTCTTTTCTTTAGAGAACTGTACTTTACAAGAGTTCCTTTACATTTAGCCCACAGTCAGCAAGTCTGTAATAAGGCATACACAGTGTGCTGTGACCATTCAGCAAACATATTTACCCTATGATTCTTTTTTTCTTCTTCCAAATTTAATAATAATTTTTACCATTATTTTTGAAAGTTTTTAAAAATTTCCTATTTTTCTATTAGGCTGATAAAATGCATCCCTTATCCTGTCCTTAGATTTCAGATTATTCAAACATGGTTTGAAAAAGCTTTGTGTCATTTGCTAAAATAAAATATGTATCTCTGTGGACATACTTCAAGTTAATTGAAAAAGCTAACTTTGCAACCCAAGAGTTCAAAAGTTAACAGACCTAATTTGGGAACCCTTTAACAGACCACCATTTTACCATTGTCTTAAAAGTAACTAAGACACGATTTCACAACAGCACAGATAATTAATATCCATTCTGTGAAGAAAAAACTCTAGATGAGCTTTGGATTAGTTGCTACCCATTTCCCATGACTTTCCATGACCTAATCCATTGTAGTTAATCCCCATATATTTCAGGTCTGTTGCTTATGAACTGACGTTCGGCTCTACCAGGATAAAAAGTACCAGTCAGTAATGCCCTGGGGATTCTGCTGTAATACATCTCATCAGAGGGTAAAATTTGATGAAGGAATGGCACCTTTGACTCATTCAGGCAAACAAAGTTCCCAAAAGTAACAGAAGATCCTCATCACAAAGATCTGGAACATACACAGTGCTGGAGTGTAACCGCCAAGAATGGTGCCAGAGCCAGGGCCCCACAAACGGAACTGACCTAAACCCGCATTGTCTTTTAACATCACCAGCCTGTGGAAGAGAAAAAAGTGATCTTTGCTTGTAAGAATTTTACAAGTTTAATGTGAAATTAAAAAAGAAAAAAGAAAAAAAACCAGAAGGAAGTCTACTTTATTTAATGTGTCACAAAAGCATGTGAGTGGACGAAAGCAAATTAAACATTATCATGAATATTTATATCACACACTAGTCCTTCATGTTAACTTTATTATTAAACAATAAAAAGCAAGTGGCAATTTAGGGACTTGGAAAGGAAATAAACCAAAAACAACATTTTCTACCAAGTTTATTTTATACCGGGTAGAGCTGTACTCACAGAGACCACTTCTTCTACTTCTCTATGGTGTGGGAATTTGGTTGCACATAAAACCGCATCTGCTCAAAAGCGGAGGGAGCCTAGAAATAAAGGGTCCCTATCCTGGTGCTTTGTCATGTAATTCAAAAGATGGTCCGGTTAGCAGCTTGCAATTTTTAGGGGCTGCAAACAAGGCTTTCTCTTGAATTTGAATCCAAAACAACTTATGTTCCTTAGGTTTGGTAACATGTGCAGGAACAGATGGATACTGAGGAGGTTCAAAATTTGTTCTCAGCCAGTTGCCAACATGATCATCCATGACCCAGTCTTTCAGGACTCTATCCACCTACCCAGTGTCTCTATCATTAAGCGTTTCAGACCTTCAACATCATCTGTTCCTGGGTTAATTTCACCCCCAGGTAGTTTTAAGAACCTTGTTCTCAGCTGTAGGAGTAACACATGGAATATAGCTAGTGCTCATGTTCAATCAAACCCCTTCTACAGTCCTCATGTAATTTTATCAAATTCCTCCCTTCTATGCTGATATCCGGCTGCAACTGAGCCATTCTTCTCATAGAGGGGCTCTTTTGTAGCAAAAGTATTCTTGGTGAGAAGGTCCAGGTTGATGGTGTGCTCAGAGGTGAGGCGCTTGGAGCGCCTCGACAGGGACCCTTTATTTCTAGGCTCCCTCAGCTTTTGAGCAGATGCGGTTTTATGTGCAACCAAATTCCCACACCATAGATGTAAGAACAATGCCACAAAAAGAAACTATTAGAATTACAGGACTTACGTCTCTCACTGAAAAAAAATTTCCTATAAATATGATGTAAATTCAGTTAAGCTGAAATGTGTATGGTAAGCTCAGAGCTTTAATTATTTTCACTAAGAAAATAAGAACAAAGTATGGTGAAAGAGTCATTAAAGGAACTAAATTTTAAACTAAAAGTATTCATTTCACACTAATGAACAGAGAAAAGAACTAAAAGTTCAAGAGGTGCATGAGAATTTAGAAAATAAAAAAATATGACAGATAAAATAAAGCAGAACTATATTTTAGTGAGTTTAATGGCAGTACCCTCCAAATATGTTTGTGTTCTAACACTTAAAACTTCTGAGTATGAACTTATTTAGAAAAAAGGTCTTCACGGATATAATTAATTTCACAATCTTGAGATAAGATTATCCTATTTTACAGGTGATGAGAACAAATACAATAAGTGTCCTTACAAGAGAAAGAAGAAACATGGTAGACTCTGAGTAGGTGGTCACGTAAAGATGAAACTGAGCCTGGGGTCAGCAGCCACAGACAAGGGAATGCTGACGGCCACTGGACGCTGAGGCAGGCCTGGAATGGAATCTTTCCCGGAGCTTCTGGATGGGGGATAGCCCGGGTGACATCTTGATTTTGAACTTCAGGCTTCAAGAACTGTTAAACAGTAAATCTCACTCTTTTAAACCACCAAGTTAGCGATCTTTTTTTTTTTTTTGTATCAGCCCTGAGAGCTAATGTGCAAAAGAATGCATTTGAATCTTTACCTTACACTTATGCAAAAGAATAACTCAGAACTAATCTAAGACAGAACTGTGAAGGCTAAACCACCACGATGTTAGAAAAACCATACAGGTAGATCTTTATATCCTGAATTAAGCAGTAGTCCCTTAGATACGACAGAAAAACACAAGTATCAAAATAAAAAACAATACATTAAACATTATCAAAATTTTTGTCCTTTGACATATATGTCTAGAAAATCAAAGACAACAAGTTGCCAGGAAGCACATGAAAAGTTGCTTAATGTTAGTAGCCACTAGGGAATTACAAATTTAAGCCACGACACAACAGTCCTTGATTCCTGATAGGGGACTCAAGAGTTGGAAATTTTTTAGTTTAAGGTAAGTAGTTAACAAGCCTAGTAGGTGGTGCATATGTTAAAGCTACTGTTTCAGGAACTGAAGGGACAGCTCACCACTCCTGGGAAAGGCAGCCAACCTCCTGGGGAGGAGGCTAAGGACCACTACCTGGGATAGCTAACCACCCAGGGCAAGAACCTGCAGTTGTTTAATCTAATTTTCCCTCAATTTCAAAACCCCTTACCCCACTTTGTTCTCGGTTATAAAAAGGCTGGCTTAGAAGGAGACGTAAGATGGTCTGTTAGGGTACACACCCTCCGTCTTCTGAGATCACTGGCCATCTGAATAAAGTTCCCATAAAGATTCAATCTCTGTCTCTGCTCATTGGGTTTGGTATGTGACAGGCAGCATGAAGGCCGGCTTTTCCAGTTTCACTCCTACTGTTACCGAACTAACCCATGGGGAAGAGAGAGAACCCAGACACTGTTATCGAAACAAGCACCCTCCCTGGGGGTCTCTCTGTCACTGTGAGTTCATCATTCCCAGGTGTTAGGAATTGTGACTCTCAGTGCCAGAGGTTAGTGAAAAGGAAAGGAACTATTTATTCAAAAGCTATACAGGTTTAGAGTGATGGCAGAATATTGCCATTAAAATCCCAAAGTCCCTTCAAAACACCCACAAACACATACAGTCCTGCCTTCCCTTTGTCTAGTTGGGATAGTTTCTGGGTACCATATCTCAGGAAAAAGAAATAGCAGTCCTTAGCTCAGTTAGAATTCTGGTTCCTTCCAGTAATCCATGCTCAGCTGGGCAGGTCATCTGCAGTCCCCAAAGACATCAGCTGTGTCACCTCTGAGATCTCCAGCTCTTAATTCAAAACTATGTGGCACATCTTCATGGCCCACCAGCAACAGTCCTTTTAGCCATGGTCTCGCATTGTCTCCCCGCCCATTGTCTCCCCATTTCTCTATATTCTTTCAAACCGCTAAGAGAGAGCTCTGCATGTTTGCTACATCTTGCTTTCCTGCTTCCTAAGATGTGTGGTCAAGGGAGCCCCCTCTCTGCTCCCAAACTTGTGTGGTTCTACTCCAGCATGGCTGCCAGGCCTGGGTTTAAATACTGGTGGGGTGGGAATCTTCCTCTGTAACCCCATTTCCGACTCCTCCCACAACTGACAATACCTGCCATCATTCTTGTATTTTCGGCCCTTCTTGGCTGCCATAGTTAGTCTGGGCAGGCATGGCCCCAGGACATGGAGCAAACCATCTCCAAATTCTCCCACAGGCACTGTAAGGGGAGGTGCCTCCCAGCTACACCAGGGGTCACAGTCAATCCTTTCTCCCTGGCTCCAAGCATGACCTATAGCCACTTAACATATCTATGAAGCTAGCCAGCTGTTATTGGTATGTAAAATAACCATTTTTGCATATGAGGTATGAAGCCAGATTGCTGCTATTGATAAACAAAGTAACTCTCAATGGCCCTGCTCCAGGTCCCATCCCCAGCCAAACTTATGTGGTGGTGGGGGGAGGGGTGGGCAGGGACCATCCTATATTTTCTAGGACACTCCAAGTTCTGGACTCCATTTCAATGCCCTCTCTGGGTGGGGAGTTGGCTGCATGCGCACTGTTACACCACCAGGATGTCTATACTCAAGAAAACAGTAAGTAATAAGTGATAGTGATGGTATATTGCAATTAGAATGTTCTTCTCTTATAGCTTCTAAGATAGTAGTGACACAGAATCCTGTTCATGGTCCTCTTCACCCACATGCAGCAACAGTCTTTCTGGAAAATACACCATTTTTCCCACCAACTCTGATCTAGGTGGTGTGGACTCTCAAATGGAGGTAAGAAGGTAAGAGGCTAAGGAGGTAAGAAGGATGAATAAATCACAATGGAAAAGAAACTACATTATGTGAAGTCATAACAAGTGTTTGATAAGGAAACTTAGTACAACTTTCTAGAATTTGGTGGCAAAGTGACAGAAATAAGTGAAGAGATTGGGGTCTGCACTGGTCTTGTACTGTGTTTCTGGGGGAACATCTGGACTCAACAATGACTCAGAATAGAGCCTGGAGAAGAGGAAGATATAGGTAGCCTGGGTATTTAATTACATGATTTATTTTGTAGATAGATGGTCATGGAGTCTTCCTATTTACTAAGGTGCCTGTGAAAATAAAGTTGTACCAGGTGTGGCAGAAACAAAATCACCATGAACTCCGGGGAGAAGTAGAAGAGACAAACCAGATATTCTTTCACAAGGTAGGACTCAGAAAAGTTACTTATCCCTTAGGAAATTAGAATTTCTTCCTATGAAAATGAGAATATAATAGTACCTACAACATAACGTGAGGGTTTAAGGATTTGGTCACAATACGACTAAGGCCATTGGGCAATGCCTGGCAGTGAATAGCTATTGTTTTTTAGTGACTTAATTCTAATGGACTCTGTGATATTTTATCCTGCAAGTGAAAGCTGTTAATTAACCAGAGACAGTCACAGGTACAAGCAGCAAGAGAATGAAATGTCTACCAGTGTTAGGATTAGAAAAGTCCTTAATCTGACATGATGCTCTAAGTTCTAAGCAGGGTTATTATTCAGTGCATACTTGCAGTTCTTACAGTTTTTACACACAGCCTCTTCTCACTTTTAGCTACTGGGATATTGTATTAAAAAGTAACACAAAATTTATTGCTTTAATATCTGGCCCCCAAACTCTTTGAGAGTGAGAGAAACATATGTTTTTAAAAAATACTTTGAAAGGGCTATTGGAGCACTAGGGTGACTGAAATCTAAGTATCAACAAAACACAAGTGGCACAAGATGACTGAATTTATTTCTTAAAATAATTTTGTTTGATTTTAAAAGTGAAATTGTCATAGAAGAGAAAATTACAATACTGGAGAAGACAGAAGCGATTCAGGAGGATTGAGTAAGTCTGGGCTGGGTTACTGTGGAGTTAATGGCTTGCAGTTCTCTCAAAGTCGTGCTAAGGAAAAAAGGAAAACAGGAATAAAGAGATCTTCCTCCACCTATATTTTCAATAAAACTACTACACTCAGAAGTGTTCTTTACATAGTCCTGAATTTGAGTGTGTTATCGGAAACTTACAACAGCTCTCTCTCAATTGGGTTACCATCCCCAAAGGGAGAGATCCCCTTGCATGCCTTTACTAGTCATGCTGGGAGGAAGCATGACTCAGCATGACTTTAGCTTGCCCTTGCAAACCAGTCAAATGTAAGCAGAAAAATTACGAAAATCGTTTCTTCAGATACTTTCCCTTTGAGGAGAGTATACAGTTTAGATATCATATTTCAGTTAGAGAAATATTTTTGCTTGAACAGGTGATCCTAGTAAAGTAAGTCCATCATGAAGTAGCTCAAGAAAGAGCTGTGACTAATAATTACAAGGGGAGAGAATGGTAGCCCATGCCAATATACATGGAAAATCTTAAAGACTTAACATGAAACAGTTAGAACTAATTAATACATGAATTCAATGGAGTCTCAGGATACAAAACCAACATACAAAAGACTTTTGCATTTTTATACACTAAAAACAAACTCCACTAAGGGAAACTAGGAAAATAATTCGGTTACAGTGGCATCAAAAAGAACAAAATACTTAGTATTAAATTTAATCAAGGAGATGAAAGTTTTGTTGGCTGAAAACTATCACACTGATGAAAGAAATTAAAGCAGACACAAATAAATGGAAGGACATTTTGCATTCATAGATTAGAACAATTAATATTATTGAAATGTCCATACGTCCCCAAACAATCTAAAGTTTTGATGTAATCCTTGTCAAAATCCTAATGACATTTTTTCACCAAAATAAAACGAAATTTAAAATTTATATAGATCCACAAAATACCCTGAATAGCCAAAGCAATTGTAAGCAAGAAGAACAAAGCTTGAGGCATAACACCTTCTGATTTCAAAATACATTACAAAGCCATGATAATCAAAACAGTATGGTACTGGCATAAAAACAGACAGATCAGTGGAACAGAATACAGACCACAGAAATAAACCCATACATATATTGTCAACTGATTTTTGACAAAGTTGTCAAGAATATACAATGGGAAAAGAATAGCCTCTTCAACAAATGGGCCTGGGAAAGTTAGACATCTGCATGAAAAAGATTAAAAACCCTTATTGTACATCATACACCAAAACTATTCAGAATGAACTGAATACTTATGTAGGAGTTGAATTTTTAAAATGCTAGAAGAAAACATAGGGGGAAAGCTTCTTGACATTGGCCTTGGCAATGATTTTTTTGACCTGACACCCAAACCACAGGCAACTAAAGGAAAGTAGGCAATTAGGATTAATTCAAAATAAAAACCTTTTTCACATCAAAGGATACAATCAATAAGTGAAAATGCAGCCTATGGAATGGGAGAAAATAGTTGCAAACCATGCATCTAATAAAGGGCTAATAATCAGAATATATAAAGACTTCTATAACTCGATGGCAAAAACCCAAATACACCAATTTAAAATATGAACAAAGCAACTGAATAGACATTTCTCCAAAGAAGACATAAAAGATACCAGTAGGTACATGAACAGATTCCGAATGTTACTAATCAGCAGGGAAATGCAAATGAAAACAGCAATGAAATATCACCTCACATTTTCCAGACTGTGCATTAAAAAACAAAAGAAAAAGGAAACAAATGCTGGTAACAATGTGGTAAAAAGCAAATCCTTGTGCGCTCTTGGTGGGAATGATAATTGGTGGAGCCACTGTAGAAAACAGTATGAAGTTGCTTCAAAAAAAAAAACAAAGCAAAACAAACTACCATATGATCTTGCACCCCGCTTCTTAGAACATACCCAAAGCAAATGAAAACAGTATCTCAAAGAGTAATCTGCACACCTTTGTTGGCCAAAGCTTTATGCACAATGAAGAAGATGTGAAAGCAACCTCAATATCTTTTGAAGGAAGACCGGATAATATAAAGCCTGGTATTTACATACAATGGACTATAATTCAGCCTTACAAAAATCCTATGATTTTGTGAACTTGGGATACATTATTCTAAATAAAATAAGCCAGACATACATATTATAAGATACCACTTGTCATATGAAGAATTTGAAAAGACAAAACTCAGTGCAGCAGAGAGGAGATTGGTGGTTGACAGGGGCTGGCAGTTTAACCCGGAGGTGTGATTAAAGGGCACAAAGTTTCAGTATATAAGATTGATTTAAGGCAGTGATTTTCAAACCATTTTCCTCTCATGGCACACATCAACTACTTGCTAAGGAAAAAGGGGGGCTCTGACCTCTCTTCTCCCTTAGGGTTCAGTTTAAGTGTGCCATGAGAAAATGAAAAGGTTGAAAATCACTGATTTAAAGGAAATTTTTTATATAATCTGGATATGAGTCCTTGATTGATATTTACATTGTAAATATTTCCTCCTGTTTGCTGACTTGTTATTGCTATTATTATGACATATTTTAATGAGTAGAATACTTTAACTTTTTTACTGAGTTATAATTGACATACAGCATGTTGGTTTTAGGTGTACAGCACAATGATTTGATATTAGCATATATTGCAAAATGACCACCATAATAAGCCTAGTTAACATCCATCATCATGCATAGTTACAGAATGTTTTTTTGTGTGATGAGAACTTTTAAGATTCACTTTCTTAGCAACTTTAAGTATGCAATACAGGATAATTAACTGTAGTGGCCATGCTGTATATTACATCCTCATGACTTACTTTGTAACTGTAAAGTTTTACCTTTAGACTTTCTTTACCCAGTTCTCCCACTTTCCACCCCCTACCTCTGGCAACCACTGATCTGTTCTCTTTATATATGGGCTCATTATTTTTGAGTCCACATATAAGTAATATTATAAGGTATTTGTTTTTCTCTATTCTGGCTTATTTAACTTAGCATATGCTCTTAAGGTCCATCCATATAATTGCACATGAGAAGACTTCCCTCTTTGTTATGGCTGAGTAATATTCCATCACATATATGAGCTCTGTCTAGAAAGAGTGCAGCCATTGTTAATATAATGAGAAAGGTTTGCACAACATCACTGTAACCTGGCAGCCAAGGACAATGGACTGGAATGAGCATGTGTGAACAATGATGACTTCACTGTAGTAGTCAGCTGGGGCATAGGCACGATTGAGTGAACACGTGTACTGTGTGGCCATTACATTCAAAATGACTGAGTGAGTAGAGCAACAAATCTGCATGAAATTTTGTATCGAGCTTGAGCATTCCTCCATGGAAACTATCTGGATGATTCAAAAGGCGCAAAGGGCAACTGGTGATTGACAGCTTCATCATGATAATGCACTTGCTCGTGTATCACTGCTCGTGCATAGTATTTTGGTGAAACATCAAATCACCCAGGTGATTCTGTCCCTGTATACTGCAGATTTAGAGCCCTGTGACTTCTGGCTTTTCCTGAAACTAAAATCACCTTTGAAAAAGAAGAAATTTCAGACCATTGATGAGTTTCAGGAAAATACAACAGGGAAGATGATGGTGATTCCAACAAAAGATTTTGCAGAGTACTATGAACAGTAGAAGAGATGCTAGGAGAAGTGTGTGAGGTCCCAAGGTGCCTACTGTGAAGGGGACTGAGGTGTCATTGTCCTATGCATAATGTTCTTTGTATCTTGTGTCTTCCTCAATAAATGTCACTATGTTTCATAGTACATGGCTGGTTACCTCTTGGACAAACTGTGTATATAATGCTGTGGCCAACACGGGAGTACATACATCTTTCTGAGTCCAGGTTTTGTTTTCTTTGGATACATACCCAGAAGTAGAATCACTGGGTCATGTGGTAGCTCTATTTTCCATTTTTGAGGTTTCTACGCACTGTTTTTATAGTGGCTGCATCCATTTCAGTCCCACCAACAGAGCACTAGGCTTCCCGCTTCAGCAGCATTTGTTATCTCCGGTGTTGTTGATAACAGCTGCGGGACATGTTAATTCCAATGAAGTGTAATTTAGTATTTTGTTCTTGTGCATATAGTGTGTTTTAATAGCCCATTTAAGAAATCTTTACATACCTGAAAATTATAAAAATGTTCTTCTATGTTTTCTTTTTGAAAGCTTTATGATATTAGTTTTAACATTTTAGACTATGATTCAGCTTAAATTTATTTTTGTATATGGTGTGAATGGAGGGTCAATGTTCTTTTTCTTCTTCATGGTATTTGCTCCAAAACAAAAGCACAAAGGCATGGAGAAAAATAGAACCCAGTTTAATGTTTTGTAGAATTATAGGTATGATTCTAAGAGGAATGGAAATAAATTTATCTCAGTTTTGTGTTAATATCTTCTGTTTTTGACTCTAGAAGTTATTCTCTGAACTGTGGGAGGGAAAGGACTAGGGAAAGAAGAATAGGAGAGAGGTAGGGTGGCCTATAAACAAGAGAGTAATTATCTAGAAGAATTTTGTAGACAGGGAAAATAAAGCATCCACACACAAATTCATTTTGCAACGGAGGCAAGCACTTCTTCTACCATTTTCCCAGAATCCCACCTGTGTCCACAGGCCATGCAGCTGCCATCCAGTAAAGAACTGTACACTGTGTGCACCTTGCAGTCAATTGTCCCGGGTCTTTTGTATTTGCAGCCAGACCACGAGCATGACAACTTGGCAGGAGCGACGATTAACTGCACCCCATGGAATTGATCAACTGTTCACTTCCTTCAGCTTTGCCCTATGTTCACAACACTCTGATTCTATCCCAAGACCAAAGTAAGCTTTTGAGCAACAGAATGGGGCTTAGGATATTTAGAAGTGTGATGTATGTGAGGGGAAAGCAATTCTACTCTGAACAGAACCATCCTGATTTCTCCTCATTATACACTTTCAAGTATCTCTTGATTCAATATGGTTTCAAATACAGGATCCAGTTAAGAATCATACTTATCATTATTACTATAATTAAGCATGAATTGAATCACTCTGTAAAGAAAACATTGCCTTTGCACTTTATTTCAGTCTTTGCAAACTTTATGGCAATAACATGGCAAAATATCATGATTTTCATTTTAATGTAGGGGCAATTGTTCGACATTCTGAAGTTGCTCGTTCAAGGTTTCCTGGTGGAGGGGAGGGGAGCAGGTGAGGAAATGCTGCTCCTTGGATTTTTAGAGTATGTTACATGATGAGGATTCTTCACTGTGTCTCCTCTTCAAATCCTGTATCTCTTTTTGAAGTTTCCTGCTCTGTTCTTGGAATCCCTCCTTGAGAAGCCGTTCATGTTCCTGAAAGGGAAAGCGTAGACTGAACTCACACAATCTAAAACATTTCCCACATTTGCCAAATTATTTCCCCTGTCCATACCTCATCCTTCATGAGTTTTCGAAACTTATTTTTTAAATTTGTGCCTTTCTTAACTTCTATTAAATCACCCTCTTTGGAATTTTCCATGGCTGGCAATAATTTTTCTGGGATTTATTTAGCTACATGAAACTTCTCTTATGGTTTCTAAAACATTAGTGAAGCAGAATCATATTCTTGTCCCTCTTCATCCACATGCAACACAGTGTCTCTGGAAAATCTACCGTGTTTTCCCTTCAACTGTGATGCAGTTAGTGTGGGCTCACAAATATACATCTAAAAAGGGAAGAGAGATGAATTGCAATGGAAAGTTACTACATGATTCAGAATCATGGCAGGTGTTTGATGAGGGCACTTAGTACAACTTTCCAAAACTTGGTGACAAGGTGACAGAAATAAGTTGAAGAGATCAGGGTCTGCACTGGACCATACTTTATTTCTGGGTGAACATCTGGACTCAACAATGACTCAGAATAGAGCCTGGAAAAGAGGAAGATACAGGCAGCCTGGGTATTTAATGACATGATTAATTATTTAGATGGTCAGGGAGTCTTCCCGCTCACAGGGTGCCTGCAGGGATAAAGTTGTACGAGGTATGGCAGAAATGAAATCACTGTGAACTCCACTCAGTAAGGTAGACAGGCTAGGTATTCTTCCACACAATAAGAGTCAGAAATATCAGTTAACTCTCATGAAATTAGAACTTCCTTATTTGAAAATTAGAATATAATAGCACCTACAACATACATGAGGATTTGGTTACAGAATGACTATAAAACCAACATTCAGAGCCGGTCAGTAAATGGCTATTGTTTGTGATTCTAAATATTAATATTAAATATTAACATTAATATTTAATATTAAATTTTAATACCAAATATTTAATACTAAATGTTAATATTAAATATTTAATATTAAATCACTAACAATCACAAATATGATTTAATATTAAATCACTAACACTAAATATTGTTAGTGATTTAATAAAAAGATTCCATGAGATTTTATCCTGCAAGTAAATACCATTAATTAACCAGAGATGATTACAGACAGAAGCAGTAAGAAAATGAAATGTCTACTAGTGTTTGGGCTAGAAAAGCCCTTAATCTGACATAAAGCTCTACCGTCTAAGCCATGTTTTTGGCTCAGTGCTGTGGCAGATAAAATGGTGATGACAGAACAGGATACCTGAAGTTTAAGATTGAGAACCCTCTCATGCTCTGCCTTTAACTGGGCCCTCTCCTCCTCCATCTTGTCAGTCAGTTGTTTCAAATGTTCCTGATGACTCTTTTCTTTCTCTTCCATCATCTGCTGAGTCTTTTTTTGCATTTCCTTCAACATATTTTGTGCTGCTTCTGCAGATTCAGCCTTTGTACGTTCCACTAAGGAAGAAAAATGAGCAGAGAAATGTGAAGATTACATTGTTAGAGCCTTATTTTGCTTTTAATCCCCACCTTTTTTATTCATATGCCATAGAGAAAGCTTTTGTGATAATTTTTGCAATGAGTAACCAAAAGCTGGCCAAAACTAACAGTTAAAAAGATCTGGTGGAACTATGAACTATACTTATTATTCTTTGCTCTACAATAATGTTTCAGGTGGACTAATGTGGCTAATCTGAACATTTCTAGGGCTTTCCACCTATCCAGAGTGTTTGCACCTGTTCTCACCTTCAATCTCCTTTTCCTTCTCTGTGAGTGACTGGTCAGTCTGTAGAATGGCATTAGCCACAGCCTCCTTGGACTCCAAGTATTTCCTCAGTGTCTCTTCTGCCTGGTGATACAGAGGAAGTTAGAATTAAGAAATGGAGACTATGAGTTAGGGCAAAATCCAGCAACACATGTGTTAATTTTATCATGCATATAACAACCCTTGTAGGATTCAAGTAGCAGATCAAACTTAACTGCTCTAAAAGCCAACTTTGGGTTATCTCTCAAACCTATTTCATTCCCTATCACCTCAATTTTAGTAATTTAATTAATAACTCTGGTTTTCTAACTGTTATGGGTTAATAGCATTAACAGTTACAGTCAATATCTCTTTTTTTCACACATCCCACATGCAATCATCAGCTCATGGTTTTTGCTCCGTCTTCACATAAAACTAACCAGAACCCATCACTTGTCACCAGCTCCTCCCATATGCTTTGGTCCAATGCATCATTACTTCTTGTGTGGACGATTGCATTAGCTTCAGAATTGGTCTGCCTACTTTCATTCTTGCTCCCCTACAGGCCATTCTTCTCAGGGTACCTAATGTTTATGCTCTATGACTTAAGAAATATCAGCTCACTGTTATGCACAAAATCTTCTACTCATTTTCTTACTCTTTCCAAATACCATTCAAAGTTTCTTAGTGGCCTCCAAGGTACAAGGTACTACCTTGTCTGGCTTGTGGCCTTTAAACACCCCTTTGACATCGTCTCCTACCACCTCCTCCTTTGCCCAGTTCCCTCCTGCCACATTTCTTGCGATTCCTAGGGTATAAACCAATTTATACTTTGAGTTTTCTGCTTTGAAATTTTGTTCCCCTGGATGCCCATTTGGTTCACTTTCTCACTTCTTTGAAGACTGTGCTGAAACATTACTTCATGACAAAAGCCTTCTTTCTCTAAGAACACGTAAAATAGCATCACATTTCATTTCTCTTCTATACCTATATCCTACTTTCCTTTTTCTTCAGGGCAGTTTTTGACTGTTAGAATCATCCTAATATTATTCTCCCCTTTGTTCCTAGTAACAGAACTAAGTTCACCTGGACAGGTTGTGGACCAGGATAAAACTTTGTATTTTCTGTTCAACATCCCTGGTAGCTCAGTGCCCGTAATGATGAAATTCATTAGCACCGATAGCACTTAAGCAGAGGCCTATGGTGCTTCTTGGAAATCACCTTAAAGAGAGTCAACCCGTTTAACTTCTGTTTTCCCTCTTCCCTCCACCTGTAATGTGGAACTAGTGGATGAAACTCTAGGAGCCAGCTCAGGTCACAAATTGACCATGAAGAGAGAGTCTGTGCTGGGATGCTAGAGCAGAACAAAGGAACAGGCCTGTGAACAAGGTTATCATGGAGTTCCATTACCAACCTGCACCCCCTCTTCATCACTTCTCTTTTTAAAAAACATTTTATTAATTTTTTAGAGAGATAGGAAGGAAGGGAGGGGGAGAAACACGGATGTAAGAGAGAAACATCGATCAGTGGAACCTCACGTGTGCCCTGACCAGGGGTCTAACTGGCAGACCCCGACTTTGCGGAAGGAAGCCCAGCCAGCTGAGCCACACCAGTCAGGGCCTCTTCATCACTTCTTGCACGCAAGAGAGAAACGTTTGTCTTTTCTAAGCCACTTCTTTTAAAATAATATTTACCCAAGCCGCCCTGGCTGGCGTAGCTCAGTGGATTGAGCTCGGGCCTGCGAACCAGACGATCACGGTTCGATTCCCAGTCAGGGCACATGCCTGGGTTGCAGGCTGGTTCCTTGCAGGCTAACTACCAGCAGGGGACGCACAAAAAAGGCAACCATAAGGCCTGGCTGGTGTAGCTCAGTGGATTGAGCGCGGGCCTGCGAACCAGACGATCGCGGTTCGATTCCCAGTCAGGGCACATGCTTGGGTTGCAGGCCAGTTCCGGGCAGGGACCATTTCCCAGCAGGGGATGCATGAGAAGCAACCATACATTGATTTTTCTCTTCCTCTCCTTCCCTTCCCCTCTAAAAATAAATAAATAAATAAATATTTTTTTTAAAAAGGCAACCATACATTGATGTTTCTCTCCCTCTCTCCTTCCCCTCTAAAGATAAATAAATAAATAAAAAATCTTTAAAATAATATTTACCCAAGCCTAATTCTAACTGACACAAACTGAGTACACCAGCATAAAGGGGTAATTAAGAGAACAGCCTGCTATTGAGATTAGCATGCCAGCTGTACCACTCATTACCTATATGTTCTTGGGTGTTCTTTCACTTCTTGTGTCTCAATTTTCTTATTTATAAACTGGGGATAGGAACAACATGTACTTTTTAGGGTTGTTTTGAGAATTGAATGAGTTAAGCCCATCTACTTCCCGAAGCACAACAAGGTCTATATGTGTTAACTGGTACTGTTTTTGTCTGTAAGCTATATAATTTGTTTATTTCTGGTTAGTGCTTTGTGCGAAATTTTTTTTTTAAATTGCCTTAGTCCCAGAAACTTGACGAGACCTGACATATCGTTAGGCCTGAATAGATCACTCTTGGATCACTGGATGACTAAATTAATGAATTAATTATACATTTTTGAGGGCTTCTCCTGTAATTCCCAGGGGGCATATGCACTGGATCCCCTGGCAGTCTCTCTCCTAAATGAGTCAGTGAGTGGATGAGTGAGAGGCAGAGGCAACTGTCCCAATCCCATTCTGGTTATCCCCACTGTAGTTTGAAAGAGTCATCTGAGCAAGTCCTCAGAAATAGTACTCAGTAGGTATTTACCTCTGTCCCCTTTCTGGGAATCTTGTGGTACTCATTCTTCAGCTTCTGTTGCTTCTGAATAAAGAGATGATAGCCTCCTGGTTTAGAAAATGTCCCCTCCTTCACATCTTTGTCCAGAGGACTGAAAATGTCCTGAAGTAAGGCAATGCAACACTCTGATGATGCTTTCGCATTCTGCTTACAAAAGTCATCTCGTTTTGCTAGCAAACATTCCTGTGAAGTGACAAAATAGCACAGATGGTACAGTCAGCCATGAGGAGGATGTTCACCACACATAGACTATGGAGAAATGCTTCTCCTCCAGAGACTGTGGTATATAACCTGGGCCACACCATCACCTTGTGAGGCTCTAGAATGTCTAGAAGAAGGGTGCAGATTGACAAAAACTACATCTATCTTTCTGGCTGTGATTATCTGAAGCTCTTTTCTCTACTTTTCCTGCTACGGAGAATGATTCCAAAGCACAGACAGTGTCCCATGGGAAACTCCTCCTTTGAAGTCCAATTTCAGAAGAGCTTGGAGTACAACCTGTGGAGTTAGGAAGGCCTAGGTGGATGTACCCCTTTGTGTTCCTGGGGCCACCCCTTTGTGGATTTGTGACACCCAACCTCTGTGAATTGAGGTCTTCTTATTGGTAAAACAGGGGAAATTATATCCATTTCATAGATTTTATGTCAGGATTAGATGGAGTGGTATAAAGTATCAACCTCAGTGACTTTTCTACAACTGCTCAGTAAACCGTCAATGATTATTGATACAACACTTTGGATGAGAATATTTTTGCAGATTTTCTCAATCCAAGGCTAAGGAAGATAATGAAGATTGTATCCCAGGTATTTTGAGTATTGAGAAAACCTAACAAAAATATAGAGTCTGGCAGAAGTAAGGCCTGCTTAAGTGTGATTGGTAGGGTATTAATATGGCTGTGATAATTTATAGTTTTAATTTAAACACTTCACCTAAAATGTCAAATGGTGTGCTTGACTGTAATATTGTTATGTTACAGAGTTACATGCTTATGATTTTGTAATAAAAAGGTGGTATTATTTTTTGCTGGATCTTATTTATTTACCTATGTTAAGTCATTCAGGAGAACTTACATATCAAACTTTTACATTAGTCCAGAAGGATGTCCATTGTCTGCTGACCTTGACTATCTAATTTCATCAGAACCTTTAAGTGCAGGGAGGTGACGTTTGTAAAATCCTGCCTTGCAAGCCAAGGAAGGGATTTTGACTTGTCCAGTGATGGTCAGACAACAACCCTCCCCTAATTCGTAAAGACACAGACTTAGAAACATTCTCAAACAGCATTCTTATGATTGGTTTGACTTTCTTGGTTTTCTAAAAAATTCTACCAGTGCTTTACAATAAAGACAAAGCATTTTTAGTGTTTTCACAAAGAATCATATCCTATCAGGTTATTTACAGGCAACATGAAAGTGTTGTGCCTCTGATTCACTTTAAAAGGAAAATAAATTTAAATTATCTTATATAAATACAGTTTTACAATTTACTTATTTACTTCAAATATGGCATCCAGAAAGGGACTACAGAAGAGAGTAACTGTAATAAACATAGTTGGTTGTGGTGCCACGGTCTGTAGGGCTGAGGCTAGGAGTATTCATTCTATTTTTTAGTAATGATTGCAAATGAATATGCATTCACTGAGTGCTTCTGTCTTTGGATCTAGGAAGAACTACTCACATCCAGAAAAGCCCAGGTTTTTCTGCCTCTTGTTATCTAGAATAGCACACATACCGCTAATTTCTTCTGGAACTTTTGGTCCACATCCTTGAAGGAACTGTTCATGAAAACTTCGATGGCCTCTTTCTCAGTGGCCCTGTGCAGGTCCAGCAGCTCCTGGAGGGTTTCCGTGGGCAGCTTCACCTTCTGGGCCATCTGCTGGTCATAGTGGGCAATGGCCTTTTTCACTGCAGCTGAGTTCTCTATCTCAGCCAAGGCCAGGACTGCGTTTTCCATGCAGGGCAGATCCCCACTGCTGATGGCATTGACGTAGGTCAGCACCAGGTTCTCCAGGCCTGCAAAAGAGAATTTAACAAAATAGCAATTATCAGTTGGTGGAAGAGAGGAACAAACCATCAACTGTTTAGTCCTGAGAATATGAATTTAATTATTTATTTTTTTAGAATCAAGGGCTAGAACATTTGTAATGCTTTTCTAATACCACAAACAATAGTTTAGGAATTTTCTGAGGGAGAGTAGTGATGGAATATTTTGATTATCTCTAGAGAAGTTTACATTTCTCTTTCTCTTTTCCTCCTCCAAAAGAAAGATGGTGCAGTGAGTGGATCAGAAAAGGATATTTTGTAGTTAAGATATTAGGTCTTGATCTTTTCTCAACCATTCTACATCTCCCTTTATTCTGCCTTCTTTTTTCCTTCTTTAGTTCTAATTTTTGAAAAAGGCGAAGGAGAAAACTTAGCTTGCTTATGTGTGCAAGTGTGTGAGTGTGAGTGTGTGTGTGTATCTGCTATAGGCCACTAGTCCTGTTTGGCCTAGATACGGAATCTTCCTAGATACTGCCTTATCTGAGCTACTTGCAGAGTGACCGACTCATCCAGGTTTGTGCAGAGTTTTGCTGGTTTTGGCATAGAACATCTTACATCCCAGGAAATCCCAGCCTTGGGAAAATGGAGTGGTTGGTTACCCAACAAGCAACAGTTCTTTAGGACTCGATCCTGGGCCTTCCCTTCTGTTTCTACAGTTTTAAATAATATCTATATGGATACTAGTGAACTGTATTTTCTGCTTTGACTTGATGTTTAAGCTTTATATTTGTATATTTGAATATCTGCATGTTACGTCTTCTTTTACACATCAGAGTAAAACTAATATTAAATAATCTAAATCTAAATAACTTCATCTACTCTGAAAAACTACTTTTCCTTCAGATATCCCTCACAGTAATTGACACCCATTCAAGCAGTTGCTTAATTTCAGAACCCTGGAGTCCTTCTAATTCCCTGCTTACATCCATCATTGTGCCTTATGGATTTAACGTTCAAAAGATGTGGGGATCCTGTCCATTTTGACCATTTATCATAATCTTAGCCTAACAAAATCCCCCTTTATTACTAAAACCTGGTAAATATTGTCTATCTTCTCATTGTCTTCTTTATATCCCTCCATCACATCTACAAAACATGCGGGAAGATCATTTTAAATATAAATGGGATAACTTTACTTCTCTGTCTAAAATTCTTCAAGACTGTCCCATTGAATTTAAACTCTATTCTCCTTAAAGTCATCTGTGATCCTTTCAAGTACTGGCCCCTATGTACTTCTCCAGTTGTGATCCCACTCTTGCGCTTTCTACTGCTATTTAACACGCCCTCTTTCTTTTCCTTTGTTGAAATTACAGAGTTACTTCCTGTCTCAGACCTTTCCGCATGATACCGTCTTTGTCTGCAAAGCATTCTCTCTAGTCTCCTGCTTGATGCACTCTCAGTAAGTGATCATCTTTCATGTCACTTTCAGAGACAAACATTCTCTGTCTTTGACTCCAAATTATCTCCTACGTGCATACACTCCTTAATTTCTCATAGCAGCCTACTATTTCAATTTATTGTGCTTTTCACTATTTATCATCATAATTTTAAAAATTTAAGTACCTTCACTCCTGTGGTGCTGAAACAAGGATAGAAATAAAATATTTTCTATCTACCATTATACCCAGTCATTGGTGCGTTTCACGAGTTTCTTCTAGTCAATTTCCCTGTTCCTGAATTGCTGAATAAGGGGCTGGTGCCAAGGTCAGCAGCATTGGGGTATTTGCCTTCTCTAGACTTTGTCAATCTATATAGATCTATTAGGAGAATCTTTCATAAATAGGGAGCTGATAATTTGTGGGGAAATTACTGCAAAAAAGGGACTCAAGTTTTCCTCTATTAATCTTGCTCATATAAATATTAGATAACACCAGAAATAGTTTTACTTGTCACATAAAGTTCACAATGTGATCCTCGTGGTATGTTTTCCTGAGCATCATTAGACTATGTGTTTGTCGTAAGTACACTTATATCTCCCTCTTTTCTTTTCTTCAATGGACAGAAGGAAAGTTCAGGTAAGAAGTGGGGAGTGAGAAGAACTCACGAGGCCCAGTGACTATGATGCCGCCTGTGAGAGTCTTGGCTTCAGAATATTTGAAGATGTAGGAGCAGAATTCCACTACTTGTTCTCTGAAGTCAGAGTCCAGGTCTTCCTCCTGTAGCTGCTCCAGGTGGACAAGATACTTCCTTCGAGCAGGACGATCAAAGATGAAGCACTTCTTCTTTGGAAAGAATTTTCGGATGCACAACCGAGGCTCATTAAAGCTTTTAGTTTTTTTATCGGTACCTAGAGAAGTGAAAATTAGAAATAGTACAACATTACACTAACTGTCTCAAATATATGATACTTCAACTTCATAATGTGCACAAATCCTATGGAAAGAGACAAAAATAAACTCATGATGGATCAGGAATTTTTAAGAAATTGAAGAGTAGAGAAAATTTCTTTCTCCGAGAAAGATATCTTAAATTAGATCCATCAGTTCAGCCAAGGAATGTTTTCATTCCTATCCTATAATAGAACAGTCAGAATCACAGTTACAAAATTATAATTTTAACATCTACACACAAGTGGTCATTTAAATATTGTTTTCTCTTTATTTGTCACCCAATGGTAAGTCCCAATCACCTTTCTTTAGTTTCAGGGACAACTCCAAATACTCATCAGGAGTGATGGGTTCTCCATTGACTTCTAGCTCCAGGGAGAAATCTCTCAGCGTCCACACAAAGGCTGGAAAGAAGCTCACAAAGTCGGCTGAGTCTTCAACTCCGCCATTAACAGGTGAGGGTTTTGCCCTGATTCGTTCAGTCAGCTCTGTTACATAACTGAGATGCTAACATAGGAAAACTGCAGAAAAGAAGAGCACTTTTTATGTAGTACTTTCTCCCAAAGCTCAGCTGAAATTTTTTTTCTCTTAATTAGCTCAATCATTCATTTTTTGTTCATTCCACAAATATCTATTAAGCACCTACTATGAACCAGGCACTGTTCTAGGGACTAAGAATACTGCAGTAAATGAGATAATACTGGTATCATAAAGTTTACATTCTAGTCAGAGAGACAGATAAATATGTAAACAAAAATATAATAAAATTTGAGATATTAATAATAATGATCTCAAAGAAAAGTGAACCATGCTGAAGGTTAGAGAATAACTATGTCTGCATGTGGTGCTGGTTAGTGTGGTTGTTCAGCTGAATTCTCTCTGAGGTTGTCTGAGCAGAGATCTGAATGAATTGTAGGAGTCAACTCTGCACAAATCCAATGTAGGAACATTTTAGAAGGAGAAAATAGCACTTGCAAACACTTAGACATAAAATTACTAAGTGTGTCTGATAAATAGCAAGCAGGCCAGTGTGGCTAGGGCCAAAGTCCTAGAATAGATAGGGTCCAGACCATGTAAGCTACAGAAAGAGTTTGAATTTTGACCTAAATTTAATGGGAAGCTATTGGGAAGTTTTAAGCTCAGGGGTGATATGACCTGATACTGGTTTTTAAGAGATCATTCTGGTTGGTGTTGCATCTGTGAGGGGCAGGAGTGTAAGCAGAGAGAGGGGTTAGGTAGTTAAGGAGGTAACACAGATGAGAGAAGATGGAAGCTTCAGCTACAATTATGGTGCAGGAAGTGGTGAGAATTGGTCAGCATGGGCCAATACCTATGACAGTGCAGCTGACAAAACTCTCCAACTAGTAGTTTCTAAGATATGAGGAAAGAAGTCATCCAGGATGAATTCGAAGTGTTTGATTGAAGGACCTGTGTAAATGCTGCGGGAATTTACTGTGATAGTGAAGCAGTGCTATTGAACAGAAAAATTAAAAGTTCTGCTCATTTTACTTGCTGTTTGAGATGTCTCTTACCCTCCAAATGAAGAAACTGTGTGAGTGTCTACATACACAAGATTGTACCTGAGAACAGCAGTCATGATTGCACATACAACTGCTGTGGTAATCCACATACAGATGCTACTAAAAGCCTTCAGTCTGGTTGAGATCACTTAAGGATTGACAATAGAGGAAGACTAGAACATGGCCAAGAATTAAATAGCAATAATATTTAGAAACCAAGAACATGGAACAATTAGGAAAGTGGAATATTAAGATGCATTGACATTCTAGACACTAAAAGAACCAACTGTTTCAGAAAAGAGGAAAACATCAACTATCAAATGCTATCGTGAAGTCAAAGAGTATGAGAAGTATCCATTAGATGGAAGACCATGAAGGTAAATCTTTACAAACGCTAATGTATGACAATGGTTGAAGGTAAGTTATAGAAATGTTGAAGTCGTTGATAATGACCAAAACTAGGAATGAAGGAGAGTACAGGGTAAGGTATGAGAAGGTGATGAAACGGAGAGATCAGAGTGCTAAAAGGATGTGTGTTGGTTGTTAACATTTCTAAAAATACAGTGAACTAAGAGCTAGAAGTTTTAACATAGGAAGGGTTTGTTCACAGGGAGGTTGGTTTGTTCACAGGGAGGTTGGTGGATGACTGCAACAACGAGGGATGCTGTCGTTCAGTGCATGTCATTCAAAGGACTTTCTCTTTTTAATGGGAGAAGAATGGGGAAGTATCTGGAAGCTGTCATAAGGAGCAAGGAGGTTACCTAAATTTTCTGGGACTTAGGCAAGGAGACTTATAGGAGAAAAAAAATCACCACTAAAATCACTGAAGAGGCCTGTTGGGGAAACAATGTCCACAAAGTATAGACAGAACTCAGTTAGAAGGAAATATTTGGAGGAGATGATAAGGATATAGAGATTTGCTGAATGAGAGCATGAATTTTAGAGGATGTTGAGGGTTAGGCAAGGGAGGGGAGATTAACTCAGATGGGGGATATACAGAGCCTTGTGCAGCTAAGTGTCTAGGATAATGTCTAATGGTAATCTCATTCTACTGAGGGACACAGATGATAAACAAGTAAACAAAAATAATATCTGAGACACAAGAAAGGCATGGCTTTCTGGGGCTGGTTGAACTGAATTTGGATATTGAGCATAATGAGATTCATTAAGGAGGGCACTTATAAATTCTTCTGCCGTTGCCCACCACTCTACCTGGTGAAAACACGGAGCTGTGACTTTCTGGATTTAAGTTTTTCTGGACCACAAAAAGGATACTGCAGCTGGTCCATGGCCATTTGGTTGATGGTTCCCATGCTGTTGTAGACAAAGGTGCTGCTCAGGAGGATGGCCAAGGCAAAGATCCAGGAGTCATTCTGGTTGTCTCCCTAAACATCATTGTAGAGCCACACAAAATAGACAGTAAAAGCGCCATGCTTTCAATTCAGGTAGATAGAGTCTGAACCACCTCTGTTTCTCTTTATCTGTGGAAACTTAGGTTAGTCATTTCCCAATGCAAATTTTTCTCATCTATACGATGAATTTATGAACATTAAATTCAGAGTGTCATGAAATTTAGAGAAGGCAATGCATATAAGTGCGTAGGAGAGTGATAGTAATAAGTATTATGATCACTTAGTACGTTTCAAACAGGCCTCCTGAAGTTAGACTGTGATCCTATTACATTTGTAAGGAACTTACATACAATGGTAAGGAACTTCTCAGCAGTTAACATGTGCTCCTTTGATAAGAGTTTTATAGGTCTAGGATTTGTGAGAGTGATAATGCATAACCCTTTCTGAACAAGGACATTGACATCAAATCTTATCCTTTGCTTCTCTCGTAAATAGCACAGCTGTGGATAAGACCATATTTACCAGCTTTCAGGATTCCCATTGTGAAAAGTCAGACAAGTTTATAAAGTATCTAGTCAGGTTTAAAGGCATCTTCACAGCTTCACCAAAACATTTTTTCTATGATATTAAAGAAAAATAACTTAAACTGTCATCGGCCATTATTTACAGGTTGTATAACCCATCAACAGACCTAGTGTCCACTCTCAATGCTCATGGATGGAATGTGGCCAGGTGAAGCTCAGTGTTTAAAGCATGCGACGACTCTTCAATGAGCTTGTTAGTGTCATAATTTATGTTCACTTTCCTTACATAAATCTTACTTTGGTTGGATTCAGACTGGATTCAAGGTCAGATGTTTACCACTACTAAGTAAATGAAAGGTATAATATGTTGATATGATATGCTGGAAGCCTACATCAAGGAGTGGGGGAGGAGGTAAAAGGGGGCTAGTGACCTAACATAAATAAGACTTAAAAATTCATGTTTTACCTTCTCTACATCTCCCAGGCCCTCGGTGTCCAGCAGAACGAGGGTGTGGTCTGCCTTCTCAGGATGAGGCACACACCACATCCAGATTCCCTTGGTGTGAGACTGCACCGTGGAGCCCAGAGAGAAGCCTGCCAAGGGGGAGAGGAGGTAACAGGACTTGGATTTCTAATATTGAATGGTTGTGGACATGGAGATCAAAGTTAATGAAATCAAAAGTTAAAAAGATAAATGAAACCACAATCAATGTTAACCTTAATTATAACCAGAAAAAGGGGTTAGAGTATCCAATACAAAGTGAAACATTTATTTTACTTTAAAGATTAATGAAAGCTTTAAAAGGGATGACAAAAACAAAACATAAATTTCCAACAAAACACCACAAAAAGAAAAATAAAGAACAGTGCAAGCTTGTTATTAATACCCAAACATTTTAGTCATTGTTTTATACTTTATTATTATGTATGTTGATTATATTTATCACGACCTTATTCTTCCCAGAAAGACACATTATAGTTTAAAAGAGGAAATGAAGGGGAAATGAGAAGAGTGAGGTGACTCAGATCCTCTGGAACGGAGTAAATGTAGGGAGCTCACCAGGAAAATATTGAAAAGTTAGTTTTCGATATTTCTTTCCCTCTCTAACTCTCTCTCCTCACATCTCTGTAGGCACGCTCACCCTTGCTCTTCCCAGCCAGCTTGTTCATCAGGTAGGATTTGCCTGTGCGGTAGAGGCCCACAATGGCCACCACGACAAGAGGCTGGGTGATGGCAGACAGGATCTTCAAAGCTTCCGGATTGACTGCTAGTGTCCCGTTAGTGTTCTCAATGAGGCACACGGGGCCTGGCATGTGGGTCTCTGAGGCCATGTCCAGGGTGCAGTTGTGTCTGCAAGAGAGGAAACAGAATAGATAACAATTTCTAGTCAAAAGCTGAGTAAGAACTTGCAAATGAACTGAAACTATATTTTCTGTCTTTGATCTTTGTTCCCTATGTGTTTTTAAAAATCCTCTGGCCCATTTAAAGTTGCCCTATAGATTAGTCTACTGGTTCTCTTTACAAATAAATACATTTTGAAACAATTTGTATGTACAACAGGTTTGAATAGTTTTCATATACAACTTCCACAGCATCTGTAATGTAAATGCTTTATACAAAACTTCATGTTGCTACGATACTGTTAACTAACGTGCATACTTTTTTCACATTTCACCATTTTTGCCACTGATGTCTTTTTTTTTTTTAGTTTTTTTAAAAGATTTTATTTGTTTATCTTTAGAGAGGAAGGGAAGGAGAGAAGTAGCAATGTATGGTTGCCTCTCGTGAGTCCCCTGCTGGGAACTGGCCTGCAACCCAGGCATGTGCCCTGACTGGGAATGGACCCGCGATCATGTGGTTCGCAGGCCTGCACTCAATCCACGGAGCTACACCAGCCAGGGCGCCACTGATGTCTTTTTCTGATCCACAGCCCAATCCAGGATCTCATCGCTGTCATTGTTTCCTTAGCCTTCTGTCATTTTCGATAGGTCCTCATTTTTTATTTTGTCTTTCATAACCTTGATATTTTAGGAGAGAACTGGCCTTTTAGTTTGTAGAATATCCCTCAGTTTGGGGACTTTTTTGGCAGTTCCTCATAATTATATTGAGGTCATACCTTTTCAGTAATGCCATCCAAATGGGGTTCTGCCAGGCTCAGTGCATTGCATCATGGGATTCATGATGTCAGTATGACACTGGCACTTTGATGTTAACTCTAATCACTTACTCCAGGTTGTGTCTGCCAGGTTTTTCTATTGTAAAGTTCCTACTCACCTCTTTGTGATTACAAAGTACCATTTGGGAAGATATTTTTGAGACTGTGAAATTATATTCTCACCATACTTTCCTGTCATTTTCAATGCTAATTTTAGCATCCACTGACAATGATTCTTGCCCTTAGTAGTTTATTACCGTAGTGTTTGCCTATGGTTCATTTTGTATTCTCACCATTCCTTCAACATTTATTAATTTGAGTTCTACTATAAAGAGGAACTGTCCTTTCTCCTCACTTTATTTATTTAGTCATTCAATTATTTAGTTGTATCTGTATAAATTCATAGTTATTTACTTTATTCTATGGATTTAAATACTTTACTGTCATTATTTATTTTGTTGCTTAATTTGCTCCATAAATTTTATTGATACTTTTTAAGGCTGGCTCCCATGTCCTTTTGGCATGAACCCACTGTATTCTGATCATTTCCTTCTTTCTGGGCCCACAAGGTATCCTACCTAGTATTGTCTCTGATTTAGTACTTAGATGTCAAGATGTCATACTAGGTGTATACATCATTTTTAGGCTTCTCAAGGGCAAGGTTAAAATATGGTGTATATATGTATGTATGTATATATACTAACACAGGTATACAAACATCTGTTTCTTCATCTATCCATTTTTATACACAACTTTGACTTCCTGTTTATATTTCTAATTCTAATCTAACACAACACAATTTATTCAAGCTTTTCTCCTTTTTTTTTTTTACTCCTTTCTCTTACTATGAGAGCTCTGGTTCTCAATATCTGTAATAAATTTCATTATTTACTCCATTCTAGTATACATGAAAAGAAATTTCTAAATTCTAAATTCATACTTCTGTGACAAATAAATCTACTAACTAGAGTACATTATTAGTATGCAGTTCTTTGTGTCTTTAACCTTATGTATACAGTCAGAACACTGTATTCAAAAATTTCTTCACTTGTAATGCAGCCAGGTTCATTTGTTACTGTTTGTTTTTCATTTCAGCACCCCCAACATCTTGGCTGATTTTAAATGTGTATTTACTCTTTGAGTGTGTGAAACATTACATGTTTCTAAGAGTCAGAAATTTCCAAAAAAGTGTACTCAGAGAAATATCACTTCTCCTTCATTTAGTACACCATCCTCATTTTTACCATTCTTTCTATTTTTATCCCCCCTTTATTCCTCCCCCATAGTCCCCGATCCCATTAATTTCTTGTTTGTACTTCCTAGATGTCTTTTTCACAAATGAACAAATGCATGTCTGTTACCTGATGCACATTTTCTGACATGAAAGATCAAATGGTGTAGATATTTGGAAATCACCCCACGTCACTTCATAGAAAGCTTTCTCATTCTCTATGACACTCCTACTCCGCTATGCCTATAGGCCACAGTTTACTCAACCAATCTCCTATGTAAGGGCATTTAAATTGCTTCCAAAATGTTTTAAAATTACAGGCAGTGCTGCAATGAATAACTCTGCTAACCTGTTTATATTTTATTTTGCATTTTAGCTCTTTCTTCAATAGAGACTCCTAGAGGTGGGATTGTTGCATCCAAAGTAAGAACACACCCTTTTGTTATATGTTGCCAAATTCCTTTCTGGAAGGGTGCACCAGATTGCCTTCCCACCAGCTCTTCTTGTACCTCATTTTCCAGAAAATGGAGATTTTTATCATGCCTCTTATCTTCTGACTTTCTTACAAAACTTCCTTTCAAAGCTTTTTACTTTCACATTTAGATGTTTAAATGGAATGAATGGGGGATTTCTGAGCCCCTGTATGGAGCATCTGGATAAATTTGTGTAAAGCATATGCCTGTGCCTTGAAACACAGATAGTGCCCTAACCCAGGCTTACCTGCTCTTTCTCCCAGGGCTGTTCCTGGGCAGCGTCTGGGTCCAATGGAGGGACTCAGACTCCCCAGCGGCTCCCTGCTCCCACTGTGCTGGAGGCCCCGCAGCTGCCCCAGCTCGTTCTGGTTACCCACTCACTGGTTCTTCATCTTTGCTTTGCATCTGCCTTTACACTTTTTTCACCCAAGACTTGATATCTTAGACCTCACCCTTATTCTGTCGATTTTTTTACTCAGTTTTGTTATAGACTCTGACTCCCTTTGTTTTCAGGTTGATTCTTCCCTGTTTCCACCTATCTGTTTGCATAACGCTTTTAATTATTTTAGGGAACAAAGCTACAATTATGAAACATTACTTTATAAATCAAAGTTTGTTTTTTCTCTAAACTCTGCTCTACATAATTTATTCAAACAATTATAGACATGACCAGAGCTTGATTATTTGATAATTTTAATAATTTTATAAAATTAAAAGGAGCGAAAAGTCCTATTTTAAAGTTGGTTACCTCTGATTTACTCTTGCGGAAGGCTCACATCTATTAGAATGCCAGTCTTGACTGCTCTCTGGCTTCCTATCTCTCCAGGGGAAGATGCAAAGAAAGGCTTTTTAAAAATGAAATATAGTTAATATACAACATTATATTAGTTTTTCATATGATTAGGACCCATTTTCTCTTACAACGATAGCCCACAGGGACTGCCGACAAGCGGATGTTCTGTCAGATTTTATAATGTGAGACATAATTCCATTAAATGAGAATCACTCAATAACTGCCTCAGAAAAATAGTGGCTGTACAAAGATTTTGTCAGCTTCTGAATTACAAAAACTTGTTACTTCTTTTTGCAGACTCCAAGTTGCCCAACTCTTACTTACCTGGCATATAAAAGTTTATAATAAAGAATGAAATGGAGTCTGAGCTTTAGTAAGTGGGTTTTAGCAGAGATAAATGTAATTTCAGTGTCAAAAAAGAGATAATCTCAGAGCACTCCTGACTCGATGTGGGCGCTCCCTCTGCTGGAACCTCACTGAACACAGAGCTGGAGCGGCGGTGCCCTGAGCAGACACCCTGCTGCCTGCCAGGGTCAGGATTCCAGCTGCAGCCTGTCGCTGGAGTGGTTCTTTCAGACACATTGACGGACCCTTGCAAATCTCTTCCCACCCTGCCTCACTCTTACCAGGAGAAGAGATCCTTTGGAGCTGAGAAGACAGAAGCTTCAATGAGAAAGTTATAAGTGCCTCGCCTCTTCTCTTTTCTTCTGAGTTTTACTGTACTGGTTTCTCTCACTTTTCTCTCTCACTGGCAATTTGTCCTTTTAATTTTACCCCTTCGATATCCTAGAGCTTTCTGCTCTTCCTTCAGAGACCTAGTGGCTACAAACCCAAACTATCAAATCTCAGCAATTAAATAGATGAAAATGAAACTGAAAATGCTGAGACGAGATCAGTCAGCCACTCAGGAAAACATCTGCTGAGAGCTTGGCCAGTGAGAGGGTTTGATATGATGTGTCAACTGGAATCCACAAAGTTTATCACTAGAGACTACCTGCAATACAAATAAAAGGCCCATTGGAAAAATTAATATAGAATTGACCATTGAACAACATTGGTTTGAACTGTGTGATTCCCCTTAGGTGCAAATGTTTATATTTATAATACAAATATGAATAAAAATAATCTTTACCTTAAATAATACCGAGTCTTCATTTGAAGAAAAAGTTACATATAGTGTACTGAGAGAATTGAAATCAGCGAGTGAACTAAACAAATTGTAATACTAAAGCTTTGTTAGATGCTGGTTTAAAACATTATCTAATGTCATTCGCCTATATAGGAAATAGCGGGCCAGGGGTGATCACTTAAAACCATTATAGGCAGAAATGATGATCTTTTAGATGAGTAGACCTGGGTGAATCAGCTATCCTTAGGAAAAACAAGAAAATGACTCCTTGCTTACACCGTGCACAAATAGCAATTCTGGAAGGATTGTAGAATTAAATATAAAAAGCAAAACCATAAAACCTTTGGAAAATAACTTGGAAGAATGTTTTTAAGTATTTGAAAATAGGAAAAAAATTGTTAGGACACAAAATGTACTAAACACAATTGTAAAGACCAACAAATTGACTATATTAAGATATTTTTTTTATCACAAGACACCATTAATAAAGAAAAGGGCAAGCTATATATGTGAGAAAGCATAAAAAGACAAATGACCCATATACAGAAAATATAAATAACTTCCACAAAGACAGAACACTCAGTGGAAAAATGGGTATGAACTTAGGCCCTTAGGAAAGAATATATCTGAATGGCCATAAACACTAGAAAAGGATCTAACATGGATCAGGAAAGAAATGCGAGTGAACACCACTCTGATATTGTAGTGCTCACCTACTAAAATGGCTTAAATTAGCAATACTGCTAGTCCCAAATGTTGATATCTTACCTACTCAGGGTTGTGTTCATTTTGTGATATTTCATCTACTGCTTATATTTGATTTAAGCAATTTTTTACTCATATTGCACATATATTATTTTCAAAAAATTAGTCTTATTGGAGCAGTCTTTGCACTAATAAAAAGGCCATCTGGGCTATAATCATGCATGTGTTCTCCCCAATAGAACGAAAAACACAGTGAACATGCCTTGCACTGCTTCTTCTCCGAAGCCGTGGACAGCTGATGATATTTTGAGCCCTTTGTGAAATAATTAGGAAATTGAAAGTCTGATCCAAAATGACTCACACTTCCAGAAAGTGTAGACTCATGTTCTGAAATAGCCAGTGAGTGTGTGGATAGAGTTCAGGGTTATTTTAAACCTAATTGGAGAGAAATTGGACAAAGATGCACCAATTCTTCCTGTCTCTTTGCCTTCTCCAGTTTAGTCTGTCTGATTAATATTCGGTCAGTGATAAAGTCTATAGTTCATTCCCATCTTTTTCATGAATGTAAAATTCTGTTCAATTTGAAACTTCACTTTCTGTTAGTAGGAAATCAAAAGTGAGAGTAAGGCACGGCTACTTTGAAATAGGGTTCATACTGAGAAATCAGGTGCTTCTTTTTCTGACCAATGAAGTCTATTGTTTATTTTAGCCAACAAAAAATAATTCCAGGAACATTTGGATCTTCCTGTGAATTGTGTAAAATGCAAAGGTAAATAAAAGTGAATTTTTTATGCTTTTTTTCCTTTTTTTTATTTAATTATTTTTCAAGTACAGTTTTCTGTCTAT